>NC_086337.1:31906799-32270776 GCF_032445375.1 Bacillus rossius redtenbacheri | reverse complement strand
ACGACAAAATTACTCAGGAAAAAAGATAAAGTCCGCAAGTATTTTTGTAACTTGAAGTGCATTTCAGAATTTGTAAGGTAGGAACACAGTAATATGTGGAGTGTTATCAATAAAGGAACATGATTCAATTTCATAATTCACTTGCTCCAGTCATATTGTTACTGACAGCAAACTAAAACATTTGCAATAATTTAATTTTTAAAGTTAATTAATACAATTTTGGCAGTTTGAGTAATGTTTTCCCCTGATATCACCACCAATACCTGATATAACCACCTAAATTAGCAATTACTGGCCACAGTATATGAAAAAATAATTTCAATGCAATTTTTAATACATACTCTGCTGATGTTAAGACATCATTTTATTACTAAGTATAATTATTAGCAAGCAAAAACACTGTTTTAAAGAAAAAATAAAGTCTCCTTTTTCAGATCTCTACGCGTTGTGCATTATTATGTTGCACAATAACAATAGGATGATAACCAATGCTACATTCACAAATTAGCTGAAAGTTTACCGAATTCTTAGAGAAATGTTTGCTTAAATATGCTTTTATCCAAGACAAGTATTAAATAAAACAACAAAGTTTTGCAAAAAATTTTTCGATCCCTTCGATACCTGTGCAGATTTCTTTGTTTCAGCTGAGAGCTGAACGTTGGTGGCCATCTTGATACCAGGTATTGTTATCAGAATCGCCCTAATTTCATTGTTACAGTAAATCCTTGTTAAGAAGTTTCTCAAGGCACTCAGGAATTAAAATTTACTAACTGGGAAATTATATTAAATTAATAAATTTTTATGTATTTACAGGTTGTGTGCTAGATTTTTTTTACACTTACCGTGCAGGAAATCTTATTAAGTAGGATTTTCTTAAGAGGATTTTTACCTGTGTTCTGTGGAGTAGGCATTGACTCGCATTTCCACGTTATTTCAGTTTTATCACGCGCCACAAAATCTTGTCCCTAAAAACATTATATGGCACTCGAAGACAGCGTCAGCTACATGGTGTCTGGGAACAGCTAGGACAGCCCTCGCTCGACTAGACGGCGTCTTCAGGCCTTCTTGACACCCTGCTGCTGCTGCTGCTGCTGCTGCTGCTGCTGCTGCTGCAGCATCTCATCCAGCCTCATCTGCTCCAGCTGCATCTGGCGCCTGAACGCCCCGAGCTGAGTGAGCTCGTTGTTGTGGCGGGCCTGCTGGAACCTGTCCGTCGTCTGTAGGTGGTTCTTCTGGACCGCTGGCACCTTGCGGGCAGCAACCATCACACAGACAACTATATAGTACATTCAGGACTCATCTCTAACCACTTTTGGAACTAACCATTGGGGGAACTAACCATTGGGGGGAACTAACCATTGGGGGGAACTAACCATTGGGGGGAACTAACCATTGGGGGAACTTACCATTGGGGGAACTAACCATTGGGGGAACTAACCATTGGGAGAACTAACCATTGGGGGGAACCCCCCCCACACACACACACACACGTAAGAATGGGACTGTAATAATGTGTTCACGGCTAGGCTTGTATGAATCTTCGACTAAGCGAAACAATCTAAGCTCTTTTTTTAATATTCAATTCAACTTCACCAGGAAATTCACTTGTATTCATTTTATTTGAAGCTTCAGTTGTGGTGCAAAGCTCTTTGCATCTGAAGTGAAACTTCGCTATTGTTGCAAAGATTTCAAACATTGGAATCTTAAGATTTGCTCATGAAAAAATATATTTTTTTTGTAACTTAAATGTTTTAGTTGAATGAAGTTGTTAATTAAAAAAAAATTGGTTGTCTGTAAGTCGGTTTACGGACGATAGTTTAACGTGACGTCATAACAAAACATTGATGAAATGATTGTTCCAGAAGAAAAGGAAATATCATATTCGGCCTGAGACTGAGCCGTAATAGGTTTTTGCAACCAAACCATTTAGACATTAAAAATATTATATTCTTTGAGGAAGAATATTTTTTTTTTATTTTTCTATCTTTTGTATGATAAAATCTACCTCTGCATACTTTTATGAATAAAATTGAATCATTTTTATTGAATTATCATAGTTTCAGATGTTATATATACCTTTATAAAAATTTTGTTCACAGTAGGGGAATAATATTATTTTGTTTTAATAACTCGATTTTATAACAAATATGCATCCCAAATACACCAAACTTATTTATAAGGTGTTACAATATTTTTTAAAACATTGTGCAAAAGATCCCGGTTGTAATTTGAATTATTATGTGTAACTGTAAAACACCATTGTTGGTTCAAACCGTATTTGAATATTCAACATTACTTTTAAATAACCGTACCGATTGTGCTGAAAATCGGTGGACGATCGTTAAATTACATAATATTAATAATTCAAACGACGAAAATATGATTGAAAAGTAAAATCGATGGTCGTTCCAATCGAGTGGAAGAGAGATGTCACGCATGCGTACAATGAGCATGAAGAGAGATGCCACACATGAGTACAATGAGCAAACAGGAACATCCGTAGTGGGACACTTTTTCGTGCGTGCAGCCGGCGTTCATCGATTTATTAGACGTTGTCACGTCAAAAAAAAAAAAAGTTGTCACGTCAAAAAAAAAAAAAAAAAAAAAAAAGGACTCTCTTCACTTTTAAGAATGCTCAATGTCAATATAAATATTATGCATGGTTATTTTATCCTTTTATTGAATGATGTTATAAGTAGGACCCAATTGGTTAATCACTAATCAATTAAATGATTACAACGTTTAATGGTTAATATTTTTACTTAAAACCTGTATTTTACAAAATAAGTGTAATACAGCTTTGCAAATAACAGTATTCGCAATTAGATTCAACTTAGTGAAAATTTTAAACATTTTAATTGATATTCATTTAGCATCAAAAAATTAATATTTGCACAGGACTAGTTCACACACTGATATAGATATGTATCAAAAGCTCAATTTTTTAAAGCAATGGCTGCTTAAACACATTTATTTTCTTTACTGATTTTTTTATTTACGCATTAAATTTTTGCCATGCTTAATAAATAATAACAGCTAAGAATCCAAAAATGTTAGACACAAAAGACTAACACATTAACATAAATAATAAATTATTTTCTTTTTACCTTGAAGGGACCTTGAAGACATTTATTTACTGCCCTAGGCTCGCTCACATTCAAACAGATTTTTTTTTGCTGTATTTAAAAAACATTTCTGGGTAGGCTGTATTTGGACTACAGCCTCCAGGGGTTTGTTTCATGTATTTCCATCGCGCTGAATGGGAATGCTGTGTATACAATAAATAAAAAAAATTTAAAAAAATCAATGTTCCCTTATTTTTTGACGTGAATTCTATGAACATCTTACTTGAAGATCGGGCGGCCATGAAAGAAAAATTGTGACACCAAACCGTGACAAACTCCACCCATCGTACACAACCACTTGCTTAACTGTCCAACATCAGAATTAACAGAGAGCATATCCAAATCCATTAGACCATTACCAAACAATTTTCTGAATTCCACATCGCTTCTCGCGAAGTAGACGGCTGAGGCTCGCTCGAGCGCAAATTACGGTACTGTATGTGCCTCGTTCGGGGGCTCGTTTTGCCCCACTGGCTCTTGGCTACTTTTTGCTTCGTTCGATGATACCTATGACACTTCTCTATTTTTAATTGCTTCTGCTTGGGCGATTTTGCATGTTTTCTTTCTTTTATCCAACATAACCCGTTGTGCGCTTAATAGCTCAAAAACCAAAGTTAGAAACTTTATAGTTATTCCACTCAACTAGTACCACTCAGTGCTAACTCACGAGAAAATTAAAGTTTAAATCATCAAACTGATCCAGGGCTGCCACCACTTTGAAAACAATTTCCTTGATTGAAATGTGAAATATCCTGTAATATCCTTGTTTTCAATATAAAATATCCTGTAAAATCCTGTACATTAAAAAAATACAAAAAAAATGCAATTTTTATGAAAATTATTCGATCATAATGTATGTAACTATACTTCAATCAAAACATCACAATTTTTAACACTTTATACAAGTATTTACACACACACACGTAGCCTGCACTTCACCACTGGCAGTATTTGGATATGTATCACTTTTTCAGATGTTTTGCTCTTCTCCTCATGTCTTCTGTTGGCTGGAATTCTGCCATATTCTTCCTAGAAGAGATATGCAACAAAGCATTTAGCATAGGCGATTCAAGACATGACCTGTGCGCTGTCTTGATAAGGTTAAGCTTACTGAATATCCTTTCCACCCCTGCATTGCTGTGTGGAAGAATAAGCATTGCCTTTGCAAGCTTACAGAGCAGTGGAAAACATGTTTTCCCATTAATTTCATACTGTGACACTTTATGCCAATACTTGTCAGGCTCATGTGTCTTAGCAGTACTCAATTCTGCTGGTGGATCCCACAGTGAATATGCAACAAATTCAGAATTCAGTTCATCATATTCATTGCTTGCGATGACATTCGGAAATGCTTTGGCCAAGTTTTCCACCTTTACCCAATCTCCAGACTGCTGTTTAGCTGGATCAAAAATGTCTATGTTCTTCAAAACATCATTCCTGAGTGGGAGAAGACAATGCAACTCTTTTGTACCCATCTCATAAAACTTACGAACACAATTGAAAAATTCTGTCTCTTCCTGTGAGTTTATTTGGTTATTTTCCAAATGTGTTCGTGTGGCATGACCAATGAAGATTCCTGCATTTGGAAGTTGGTTTTGCCTTCCAAAGTCAACAGCTGTTATATCAGGCGCTTGTTGAATTGCACTGAACTGAACAAAACTAGCGGTGAACTGGCGTAACAAGACACTCATTTCTGAGTATAATTTGTGCACATAAGGCCGTTCCTGTTGAAATAGAAGGTTAAATTTCAAGAAACGTGGTAGAGTTGCACTTAAAAAAAGAAAATACAGCTTTGCTGACTGTGAGTGCAAAATTTTTTTTATGCGCTGTACTGACTCCATATTACACTCTCTTGGTTCAATTTTCGAATCAAAATATTCTTGAAGTGCTGACCACTGTTCAAGAAGGCGATCAACACATTGCAGCATCGCAAGCCACCTGGTAAAACATGGGCGTAATATTTTATGTTCTGGTACATCAAGCAACTGCTGAATGTTTTTAAACTCATCTTGCCTTTTGCCAGATACTTTGAAATGTGTGTATACATCTCGGGTTAGCTGTTCACAAATGTCTGGCAATTCACTGCAAGCATGTGATGCAGCCAAGTGGGCTACGTGGCAAGTACAATGAAGGAACCACACATTTTCTTGCTTGCCTCGAATGCGTGACAATACAGAATTAAATTATCCTACCATTGACTTAGCTCCATCCGACGACATGCTAATACAATTCTGCCAGGGAATGTTGTCTTCTTCAAAGGAATTGTTGACAACATTAAACAGGTTTTCACCTGTTGCTTTTCCCCTAAGTGCAACTACAGTGAACTCTCCATATAGCGATTCTCCCTATAACGATACTTTCTCTATAACGATTGATATTGACATTAACGTTTGGTCTACCATAAGAACAACATATTTTTTCTCTCTAAATAACGATATCGTTCACTCTCTATAACGATGTATTTACTTAGAACACTAATCAAAATACAGTAAAACATTACGATAAAACCAAATTTCCAGTCGTACCACTTGACGAGCGATCGCCAGTTGGACTCAAGGTCAATGCCCGTAACCGGTTATTTCCAGTGTTTAGGCGAGGGGGTGGTCGAGTCCACTAGTCGGCGCGGGGGTGGGAGGTCAGTGGCGGGCGAGGGGGTGGTCGAGTCCACTAATCGGCACGGGGGTGGCAGTTCAGTGGTGGGGAAGTTGAGCGCGCGCCAAGCAGCTCAGTCAGTTTACTCAGTTAGCCACGTCATGCCTGGCTGTTCATATCGGAGCTGTTTTTGTACACCTTACTGCACCGTGTAAGTTAATGAGTGTTTTATCAGTTTTATTCTAACCATTATGCTACCAAGAAAGCGGAAAGTGCTCACCGTGGATGAAAAAGTGTCATTAGTTAAAGCAATTGAAAATGGTGAAAAACAAACTGATGTTGTGCGGCGAACGGGGCTTTCCCAATCGACTGTGGCTACCATTTGGAAGGATAGGCGCAAGTGGCTTGACGCAGATGTGCATGGGGATAAAAAGAAAATGCGAAAACCTCAGTATGAAGACTTAGATCGTGCTATTCTGCAGTGGTTTCAACAGCAACGCATAAATAACATACCGCTCTCTGGACCTTTGATAAAAATGAAAGCTGAGTTTTATGCAACAGAGCTTGGCATTCCTGATTTTAAGGCTTCTGAAGGTTGGCTGAGCAAGTGGAAGCAGCGCCACAACATTAATTATGGACAGATCAACGGGGAGGCTCGTGACATCGATAGGAACACTACAGATGGCTGGCTAGAAAAGGTATGGCCTGATCTTAAGGCTCGTTATTCAGCCGAAAACATTTTTAATGCTGATGAGACGGGTCTATTTTACAAGTTGACACCAAACAAAACTTTAAAATTCAAATCAGAAAAGTGTATTGGAGGAAAGTTGTCAAAAGAAAGAATTACAGTTTTGGTAGCGGCCAATATGACAGGATCGGTAAAGAGAAAACTTTTGGTGATTGGCAAATCTAGAAACCCGCGTTGTTTAAAAAACATCAAGCGTCTGCCTGTCACCTACAAGTCAAACAAAAGTGCTTGGATGACGTCTCAAATTTTTGAAGAGGAGTTGAGAAAATGGGATTCTGAGTTGAAGGGGAACAAAATCTTGCTTTTGGTGGACAACTGCCCTGCACATCCAATGATCGATAACCTCGAAAACATAGAACTCTGCTTCTTACCTGCCAACACCACAAGTGTCCTTCAGCCCATGGACCAAAGTGTTATCAAAAGTTTGAAAAGTCATTATAGGCGCAGGCTTTTAATGGAACTCGTCGAGTCTAGTGGGAATTTCAAACCTACGATCCTAGACGCCATACAAATGGTCAGTAGGGCATGGGCAGAGGTAACGGATAAGACCATAAGACATTCCTTCAAGCATGCAGGATGGCTGAAAGATCCCGAGCCAGCAGATGATGAAGATGACTTGCCTTTGGCCGTTTGGGTTCAGCAGCTGGAACTTCCTACAACATTTTCAGAAGAGGAGCTTCTGGATTTTGAAAACATCGATGGGCAAGTGGCTACAGCAGCGGGTGTTACAGACGAAGACATCCTGAATTCTGTTCGTGTTGATGAAGATAGTGATCAGGAAAACATTGATCCCTAGAGGAGGAGCCTGAACCAGAACCGGTCCCAACTCCAAAAGAGGCATTGGAGGCTGCTAAAGTACTGAGAAGATTCTTTACTCACCAAGATGATCCTGTGGCTACGGAAGATGTCGGTCGTTTAGAAGATAAAGTGAGGTCATTGCTGTGGAAAACTAAAAAAAGGCAAACGACGCTAAAAGACTTCTTCCAATAAACTGTATTAACTGTATGTCTTGTTGTGTTATGTATGTACGTATTTTGACATTCTAAATACAGAGTACTACATATGTACTAATGATTGTATACACTGTATCATTGTATCATTTCATATACATATGTAATTTACTACTACATATGTACATATGTGTGTTTGTGGACAATGTAAATATAGTACTGTATATTGTATTTATACTGTTTAATATGGTGTTTTATTTCAGCACACTACTCCATCCAAGATTTAAAAATAGGTTTCTCTCTGTATAACAATCTTTCTCTATAACGATGAAAATCGCTGGTCCCTTGGATATCGTTATAGGGAGAGTCCACTGTACTTTGTAGAGGTGAGTTTCAACTTCTGTTGTGAAAATTCTAGCCATTACCACAACTTGTCTGGTGACAGAAACATCTGTAGACTCATCAATTAGCAGGGTAAATGGAGAATTTTTCATGTTGGTAATAATAATCTCCTCTGCACATGAGCCAAGGGCTTGAGTAATAATTTGACTTGTTTTTGTACGGTTACAACTGAAGTTCTTTGCTATTTCACTGTCTGGGAACATTTGGGCCGCTAATTTAGAAAAGCTGTCACTTAGCTTAACTGGCAAATTATTTTCACATATAAAATTCGCCCAGCGCAGTTCAGCATCGACGACTCCATGATTTTGTTTTGTTACAAAATTTAACATTGAGCTACTACTACTACTACTGCCACAAGCGAAATTTCTTTTGTGGTAATCCCTTGTTTCATGCCGCCGCAAATCCTTTAGCCCTCCTTTGGCGATGTCAAACTCGGAATTACAAAATTTACACACCGCGTGATATTCATCTTTTCCTTTTTTTAACCACGGAAGTTCCGATTCCCACTCACGTTTATATTTCTGCCTATACACAGACCGTTCATGAGATGTCTTAAATTTCTTCTCCATTGTTAAAAGTACCGTTGCTAGCTATGGAAGAATATCAAAAACATTTCAAATAAATAGCTATTGAACGCAACGAACGTCACAATTTCGTATTCCAATACTGTTTGTTTTTGTCAACAAAATACACCGCCGCTAATACTCATCTTAGAGCCAGAAAACGCTTAATGTCGCTTTCGACTTCCAAAAATCTATCGATTTTCGTAAACGTCTACTAAGTAAAATGAGCACACGAATCGATATAACCATGTCGGAAAGAAAAAAATCACTGTTGGCTAACCTGAAATAAAATATTCAGTTGACATGGCGGCGCGATATTTACCGTTTGCGGTTAATGTGATTTAATCACGTAAATTCCAAAAATTTTTGAGGAACGTATAAAAAAAAGTCTGAAATATCCGTGGAATTTAGTGCTTTGTCCGCGAATCCGTTTTAACCTCTAAATATCCGCAAAAACGGATAAAATCCGTGAAAACGGCAGCCTTGAACTGATCTATTACTTTCAGAGTTACAGCTCTCACTGACTTCAATTCAAAGGTCCCCATCATCGCTCATTACGTCATCACTGCAAATGTTAACTGGACAAGTCATACATAACGACCACAAGCAAAGTCTGCTCTACTAAGATAGATTTACTTCAGCTCTGTAGCTTTCATACTTTAAGTGGTGTTAAATCCTCAACCGAAGCAACACCCAACCCGAGATTAAAGACATTCATATTACTGTCGAAAATACATGTAAAAAAAAAGTAGTTAGTCTGTCGCTAGGAATGTGTTATTTACATGTAATAAGTGTCCTGAAAGATAGGGTACAGCAGCAAGGTAGTTTAGAGCCAGGACTTACCTGCCACTTTGATTCCAGTATCTGCATGCCTTCAGAGTACCTCCTGGAAACTGGAGAATGAGGCACATACTGCAAGGAAGCCCTGTGGCGCACAGCGGGAACGACAGGCGAGCGACATCGGAACACGGGTATCGGCAGAGTGTCCTCCAGATTCTGGTCTCTTCCAAGGTTGTCCAGCATCTTCAGCGGCACTCTGCCACGTCGGGACTGCTCGCTCGAGTTTTTTTCCTTCTGGTCGGGCTGCTGGTGTTCTCTGGTTGGCGGGGAATGTTTCATTCCTCGATGCTTGTACGTACTGACGTCCTTCGGGTGAAGCTTCTCCAGTCCGTACAGTTTGAAATGTGTTGCTCCCTCGCCGCCGGCAGCATTCCTGAACTGACCTGTGCAAGCTGTAGACACCGCCATTCCTACACTGCCGGCTACCGGATGCTCGTTTGAAGAGGCTTTACGTCTGCCGTACTTAATGGCGTCGACGGGAGCGCCGACGCTTTCCACTCTCGCATCCGGCACGGGAAGAGATTTCGGGCCCGCAATGCCATCGTAACTCTCTCTCTGCTTCTCCAGTTTCCGTTTAGTCTTCTTCCGGGACTCCACGGCCTCCCGCTCTAACTCCTCTCGACGACGTAAGACCTCTTCCATTTGCTGGGCACGCTGTTACAACACACAATGTTACGAGTTACATTAGCACACAAGGAATTTTTAAATTTTTCCATGTCTTGAAAAATTATTTGCTAATGAACATCAATCACAAAAACTGCAAATAACAAACACAGGTTCAAGTGGAACACTCTCTGTATTAGTTTGAACACAATAACAAAACAAGCGACCACAGACCATTAAAGAGTTTAGTTTTGAAAGCAATGGTTTATATTTAAATACATATACATACAATTTTTTTGTAAGACTATCTGCCAAACTCATGTAACGTTGTTGATCCTTAAGTAAACAACATTACTGTATGTGGTTAAAGATGGCATTTGTGTAACAGTAACAGTAATTGTTACAATTTTTAATCCAACATTAAAAAACCAAAAAATTCAATGATCAATTGCACTGAGCATTCCGTTTACTTGAGACTTTCCAAATTCCCTGAGTTTAGCCACTCTTGTGTGAGACTACATGAACCATGATGGGTTGACACACATATTAAGTACATACACGACATAACATGATCTGGTTTGTTGGCTACTACTGCAGTCTATTTCCAATATCTAATAAAATAACATTGCCTTCTGCACACATAGACATACAAATACACTGCAGGTATAACCCATACCCTAGTGATGGGCCAGTCCCGGTTCTTGGTTCTGGGTTCTGCCGGTTCTCAACAACTGGCGCAGAGAACCGTAAATATAGTTTTGTACCGGTACCACGGAAAACGTAACAGTTAAACCTTTCCCAGTGAAAATACAATATACTCCCGGTAAAACGCAGCAGTGTATTGTCGGTGACCAACACGCACATGTCACTTTTACTTTACGTTAAACCCCACGTGACAAGAAAATGGTTGGTAATTTTTTGAAAATTGCAGGCGACACCGACACAGGGTAGTCTCTCCCTTTCACCGCCTCACTCTAGCCTCTAGCCCCACATGGAAACATAATGCCGGCAGGAAGTGTCCAAATGTAAACAGAGTTCTTTGTGCCAATCCGGAACCTTTTCTGTCTTTTTCACTAGTAGACAGGAATGATCATTTCAACTAAAAAAGTAGACCAATATAAAAATAACACAGGCTCAATATACTTAAAAAAAATTTCAAAAAAATAAACTACAGTGATTTAAAGTTGTTTAATACTAATTAACTTATAACTAGATACCCGGTAATATCTCGACACATAAATTTGCAAAAATTCACCAAACACTATTTAACAGAAGGAAATATTTTTTTTAAATTAAAGTTTTATATAATTTAAAGGTATTTTCACTTCGGATTCACTCACAAACTTATTTGTAAATATTTTTAATCCTAAATTTTCGTATTTATTCACAAATATCCACAAGTTTCTAGTTAATTAATTTTTTTTAAATCATAAAACAAATATGCACAAAAACATTATGATTATGATAATGGTACACTGAACCATATATAGTACACAGCATCACAGATAAGGTAAACTATAGGAATTCAGTTCTACAAATTATCATATACTATACCCAAAATTATGGCATTAGTTGGCAAACTATTACCATAGCACTGTGGAATGGAAGTGGGATGCTGAGATTATGTTTTTATCTCGGTTGCAGACAACCAGCATTTGAAAAATTATATACATATTTTACTTGGTTACTGTGTTTTATTGTTATTAAACCTGTTAGATTATCAACAAGACATTTTTAAAGTGTATCGAAATGAGCTCCCAGTCACTGGTGTACAGCAGAAGCTGCCTTCAAGCAGGAAGAAAAAAGATAAATATCTTGGAGACCCCCTGCCGATTCAGCATTCAAAATCAAAAACTCCCATTGTTCTGTCCACTTTCCCTCACACTAAGCCTTCAAGGCCACAAGACTGGTTACTTTACATCACCGTCTCTCTCATTCCTCCAGCGCTGATTGGCAGAGTTTTTTCGTCACTCACACCTCCTTCTCCAATAGGATCTCTTCCATTTCATACGCCCTTCTGACAAGCCTGACAGCCTCAGAACTTCCACCCCAGTCAACCAAATTTTTCCCAGCCACAGATTTTCAAGCCAAACGAAACGACCCAATGACAACAATAGTTCAGTATTCTGAGGGTTCAGGTTTTACAAGACAAGGGATCCTTCCATTATTTCAAGGATATATATATATATATCACTTGCTTTTATTAAATATTTATTAAATAAGTATTAAAATCAGATTCTCTGAAAACATTCTGTTGTAAGTAGAGTATGAGTGAGATTAATTTTTTTATATAATTTCATCCAGTAACCCGAGAAACAACTGTGTACTTGGGGCTACGTGGCTTGTTAGTGGTCAAATTATGGTTAAATGGGGTGCTGATGAGTCATGTTGAACAAACACACTATATCTTAGGGCATACTGAATCATTGATGTGACTTGAAATTGTGAGGAAGTTAACCTAAAAGTGAGACCCAGGAACCAATTTTTTAGAATGGGAACCGAACCGATAACCGTGAAAACAGTAGAAGCCTAAGTAGCAACAAGAAAATTCCCTCAGGCATACCCTTTCAGCGAGGGCCTTCCTCTGGGCTTCCTCCCGCTCGTATTCTCTCTGCATCTGTTCTTGCTGCTTGGCCAGCCGTCTCATTATCGCCTCTTCTTCCCGCCTCTCTCGTTCCTTCTGCTCCGCTTCCAGCCGTCGCTTCTCCTCGATTTGTTGTCGCAGCTCTTCCTGATACAGGTCTTGAGTCCTCCGGCTCAAAGCCGCCTGGAAAACAGGAAAACTTGCTCGCAGATGCTGTCCGCACTTTTAACTGCGCTTTGTCTGGTCGACCGTGAGGTTTTTACAGGCAAAACACTACCACGCAAGTATATAATTTTGGGTGAAAAAATTTTTTCACCGTAAGGATCACCCTCGAATATGGATTGCATCATGTATCTGTCTCCAGTGGAATGCAAAGGAAGTCTTTATGGTCTATGTCTCAGCTTACTGCCATATAAGAAACACGGCACCCGTTCTTTGTCTCTCTCCTTTTCACCCTTGATGGCCCAAGTATACTATTTTTTATACTTGTGTTTCCGTTCCTGTCTATATATTTTTTTTCACCCCAGTCTCCTACCCCAAGAGAGAAAATATGGCACAATACTCAATATTTTTTTTGTCAGTTCCTTCTACAAAAACCCGCAGGCCCTTTACAGAAGTTTTGTCATGAAATGTTGCTGTAGAAAGCGTGGGAAATCTCACGCCAAAAACAATGTTTGGATACAGTTGCATCACCAAAACCTGTCAAGATAGACATGATTGTGTACGTTGCCTGTTAAAGAACATTTACAACGATGGGAGAGGGAGAACCGTAAACACTGCTGCATGATCACATGCACTCACACACACACATCCACCCCCCTGCTCTTTCACTCTATCTGGCTGGTTTATTTTTTTGATTTTCCTCTCTTGCCAAATGCCAGCACGGCAGCAGACAGCCACATTACTTATTGCTATTGGTGGCAACCGAGTAGCCACCCAATAGGTGGCAAACACAACTTAATGGCGCAGTTCATGAAGCTTTACATGCACTGCTGAGATATTTTAACTAAACAATTTATACTTACTCGTAAAATATTTATTAAAAATCAAAAAAGACTAGTTAATTACGCATATATTCAACACAGTGCAATGTTAATCTTTTTTTAACCAAAAATCAAAAAAAAATTAGCATAAACTTTGCAGTACATGTTATTAAACAAAAATATCGACATAAAAAGTGCAACCCACACGCTGGTAAATACGGCATAAACAATGCAATTCTTGGCTTCAGAGTTGGGATCATGTCAGGAGAAACAATGATGCGCTCAATGTTTCAGCTAGCTTGTTGCACCCCATCTTCAAAAGTGTTAAAACCTGAAGGTCTGGTGTTCTGGCATGATTGTTCACAGTTGAGTTGTGACTAGTCAATGTGGGTGGTGAATGGTGAAGGATCCGGACAAAAATTTTACCCAAACCTTAGAAAATGAGAATACAAATACGTCCACACATGCTTCATAAAAAAGTGCTCTATACAAAGAACAGACGAGCATTGGTCTTGCAAGTATCATTATGGAAATGAAACCGTGAAATGTTAAATTTAGCCTGCTAGAAAACATGAAACACTGGACTGAAATTAAAACTGAAATTAATGATAACTATGACACTATGAGCAAACTAAAAATGCAGACAGCACAGTACTGGCGGCCCAGATCAACAGCCGGAATACACTGGAATAATCTGGATATGAATGACTCAATTGATGTCAGATTACTAGAGACAAGATTTTATGGTTTAATTTTTAGGCCTATTTCATTTTCAAAACAGGAAATTTCAGTGTTATTGTTTTTATTTGTTTATGAATTCTGTTTATTTATTAAGGTAGCATATTATTAACAAACATTACATTTAAATGTTTCATGATAGTTATTTCACCATTGAACCGATACTAAATGATAAATTTCACAATATCAAAAATTTATAGGCATGTCTAACTTCTTGAAACAATAAAAAACAAATTGACTGGCAATTGCATGTTTGTAAAATGTACCAACACTATAATGTAAAAAATTAGTTGCTGGAGCAAAAAAAGGTAAAATATCTTCAAATCTATTTGGTAAAACATTTCGGTACTAATTTTATGCTAAATAAACTATGTACGTTCATTGCATTTCATATTAAAAGATAACATTTAGTGATTCGAGTTAAGTTTTGATTAACAATCCTGAATAATGAAATGATTTTAGTTGCATTTTGGTGCTTTATGGTGTATTAACATGGATTTCCGAGTTATTTTGGTTTAATCGCAATCCACCATACAATCTTGACCCTACGGATTAAAGAATGTGCTGAACCATAGAATGCCTGATAAAATACTGTTCACTGCAACAATGAAATACCTACCATGCCCTCGTTTCGAGGAGACAGCGGACTCAGCGTCTCGGAGAAGCTCTGCTGCAGGTCTGCCAACTTCCTGTCTCGAGCGCTGATGCTGATCGCACCAGGGGACAGGGGCGGCAGGCTGAGGTCGACCGCTGGGAGCTCCTGACGATTCATCTCCTGCGCGGTGGAGACAAATGGGAGACTCGCACTTTCCGCCGAGAAGTCGAACTGGAAGTAAAACCACCACACATCAGTGCGGCCCAAACTGTACATAGCAGCTGTTTACCCACTGAATAATACGGTGAAACCTCATTATAAAGTATCTTACTATAAATAACTTATCACTTTACAGTACATATTTTCAGGTTCTAACAAGATTTTTTCACATTTAGTTAACTGTTCAGTATAAAGTACTTCATTATTAAGTACTAAAAAGGTGGGGTTTTTTCCAGGTAAGTTTCCTGTAACACCTTAAGTCCCTAATAAAAATACTTTCACAGCCAGTTTATGATAAAATTTATAGCTAGTAATAGAAAAAAAAAAGGGTCAAAAGAGTATTTATGATTGTGGTAGGAAGTCATTGGGGTCATTGAGATGTTGAGAGGTTATGAGATAAGATTGGGACAGTGGCAGAAACATGAGTACCCAAGAAAATCCACCCGTCCCACAACATCAGCCATGATTCCCACTTGCAAGACTGTAGCAGTAGGTTTCTGCTAGAAAGCAGTGAAACAAAGAAAAAATTGCTGAGTTACTAACACTAACCCCTTTTTGAACTAAGACGGGAAAAGGCTGTGGAATATAAAAGATGGGAAACTATAAATATAAGGTAAAATATAATTGTCATTATAGTCAAGTATTAAATTTTTTTTATATAATTTGTTTTCCTATTTTTATACTACTAATTGCAACATGATTGTAGACTAAATAAAAATCAATTCAGCATTTATGAATGTTTTATTATATATAGCTTTGGTCATGTATTGTAATAATTTGATGTATAAGATTAGCAGTAACAAAGTATTAATTATTCTTCGATCATGAGGTTTTTTGGTTAGATAATAAAGATGGCTTGACAACAGAAAAGGTTGCAGATTAATTATACCACCAAATATTCAAGAAACCATATTAAAAAAATTTTCTGAGGAAATAATTAAGTTTTGAAAGAATAAATTTTACCATACGTTACAAACAAAAAACATAAGAACTTTCAGAGTTTTTTAGGGTGTCTCCTTAAACTAAAACATAAAATGATCAAATTAAACTAAAATTAAGTAGCAATTTACAATTAAACAGAAAAATAACTTGTGTAGCAGTGACAAAAGTTACAGTAAAATCATTTTGTTGTATTATTTTTATTTTAAGGATACTTTTCACTACAATGTGGAGCATGTTTTAAAACTATATAAAAAAAATGTTGTGGACATAAGTTTTTTTATTATTGCTCAATTATTTTCCCCTTAATTGAATGTAAAAATGAAACTGTTAATTATGTGGTGTGAAGAGTCATAAAATGAAATATACATATTACTGAGGGCTGTGGTAATATTTTAAAAATCCTTAGGTACAACAGAAATGTATACAAATGAATGAAATGTATACAAATAAAATTTCTTTAAAGCTAAGATAGATAAAAGTATTTGCAACACTCGAAATGCTGGGAGTGAAAAATACAAACACATGAACACATAAAAAAAAAAATCTTAAAAATGTTGACAATTTTTAACCAGAGTAAGAAAGCATGTGACTACTTGACTAGACTATTATTTAAGGTAAGTAACCTGTCTGTCAAAAGCAGACAACCGACTGGTCTGATTTTCTGACTGCAAGTCGGTGACGCTTCTGTCTTCGAGCCGAACGTCTTGCGCTGCAGCGTCTGACAAACTGACGGCGCTGCCCTGGTAACCCCGACCTCGCAAACAGCTGCCAGTCGCAGCTGCCGTCTTCCGCCAGGCCCTGGCCTGTCACAACATTCAAGCCTCAGTTTGTCTGTCCGTAGGGTTTGCAGGAATGCAAAATGACAAGAAAGGTAATTTAATTAGTAATAGGTGAAGGTGATCTGTAAAACCATTATGAAAAACCCTATCCTATAACATTGCCAAAACTTTTGCTTTTTTTTCCCAATACTACTATTGTTTATTGCACAATTAGTTACAATCAGCACACACAATATTTCTCCAATGTGAGAGATCTAGCGGATCAACTGTCCTTCTCGAAGAGTCACAAAACAAAAACAAGTAGCGCAAATAATATGGCTGACTACTTCTGAAGAGAATTTGTTCGAGCTACAAGTGCACACTGTTTTCGACACATACAAGATTTAAAATATTTGCCAAAAAATCATCTTGAATCATATTTTTTAAGTAGGATGCGTAAAAACGTAACTATAAAGGAAAATTCATAACTATTACGACTGATTCGTAATTGTTGGCATGACTTGTTTTGAAGTTGCACAGTTATGCAGAGGCTTATAAAGCCAAGGGACCTTCAAGATTGAGAACTCCGAAACAATAAGATACTGACTAGGCACTTACAAAGGTTATTCTTGCTAAAAAATCAAACCTGTAACCCTCTGCAAACGAGATGCACATGAAGTCACTAAAGACTTAAAAAAAACTACAGTACTTGCTAATAAGTAATTACAGAAGCAATAAGTAGTAATAAAAGCAAATAAAAAATTAAAAACAAATAATCTGAATTAATACATGTTAGACATCCTTAAAAACATCATGTACATTAATGCATGACACCCACAAAAAACAGAACTGACGTAGGGTGTCCTCACATCACTGTAATAAAATTTCCCTGACTTTTCACATTCAAAAATTACAATTTTCCCTGACAAATTTTTTTTGTAAATAATTCACCTATTTTAAAATTTTCTGAAAGAAATAAAGACAATCCAGCCTCCACCATCACTATAGCTGCACTCGTTCAAACAGAACCTTGCATACGCCATTTTGACAGTTATATGACAATGCACTAAAAACACCAACAAAAAAAAAAAGGCTTTCACAGTCTCAGTGATGGTGGACTGGAGTATCCCCCCCCCCTCCCCCCCAACCAGCAATTACTATCTCTGGAGTATTTCCATGTACTTTCCCGGATTTAAAGTAAATTCCCTGACCAACTTAATCTTCCCTAACATTCCAGAATGTGGACACCCCGTTCCTAGGGAATTTCTGTACTAGTCTTCAACGTAAACGAGAATTCCCGATACTTTCGACGCTGGGGAGATTTTTTTATTAATGGTTCAGCAGTTTGTGAGTTAAGCAGTAATAGTTAGTTCTGAACAATTAAACAAGTTTAAGTGACTAGAAGTAAAAAAGATAAACATTTGCGTTACAATTTTTTTATTGCAATAAGTATCTACTAATGTGAAAAAATCACTTTATTCTCAGCCTTACTCTCAATTTTTAACTTAGGAAAAAAAAATTTTTTTTTCATTGTTTTAATACATGTAAAATCACAGAATTATTAACTTAACCCATTCGCTCACTTTATTTTTCACTACAAATGCGGCCCTTTTACACCAATTAATTTAGTCCAAAATCACAAAAATTATCATAAGAAAAATTACTGGTTAAAAATAGTTTCGATTACAACATATTAAAATTTATTTTAAGAACCACTTATTACAGAACTGTGCATTGATTAAATAAACATATCAAACCATAATTAAGATTCAATAATTGGTTTTTGTATGATAAATCTCAAAACATTCTGGCACGTGAAGTGCAACCACACAGCGCTTGCATTCCCACCGTGTTTCGCTCCTTTTATTATGAGCACTGCACACAACACAACGTCTGGATGGGTTTTGCTTGCCAGGATTCGGTGGAATGAATCTTGGGAAATGAGCCCAGTGAGCAGCTTGAAGCCTCATTGGAGTGTCACCCGCAGATCTGCATCCCCGCCGTTGATAGTGTGGCAAAGTCAGTGATGCCATCAGTTCTTCCATGACATCAATTCTGAATGCACTGTACTTGGCCTTTTTTCCAGTAACTGACATCCACAGCAAATATGTGTTGTAAAGTGCCATGTCCATTACATAAAAGAAAACTTTTTTGTAACCTTTTACATACCGCCGCATGATGGGAAAGGATGCTAACTGTTGGTCCTGCTTATCTACACCTCCCATCCAAGTATTGTAGTTGATTACAACTCTCGGCTTCATGACAGCCATCTTTGTTTTCCTGTCTACCTTTTTTGTCATAGCATAGTCAATTTCACTATTGCATGTAGACAACACTAAAACTGGTTTTTTGTCCATCCACTTTACAACGCTCATACTTTCACTGTACCTGATCATACTTTCCCTTCTGTGCAACTTCTGTTTGAATTCAGTATCTTTAGGCATGTTTTTTTCTGTTATGCCTAACAGTGCCAACAGCATTAGTTCCATGATTATGTAACTCTTCAAAAAGTTTTGGCGAACTGTACCAGTTATCCACAAACAGTGTGTGACCAACCCCTTGATATGGTTCCATTAGCTTCATTACAATAGCTTCACTGGCTAGTGTAGCTTGTTTGCCTTCTGTTTTTCCTGTGTAAATAGAAAAGGAAAAACAGTACCCAGTTTTCGAGTCACAAAGTTTGTATATTTTTATTCCAAACCTAGCTCGCTTTGAAGGGTTATATTGTACAAAACACAAACGGCCTCGAAACTTCATCAGGGACTCGTCCAATGAAAGGTTTTCCCCTGGACAATTTAGCTCAGGAAATTTTTTCCTGAAATAATCTAGCACTGGTGCTATTTTACACAAACGATCATGTTTGTTCAGAGCATTGTTGTTTTGGAAGTGAAGATACCTGGAGATATCCAGAAACCTCTTCAAAGACATAACTTCACGAATGCCTGGTGTACGAGTCATACCTTTGCCACTCCAATATGAACGAATGCTGTGTTTTTTTTGCTTGTGCCATCATAACACACAAAGTGAAGTATGCTTGTATTTCGTCACAAGTGGTGGGAAACCAATTAGAATTTGGTTTTACTGCAATGCACTCTGTGGCATAGTCATTGGTTTCAGTGCAGATTGACTGCCACAAATCATGATCAAACACTAACCGAAAACAGTCTAATTTTGTAGGGTTTGGTGGAAAATTGTGGGTGAGTAAAGCCACTGGATTTACACCAACATTACTGTGAAATGGTATTTTAGTTATAATTTTATTACCTTTTTCGTTGGACCATTCGCGAGAACCAATAGGCGCAGATGTGTCAGATTTTGACAGATTGTCGCCTTGGCCGCACTCTTCTAATTCAGAAATGTTCACTGATGAAGAATAACTACTTTCACTGTCACTATCACTATTATCTGACATTTCCACAACATCAGAATCACTTTCATCCACCGCATTGCTAATGTCATCAAAAATCCGCTTACGTTTTGAACACTTTGTCACGTGTCACCAAATGTCATAACAAAAACACGTGCGTGAATAAAAACAAATATATTTGTTTACAGCAAAGATTAGAATAAGACTTAACCACCAAAGCAAAGAATAATACTTAGGAAAGAGAGTAAACACGCATTCTAGTGAAAAATCGAGGAACTAAATTTGTAAAAAAGTTTAAAAATGCTATGGATTTTGGATGTCTGTCAGACCGACTCGTGCACGACGGTCATTTAAGCCCGCCCCACACGATGCCCAATTTCTGCTATCTTTTTTCATACCCATGGGTATAACAGTGGGTATAGAAGTTTGTAAAGCAAAAGTGGAAGCAGAAATATTACAATCATATCCACACGATCACCAAACTGGTAGCAGAAATAAGTAAACAAACTGAATAGTGCGCAGAGAACAGTCTTTTGTTAGTGTAAACAGACAATATGGATGACAGTGAAAGTTCATGCATACGGAGAAGAAAATTATGCGCTGTCGTAGCATTGACATCAACACTTGCGAGAGAAAAGTCACGATGTAAAATTAAACGTAGGGCACGACAATGGTGGACAAAACCTTGGCTCCAGAAACGAGATGAAGGAAATGGCCACGGCATGTTGTCTTTACTCCGGAATGAATTGAGGTTAGTTTAAATTGTGTTAATAATATAGGTACGTAACTACTTTAAAGATTTATTATTCCCTTTTGATGTTCAAAATGTTTGTGTCTGATGGCCTTCACAAAATCTACTGATTTGTTAATGTTTCATAGGCTATATGACACCGAGAGTTTTAGAAACTTTGTGCGAATGAATGGGGCTCTTTTTGACGAATTGTTGGGACGAGTGTGTCCCATCATTCAGAAGCAGAATACAGTAATGAGGGAAGCCATCAAGCCCCGTGACAGGTAAAATTCTTGAATTATTTATTTCAAATACAAGTGGTTTAGGTGAAATGAATATCTTGCTATTTTAATCAATTGTATTTGTTCAGGCTGGCTGTCACCCTTCGGTATTTGGCAACAGGATGCACATACAAAGACTTGCAGTACTCGACAAGAATTGCGGCAAGCACACTTGGTGTCATCATACCAGAAACATTGCAGGCAATTTATGACACAATGAGGGATGAATGCATCAAAGTTAGTGCTGCTAACTTTTTCTTTACTAATGATGGTTTCTCAAATGTTGGGAATAACTTTAAAATGGTCTATTGTGGAATAGAAGCCCCTTGTTGTATCCAGATGAGCTAAGATTACCAAAGGTTAAAGTTCAGTATTGCGTATGCAAGTTAACGCTGTGATCCTGATGGCATGATCCTGAACACGATCCTGTGGTACATGATGCTTATTTTTTTCAGCAGTAGGGAGGTGCGCAGCGCCGACGTGTTTCCCGCAACAGTGCGGAACTTGATGATGTAAAAACTATTTTACATATAACAGAAATTAATCAGGTATCGTGCCATCGCGCTAAATGCTTCGGTGTTGTGCCTCCCCACTGCTAACCATAGGATCAGGTGTACAGGATCATGCCATCAGGATTATTGTATCAGAATCACAGGGTTAACTTGGATACGCAATACAGAACTTTTACCAAAAATAAAAATACTTTAACATTTCGTGATCAGTAGGTTATGTTAGCTGTATTAAAAATACAGACAATCTGGTGAACCATTTTACAGTACTTTAAATGTACCTAACCTAAACAACCATACACATCGGCTTGTAGTAGCAAATTTTACTGCAAATAGCCTAACCAAACATGCACCCTATTGTTAAAGCTTGTAAATGAACAGAGATTTTACTAGATTTCAAGCTTTTTAAACAATTACTAAAATTCAGTGTCTTAGCTTCTTATCTCCACCTGTCCCGAAAATTGTTGGTATAACCTATCATAATGTAATCTATTGATTATAATAAAAAAATTCTAAATTCCCAGCCATTTCAGCAATACCACATTCTTTGTAAACCAAAAAATCCATTAACCTAAACTTTTTGTAATACATACTATATAATCCCAATATTTCATAACTGAAAATAAGAACATACGAGTTGTAATCTAAGTAGACAGTTGCATCATTCCAGGATAAAAAGAAAATTTTAGGTCTACAGATTACTATGTTAAAATAAAAAAGAAAGATAACTTTGAAAACTCTAATATAAGTATAGGGTAATTTTCTTGTGTCACGGCTTTTCCATAAGTAAAATAATAGTATTCATAAAACCCCTTTTTTCATACCTAAAAAAATAACCCTATTTACTCTTAAAGGGCCGTTTCAAAAATTCCAACTGGTTTCCGAGATATTGCTGTTTGTAATTCAACCTAGCTAGCCTATGCATTGAATCGGCCATCGCCATGTTGTGCTTTAAATGTGCTGCCGATCCTGTGGTTTTACATATGTAAGAACATGAATATTTTTGACATGGGTATTGAAACTCACTGTACCGTAAATAATAAAAAAATATACGTGAATTCCTACAGTGCATCTAAGCCCAAGCGAAAACCCTTGACAGGGATTATTTTTAGTAGTATGGAGGCAGGAAGCGCCAATGTAATACGCACGACTTAATCCGACATGCAATAGGAATTGTAGTTGTAATTCCTTAGTTTCACAATTTTTTCTTGCCATTATATATATCCTCATACTTGTAACCATTGAAATTGACAAGCTATGCAATCAAAATTGACGATGCTACATTGTTGGAAATAGATAGCTGACTCATTTTGTAATACTTTTACTTCGTATATATGTGTGTAGGTTAACAGATCCAGTAATTGTAGTATGCTTATGAGTAGGTTATTTCAAACCCACAAACAAACTCTATCAGTAACAGGATGTATAATGTATGAGTAATTCGGTTTGCAGTAAAAGCCTTGATTATAGTTTTTTTTTTACATTTTGTGTTAACTACTTTTCGGGAATTTTTTATACTGTTTTGTGTTTTCCACTAGATAATGCTCCTAATTAATGTATTTGTTAACTGTCCTAATTCTTTTTGTTTTATCTAGGCGCCAGATACTCCCGCTGAATGGGAAGTGGTTTCTAATGGTTATCACAGCATGTGGCAACTGCCTCACTGCATTGGTGCCCTTGATGGAAAACACATCAACTTCAGACCGCCTCGAAACATGGGCTCTTTCTTCAGGAATTACAAAGGGCATGACAGCATTGTACTGTTGGCGCTTGTTGATGCAGAATACAAATTTTTGTATGTAAATGTAGGAGTCAACGGCCGCATGAATGATGCTGGAGTCTTTCGTGAGAGTGACCTTTCTGAAGCATTACTTGGTGGGACTCTCAATTTGCCCAAAAGCCGTCCACTGCCTGGAAGAGACTTGCCTATGCCATTTGTAATAGTTGCTGACGATGCATTTCCACTTACACAAAATATAATGAAGCCCTACCCAGACAAAAATCTTTGTCAGGCCAAACGCATTTTTAACTACAGATTGTGCAGAGGACGTCGTGTGGTTGAAAATGCATTTGGTATGATGTCGAATAAATTCAGAATATTGCTGTCAACACTTCAGTTACCAGTTAAGAAAGTGGAGTTGTTGACAGCAGTATGCTGTATTTTGCATAACTTCATTCTGTTGCGAAAGAATGTGCATTACCTTAAGTCATGTGTTGCGGAAGACACTGCTGAAATTGACGATTTCCTGCCAGTACTGCAAGGCCTTAGCCAACAGGGTGGAAATCACCACAGCAGAGGGGCAGCAGCTGTTCGAAATGAATTCAGTGAATATTTCAGTGGTGTTGGATCTGTTCCATGGCAGGATTCTAAGGTAAGGCTAAATCAGTGGTAGGAATTCTATTCTTAACTGTCAAAGAGAGAGGCACATCCAAAATAAATAAGTGAATAAAAATAAATAAATACAATAATGTTATTTATTTACTTCTTCACATAATTTCTAATCATTCTGTAACAGCTTTGTGATCTTTTAAGTATTTTACCGGTAATTTTACTTTCGTATGGTAGGTTAGGTTAAGTAAGCAAAATCTGTAATACTGTAAAATCTTGTGACTGGTAGGTTTGTTCAGATTCGCTACATTATAAATAATGTATAATAGTGTGGAGAGGTTGGCAGGGTTAACTTAACATTTAAAATACTGCAAAATTGAAGCAAAGGTCGTTTAGGTTAGGTTCGTGACACTTAAATTTTTATTGTGGGACGATTACCTAATTAACACCGAAAGAAACAGACTGATTATCATGGTTTATTATTTTTTATTTTTAGAGTGAACACTGAGTGATGCTAGTTGAGTGGAATAACTATGAAGTTATTTTTAATTTTGGAGGCATTAATGGCAAATTGCCTAAGCTAAAATAGGTTATGTTGGTGGATAGAAAGAAAACAAAATAATTCATGATAAAGCACTTAAAAATGCAGAGGTGTAGTAGGTATCGGATGAGGCAAAACAATGGCAGAGAGCAATGAGCCAGTGGGGCAAAATGAGCCTCGGATGAGATGCGAGAATTGCATTAGAGTAAGCCTCTAACTTGCGAGAAGTGACGGGAATTGCGAAATATTTTTAGTTTTCTCAATTTTTCTGCAGTGGCCAATCGACCGTCAAGTAATTAATACGTTCTTCGAATTCACTGATAAAAATATCGCAATATAATTTTTTTATTTTGAAATAGAATATTTATTCATTTCATACAATACGTTTACATTCAGCGTGATGGAAATTCATGAAACAAACCCCTGGTGGCTGTAGTCGCAAATTTTTTGATGTGTCCCTCTCCAAGTAAATTACCATTCTGTTACAATTTCTTGCATTTGGTGTTTTGAGTGTAGCAAGAGACAAACTATTAAAGATTTGGCCACACAGAAAGTTACACTATGTCCGCAATGTTCATTGTCAGGAGGTAGTTAAGCCTGTATTCCACGATGGAAGTTTCCTTGCAAGGTCTTCCATACCAGCTGTTATGGATTATTCTGAGGTAGAATTAGCAGAGCATTGGCCGGTTTCATGGAAGTTTTTGTAATTGGCCACGTTCAAATTTCTGTAGGTTTCGTAGACGGTGGGAATTTTATTCAATCAGAATGACATAGTAATATACCCCTGGTGTTTAAAACAGTAATTCATTTAGGAGGGATTGAGATGTTTTTAGTAGTGGTGAATACTTTTATATTCATATTGAAGAACATAGTTACAATATGTGTTTCGCAAAACGTTTTGCCAGTTGATGGTTTTGATGATGTACTTGTAAATGCTCCCCAATTCTTTTTTAAATTTATTTTTTTAAGTAAATGAGAGTATTCAAAGTGTATTTTTAAATAATCAAGTTGCCGGACCGTGGGCCCTATTCTCGACGCTGCCGGAATAATTCCGGTAGCGGAATGATCCTCAAGTTTCAGCCCGGTAGATAACTAAATGTCAATTCTTGAAACTGCTATTGTAACTACCGGAATCAACATTGTCGGTGTTTCGAAATGTCTTTATGGAAGTGTGGCAACGTTTAATTTTGTGTTGACGTACCTGGTAGAAGGCCAATCACAAAGAGGGAACGGTCTTTTGTTATGAAAACGAATGAAGTGTTTTCGTTATATTCATATCTTTTCATTAGTTGATGGACATGGAGGTTATGTATGTATATAAATACTAGTAATAATTAAAAATGAATTTTATGACTTGACTTACATGAAAACAACTGCGGAAATACCTATAGTATGTTGTGAAATCAACAACTTCATTTCATGTAGTAAAAAGTACTACTAACACATAAATATTTACAAAAATATTTACAAATTCATGTGCAATTTTAGTTAGAATTAAAGATTCTTATCACTTAAAAATACTCGTTTGTTAGTTATTGTTTCTGCTTACTTGTTAGAATTTAGAATTGTTATCACTTGAAAATACTCGGTTTTTAGTGTAGTATTGTTTATGCTTACTTTACCATAACTTGTTATGTGTTTGTGTATGAATTGAGGTGAAAATAAATTTTATGCAGTGTTTCTTGATTCAGAAAATAATTTGTGAATGTGTACATTGAGATTTCTATAATAAATGCAAGTCAGTAGGCCTACAAAATTATACAATTTTATGGACAGCTTCTTGGCAATTATTTCAGAGAGAAAGTTAGTAATTGTTTGCTGTAGTGGACTTCTTGAAAACAATCAAATATATTCATCCAAAAAATCTTTCAACTATATAATTGTTTGCTGTAGTGGACTTCTTGAAAACAATCTTATATTTTAATCAAAAAACCTTTCAACTATATCTTCTTTCATCATTTATTTAATAATACTTTATGGGTTTTCATCGATGTGTTGTTTTCAATCATATTTTCTACATGTAGGAATATTGGCTCTGTATGCAAGATAGGGATGGGTCAATATGATAACCTTTATTGTCACAATCACTTCTATTTGAGGAAATTTCATGTATATGTGGACTCATTTTGAGTACATTTCAATTCTGGGATTGATGTACTCTAAGAATGCATGTGCATAACCTAACACTAGTTATGTTCCATCAAAACATTTCTTTATAAGTTAATTTGTGTTTATTCGGAGTATTTCATTTTAATGTATTGTTGACACGTGTGTATCTTGATAGTGCTGTGCTTTAAGTTTTTATGTTACTGTATTGCTTATTTGTAAAATGTTTTTTAATTATAGAATTAACATACTTTGCAAGACTGGTTTTTTATTTAGTGTTCTGTATACGTATTTGCTAATTATTTCCCATCAGAATGACTAAATTGTTTTTAATACTAAGTTCTACTGTATGAGTTATACATAGTTCCTCAATAAAACATTATTTTATGTAAAAATTATCAACTTGATTGTTGTTATTGTTGCTGGTTGTTGTATATATTGTGGCATTACCACTTTTGCATTTTAATGTGAACTTACGTTAAGAGGTTAAGTAAAAGGTATGACCTAATATTGTATTGCATGTATGTAGTTATCGAGTGCTTGCTAATATTTAATGTGTATCGTGTTTGTAAGTTTTCTTATGAATAAACACAAATTAATTACAACATATATGTATTTTATTACTTTCAACTCTATGGAATGACATTTTAGTATCTTGGTAATAACTAGGGACACCCGTATTTCGCGAATACAATTCGTGTCAAGGTATTTCACAAAGCACTGTAGCTTTTTCTTAGAGTATTGGCGAATAGTGACCGTCCAGCACTACGGTACTCACATTTCCATTGGCTCCGTCAAGGGCGGGACGACACCTTTCACCGACCACAACCAATAAAATATAAGAAAAAGCTACAGTGATTTATAAAATACCTTAACATGGAATGTATTCGCGAAATATAGGTGTCCCTAGTAATAACGCTTCCATTAGTTACACATTAATATTTGGACCGATTACACATCAGTAATGTATAACGAAGCACAAACTTGGTATTTAAATCACCTATGCACAAACCAAATTTTGTCTAACATTTGCATGCAAAATTAAAAATTCTGGATACATAAAATGAGTAATTAAATCTTGTTATTCAAACTTGGTTTGTTTAAACTAGGTGGTACCTGGCATGTTGCTGCCAAAGAAGAATTAATTATGTAAATGTTTAGAATTTGGAAGCATTATCTAGTTTAACTAGGAATGATAAAATATTTATTTTCTTGTCAATAATGAATACATTATATGAAATCCTATGATATGTAATATTTGTACTGTCCCTATAACCTTCAACAAATGCAAGCATTCTGTTGACACATGTTTATTGCAATCGGATTAAAGAGATGGTAGCACATAAAACACTAACAAACAAGCGTTGATTTTTATATATTAAATTTATCTGCCAGGCATTAAATGTTGCAGGATTAAGTATCCAGCTTTTATTTTGTTAATAACAATATGTTTTGTAACTGAGAGCATATAATATTTTAACACTTATTTGAAAATATAAATAATTGTAGTATCCGTACTTATTATTTTGTTAGCTGTTTAACAGGATTATTGATTGCAGAAGGATAAATATAAATAATTTAATACATTAAACAATTTGACCCCAGTGGTTGTATTCTTGGATCATATATTGAGGGAAATATAAAAGCCAAACAATGGGCTGGAAAATTCAATACCAAAACAGAAAATACTTTCATTATATAAACAGAGATAGTTTAATGTTCTCCAAACAGAAAATTTTCTACGAGCACAAATATGTAGTGGTGTGAATATGATTGATAGTATCTAAAACATAAACAAAAACCTACATATATTAAGTATTTGGCTTTTTATGTTACAAAATAAAACCATTGCTTTTTTATATGAATGATCACCTCAATTTATGCCCAGTAATGATTATTATTCAGTTAAGTAGGTAAATTACCCAAATGAAATATAATTTTTTTTTTGTATTTAGTATGAATAACACTATTTACATACAATCTTGCACACATACGCATGCAGGAACTAAAAATTTGAAACCTGTCTCTTAAAATTCGTAACTACTATAAGAAAAAAGTATAATTTTTATTTTACAAGTTAATAAGTAACATTTTTATTTTACAATTTACAAATTTACAGAAAAAAGGTACGCAAATACAAAGAAAAACACATAAGCTTGATGTAACATCATTTGAGCAAATTAGATGTATGGGAGTCATCCAATTCAGCTCCCATAATTATTCTCATTATGTCATGTTTGGCTGCCATGCAGACACCCCGATCTTTTATGCTGTCTAACGCACAACCTAACCACTGGCCAAAGCGCTCATTTACCGTGAGGCGTGGTGGTTCCTTTTTGAGTTCGTCGACAACACTGTTGAGGACTGCCGTGTACCCATCCTCAGAAGGTGTAGAAATTTTTTGTTTTTTATGCGATTTTGGTGTACACGCAACACTGTCTAATGAGGCTGAAGTCCCTGTATGTCCTGTGACGGGGGGCTGTTCCATGGTCTTGCACAGCTCTGCAGAGGGCCCGGGCTGTCCCTCGGCTATATGTGCCCGAGACTGACATGACAGTGAAATAGCCTGGTTTGATGTCGTTGAATCCTGGCTTTCATTGGGTGCTTCTGAAAGCGACTGATCTTCATCCTTTATAAACCAAAGAACAAATATCGAAATAATAAAATTTTACAAAATATTTTGGTCCCAGAATTAATACAACATAGGGCAAACACACAAATTACCATGTTCTTTTAAAGTAACTAAGAAATGAATCAGGGTTGTCCTTGGAATGTGGAATGTTTCATTCTACAAAATTTAATGCAGATGAATTACAAATTCAATATGTGAAACTAGTACATAAGCCAGCAAATGAATCTCTTCATTGTATCTAGTAGTCTGCATGTAATCGCAAACGGCAAAAGATAATGGGTGCATCACTAAAATCCACTGTGACTATTCACTCAATGTGTTTGTTCACATTACAAAACTTATTTGGTACAACAGATTTTGGTAATAACATAGTAGTATTTATTTCACTGATGCATTATTTACTACATTTCAGGTTGATGTGTCATGTTTGTGTCACCTTATTTTAACCCAAGGTTAATTTTAATTATCAATTTGTGGTATGAAGTTAGTCAAAACTTCCTTTCATGATGATTACAAGTAATTACGTAGAGGTAATCATTAATATATACTGAATTTGGGTCAGTTTTTTTAAAAATACATACTAAATTAGTTATACAGTTTTATATATATATACACAACAAATATTATACAACCCATTTAGTTAACAAATATTATTAATACCAGTGAAATACCATGGCGATGATAACTGTAATAATTGTGTGGCTTTAAGGCACAATTTAATACCACATAACATCTAGCATGACCGATGCTCAGTGCAGACCATATAATTTGCACAAGGAACTACTATAAAGTGCATGTCTCATTTTACCCCACTTGAGCCACTTCACGCCCTAGCTGGGTCAGATGATGGCACCCATAATAATTGTTACATTAATGCACTCTCACTAACCAACAACTGGCCCCAAATTAGATAGCTGTGCAGAAGAAAGAAGTGTTTCTATAAGCCTCATTCTAACCATTGTGCCAAATAAGATCCTTGTTGAGATTGTGTTTTATTGTAAGGCAAATAACACCACATTACTTTTCAAAATTGCCTGTGCTTTGTCTATCAATTTTCATTTTATCAAGTCTATCAAATTTAATTCCTCTGTTGTAGGCTTGTGGTCAATGTGGTACAGTTTATATGCTTAGAAAAAAAGTAGGCAGAGAATTTTATTGAAAAATTACTTATTTAAAAACACAGGATTTGGTTCAGGGTAGACTTGAATCATATTGGTGTTTTACCTTAAGTAAGTTTATATCAGCTGTTATATAATAAAAATGTTTTGAAGAAAAAAATTGGTCACTATAATATTCAGTTACACTTAAAAAGTAAATTAAGGGAATGTAATAATGTCCCCACCTGTACATTACCCTTTATGCTAACTTTTACATGTATGAATAATGCTAAAATTAAAATTTGCTTTAATGTTACTTGGCACTTCTAAAAGTTGGCATGTATATAACAATTACAAAAAAATTACTAAGTAACCATTTGGTGTGTGCCTGAAAATTAAATTATTTATTTTCCATCTGCAAAAAATGTTTATTTGCAAATGGGTAAATAGGTCACAATCTAACAGCAACCAATTTGAGAATCATACTTACATAAACCACTAAAGGCTCCCACACCCTCGATGCAGGTGCAACTTTTAACTTTGTTTCCACACCCTTCCTCGGAACAATGTGGTTTATAAGAAAAAAGAGTTTCTTATAATACCAAAAATTTGGTTCATAAATCTGCAAAAAAATAAAAAAAGGGTTTACTGTTTTGCAATCAAGTATAATAAAACCAACATTTACAAATAAATAATTCTGCTACAGTGAAGTCTGACCTTTTCCTTCCAATAACAATGTGTATGACCTATGCATTTTTAATTTAGCTGATCCAATGTAATTAAACCAAGCAAATGATTAACAGATATAAGTAATAATCGATTGAGCAGACATGTAAATGCACCAGGGCATTGAGGTAATGAAGGGGCAACCCATCCCCAAACAAAGCAAAGTTGTCGACAACAGTAGATATTTCAAAATAAATTACACCAACTAAGATATTTTTAACATATACAATATACACTGTTATTTTCCCACACTTAAATAATCTCCTGTGTTAAATGGATGGTGTTATGCAAAAATGAGTTAACCAACAAAAGGAAAAAAAGTTATTGAAATAATTCTGTACGTAAAATGACACTTTTAATTGAGCTAATTTTTTTTAACCGACATTCCTTGCTACTATGCCATCTTGAGACCAAACATTCAACGCACTGCCACAATAGCGGTTATTGTGTGTTCAACTTTGAGCTCAATTTACTCAGTTGAAAATGTTTGTGGGTTGAACCATTTTTACATAACACTGTCCAAATAACCTCTTATGTTTACAATTTTTTTTGTACATGCTGGATGTGTAATCATGCATATAGACCTAATGGCAGTTCACCATATCAGTGATAGGGTTAATTATATTTCATATAGACCTATAGTAAACAATTGAGTGGTTAATCTAAGTTTATGATACTGCCAATATTTCCCTATAAATTTTAATGTGAGCATGATTCATGCAAAATGTCTCAGGGGAAAAGGTGAGTTTTGTGTTAATGCATAGCGAAATATATACAATTTTACAAATGAGCATTTATCCTTAAGGGTAGATTGTGTGCTGTTATATTTTTGTAAAGGTTTACTTTTACTGATAATTTTTTTTCAATTTGGCTAGGTCCCCCCCCCCCCCACACACACACACAAACATATGTATTTACATAGTGGCCAGAATAGGCCTATTCCTAAGGTAAACCTAAATGTTAATAGTAATTTTATCAGATTTACTACAGTTATTTCATTCTTTAAATAATATATCTTGATTTACCCATTTATATATATTTTTTTTTATTTTCATTGATATTATTTAATCCATTACTTCAGAATCACCATACGCCAAAAATTATTAATATTCTGAAATACCATTAAGATATTTTGCTCTAAAATAGTCATTCTCATTATCAATAGGTACCTACTTTAACAAGTAGCCTATGTTTAAATTGGTCAGAACATGAATAAACCAAATCATTCAAAACCCATACAACCTAATGTTAAAAATAATACAGTAACTTTCTGACAGCCTGGCAAGCAACGGTCCAGAATGCCCCTAGGCCTGGCACTATTGAGGAATGCAGAGATTTGAGGCATGCAAGCTTAAGCTAAAAACCTATAATTTTTAACCAAACTGAAAATAACTTTTAAAATATACAATCAAAATTGATTTTGTGCCTGAATTACTGTTTAAAAGTTTAACCTTATGTTTGTGCTTAATCAATATTTGCTGCCAAACACCGTATTACAGATGCATTTGCTCTACAACTAAGCATTTGGTAATTTCAGGCATTCTACCTATAAGCCCAGCATTTTCAGTGATCCTGCATCTGCAAAGTTTTGAATGTTACAGATTATAAGATGTCTGATGTATTAAATTTTTGTTTACAGAGCAGATAGTATCTCGCACCAACCAAATTAATTTTTTTAACAAAAACAATTAAGAATCTTAAAAACTCCTGGCGATAACTATTAATAAACACCACCGCAATGGCAGCAGCCGCATGGGTAAAAGTTTCGTATAGCGTGTCCACGTTAACCCTGTGTTCCTGATGGCATGATCATGTACAGCTGATCCTGTGGTACATGAAGCTTATTTTTTTTAGCAGTGGGGAGGCGCTTAGCTCTGATGCGTTTCACACGATACTAGTATAAAACCTAACGTAATTTATTTTTTACATCAAGTTTCGCGCTGTTACATGAAACGCGTCAGCTTAAAAAAATAAGCATCGTGTACTTACCACAGGATCAGGAGTACAGAATCATGCCATCAGGAACAAAGGTTTATCTGGATACACCTGGATACGCAATACAGGATGTTTACCCTGCACGGCTTTGAAATGTAACCTATAAATAGGAATTTCTCAGAAACCAGAAGAAATTGAGAAATGCTGTTTTCAGGGTAAAAAGTGTTCGATAAAACCATTTACAGAAATTAATTATTTTATTTACGAAAAAGCTGCAACGTTAGTTTTTGATACAAAACCCAACCCAACCAACCTTTTTCACAATAGCACAATATTTGTAATGGAAATTTCTAGAAGTACAAGGGTGAACTCTAGGAAAGTCATAAAAAAGAGCAAAGAGGAAAGAATTATTTTTTTGTGAGCAGAGAATGGAATGTATTGGAGTGTATGTTGGCTAGTAGTGTAATTCAGTTTGGGATAAAACAGGAATGTAGGAGGGATGCTTGTCACTGAGTGTTTGTCCTTTTGCAGCACAAATCAGTAACCTGCCCCAACTATTGGTAATAGTAAACCATTGGTAATATATCAAGTAACAAAAAAATTTTTAGAATTTTTATTTAAATTATTTCACTAATGCCACTCTAGCCTACTTGCAATTTTAAATTTGTTACTTCATTATAACTAACTCACAACAATTTTATTTTATTTAATAACATTTTTAACAAGTGTGAAAACCTGCTCACAGCGGGCTTTTAAAGAAATTTAAAAAACAATATATTCAAAATTATTCATCACGCTTTTACTCTAACACTGTATTTGATACAACTGCAAATGAGTCTCTGAATAAATACGGATAGTGCGAATCCTAATCTCCATAATGTAGACCTACATAATAATTTAGTTACAACTACACTTAAATATATGTAACTTACCTCATCAGTACCGGTCCCACTCTTCTCTGAGGTTTTCTTCTTGCTGAATTCAGCGACGAAGTGAGATCGCAGTTTTGCAAACTTATTCTTCACTTCGTCGACAGAAGTCCCAGGCCTCAACTCTGACACAGCACTTGCTATAGCTGCCAGCGCTTCATTTCTTGCGTGTTTATTATGATATATGGGGCTTTTCACGTTGTAGAGACAAGGGTATTTCTCATAATTTTCAATCAAACATTCCACATGTTCCACACACCACTTGGCCGCCATGTTGATAGTTACTTTATTTTGAAAACCCGGAAGGACACGTGACCAATATACGCAGCTATGATTGGTTGAGGAGGATCATGGGTAATTCAACAACAGATTTCGTAGCAGAAAAATAGGACACGTTCTATTACGGTTTTGGCTAAGACTTTGGGTATGAAAACTTTTATACCCATAGCCAGACCCCTTGGAAGGGTGCTGGAAAGTTACCCACACGGGAGCAGGCGCGCTAGCATAAAAATAACATGAAAACTGCTAAGGAAATGGGCATCGTGTGGGGCGGGCTTTAGGAATGCGACGGCTGACAGACCGATCTGTGCACGAATGGGTTAAAACAACATTTCTTCTTTTCATTACAAACTGAAAAGGATAAAAATTGTTATTTAAATAATATTGGCTTGACAACCACAGCCACAAGCGTACACAGAAATCTGAGCACCAACTGGTGACAGAGGCGCGCCAAAGATCGCCTCACCAGAGGAGAGTGTCAAATGAAAGTAACCTTAGCACGTAATAAAAACAAAATTTCATGCTGTCGATGTCCAGTCCCGAAAGTATCGAAAGAACCGGCAATCGATTTTTAAATTACTGGTACTTTTTAATACATCAAAAGTACCAGGAATTCCCAGTACTTTCAAGACCGGGATTTCCCCGGCTCTGAACATCGCCCGTGACTGGTGTGAAAGTCGCAAGCCAAGGGAGGAAAGCGCCAACATTGCCGACCTGTGCCATCTGCTCCAGGTACTCGTGTTTCTTCTTTTCCAGCAGGATGCGTCTCTTCTCCTCGTACTCCCCCAGGCCGAGCAGCGCCCTCCCAGTGCACTGCAGGTCCGGGTTCAGCGGCGAGAACTCTCCCAGCTTCACCATGGCTCCGCACTGAAACACCAGCGTGCACTTCGTAAAGGACAAGTCTGGTGTGAATATAAACATTCATACTCTTCAATGAAATTCACTATAAATAATATTGGTTAATAACTTACAAATAGGTGTAAAATTTTAAGAATAAAGATATCATACGTAACAATTTTTTTGTGTTGGCGGTTCCTATTCACCCAGTTTTACGATACCTCGTAAATCAATTTCAGGACTTCTGAAAGACCTAGTAATTAAAATAATCTTCGACTTTGGCTCAGCACATAACAATATTATTTAGCTATTTAAATAGCATTAAAAATTGTACAACATATATTTAAAAACAGCTCATCTGCTGTAAATTTGGTTATTTCTAAGATAACATGTTTTTATTCTAAGCAAATGATAAAAGTACTAATTTAAGTAGGCGGTCCCCACTCATCACCATCATAATAATAATCATCATAATCATAATCATCATCATCATCATCATCATCAATTGCTTTCAACCATTGGCCAGGTCGGCAAAGTAAAATGCCTCGATCTTCCTCTGTCACTCCACCATTCCTCATCCTTCACTCTATTCCAGTCTTCTCCTCTCTCCAGCACTCTTTAACTATCTGCTCTTCACACCTCCTCCTTGGTCTTCCTTGGCATCTTCTTCTTGTGTACTTCAACTATCATTTTCTAGGCAGCCTCTGTTTTCCCATTCTCTAGACATGGCCATACCATCTCATTCTTGCTTTTTCAATTATCTCATTCAACTTTTGCTCTTGCTTGCACATTCTCATTCCTGATCCTGCCCTGCCTTGTAACTGCCAAAATATCCCTCATAAACTTCATTCCTATTGCTCTGATCCTTCCAACATCTCTCTCCTCTATAGTCCAAGACTCTGCTCCATAAATGACAATGGGCACACAGTAGGTATTGTGTAACACTCGTTTGCACTTTAATGGCACTTCCTCTTACTGTAGAATGCATCCCGTTGTCCTCTCCTTACTTTTTCCTTGTTTCTGCCCTCTTCCTCCAATTCAATTCCTAGATACTTGAAAGTTTCTACCTGTTTTATCTCAACACCAACCAATTTAATGCATCTCCTTAATCCATTTTTGTTCCTCGTCATGACCATCACATCATTCTTTTTAATACTGATTCTCATACAACATTTACTCACTTCCTCACACCATTCCGTTAGTTGCTCTTGAGCCTCACCTTCCTTTTCTCACCACACCATCAACTCATCAGCAAATAGCGGCCTTCATCTTTCCTTCTCTGATATTTTCTTCTACTCTCTTCATAAGTCTCTCCGACACTGAATTGAACAGCATTGGGGGGCCATGCACTACCCTGCATCACTCTGTTATCTTGCTTGAACCACTTCGTCATCCCTCTTCCAGTTCTCATACTGCTTCTGTTTCCCTTATACATAATCCTCACTCTACTTACTTACTCTTAATTCAACCCCAGCTTCTGCCATAGCTTGCCAAACACACTGTAGGACTAAGTTATTTCACACTATTGTATGCTTTCGCCACATCCACGAATATCATTACTATTAGTGTCTTCTCTCCCATCAGTTTTCAAGTGGCAAAAATCAGGTTTAGGGTAGACCTCCCTTCTATAAACTGCTCCTCACACCATTTTCCTGCCATACCCTTCCTTATCTTCTTTTCCAGTCAAAGTTAGGCCTGCAAGCTGTGTTCATGAAAACAGCAATTTTGTTTCAATACCAGTGCCACTTGATTTTGTACATACCTAAAGTTGGCCTACTTTAAGTTCTTTATCAATGAGAAAGTAAATATCCACAAATTTTATTTCACAATTTTGTAGCAAATTTTGTGCTCTTTCTAATGCTACCAAGCCCAAGATTGTAAAGATTAATAGAAAAAAGTTATAATAGGATTACTGAACTGATGTCTACAATTTTTGGTTAACTCATTTTTTTCTACTTCTAACACAAATTGCACGTACGTATGGGCATTTAATTACCTACATTTTATGAGTGATATTTGAAATCTAAGTAAAATCTGAATAAGTATGGTGAATTTCATGATTCTACATTAATAACTGTTATTACAAATGTAAGTTAAAGCAAACTGTGTCACTCGACTTTGGTTGCGGATTAAAAAAAAACTCCACCTAACTGAGGGATATTTTGAAGGGCTTTAAATTCCAAACTAGAGACAATATTCCAAAAATGAAAAATACTGGTTCTTATTTTTGTCTGAAGATACCATGTACCAAATTTCATCCAAATCTGAGATGGTGGGTTGGACAATGTGTATCTTGGCTGGATGATCTGGCATGGAATGACCCAACAGCAAAATCTGAAGTAGCGCCAATATTTGATAGTGCCGCAGAAAAAAAAAATATAGTTTATAATACATAATTATTACCTATACATAATATATACATATTACTTATGTATGTATACATATATTACTATACATAATTCATACATATTATATATAATATATAATTAGTGTGAGTTTTGGGGGATCGTAGAACGAGGAATGATTTAAATGTAGAATAAATTATGTTTTAGAATTTAAAAAAATAAGTACACAAGAAGTAATAAGTAGGTATGAAGAAATTTATTGGATATCTATGGAAATAAGTCAGGAGAGAAGAGGAAGGTCATGTCTTTTTAATATTAATATAATGGTGCAGTGCAGAGAAAGAATGTGTGTTTGTAGTAAACAGGAAATGAACAGTTTGTGTTTTGCAATGTAGAAAAAATAAAATGGAGGAATGGCAATTTCTTTTTTGTGTAAATTTAATATATACAAGAGAAATATTGACCATAAACAATTATTGCCATAAAGCCAAGAAAGGTTAGTCTTTAAAGGGTGTTAAATGTTTGTGATTTGGAGGTTGTGCATTATGTGCATTTGTTTTGATGTGTTAGGTGAAGAGGTGTGTTGTTTGCAATGTTCGGTGAAATAGTTTATTCGGTTAGGTGAATTATAAAATGTAGTAGGTAATGTAAAAAAGGCTCTTTTTCTATAGGTTAGTTTTGCTATCGCTGAAGTGATAAAGACAAAGCGAAGTTTTGGTGAGGGTAGGTCAGCTAATGGTAAATTTGTAGTTGAGCGGTATTTGCGAAAAAAAATTTTAAAAATTCGAAAATACCTTTATTAGACGCTCTTCAACTTCCTCTTATCATTAAAAGCGGCGGAGGTAAGAAATTCCAAATACATTAGGAGATATCGCCGTTCTTATTTTGCATACAAGACCTGTGTTTATCATTCGACCGTTGCCATTTTTTTATTTTGCCGTGTGTTTGTGAATGCCTAATTAATGAAAATGGTTGATTAGGTCAGGTCAGTTACATTATAAATACTTTGAAACTAAGCGTACATTAGAAATAATATGAAATTATTTCAATGGTTCTTTAGTTTTAAAGTATTTATAATGTAACTGACCTGACCTAACAAACCGGGACAAAGGATGAACAGAAACAACTCACGTACAATTTTTTTGTTACTTATTACTTGCGCAACAATAAAAAATAAGACTTTAAAATTAGAAACGTTTAAAACTCGCCTAAGTTGGAGGCGGTAATTAAATACAGTTTTAAACAATAAATGAAGTAAATAATCACGTATTGGTTAGTTTGAATTCTGGCCTATCACGAACAATCACGTGACATCATTATCCAATAAAAAAATAGATACTCCTAAACAAGAAACAATGGTGAAAAACACATGAACGCACTGCTATAATTGTGATGAAATTTAAAAATTCAATATCTCCTAAAGTATTTGGAATTTCTTACCTCCGCCGCTGTTATTGTAAAGAGGAAGTTAAAGAGCATAGAATAAAGGTATTTTCGGATTTTTAACATTTTTTTTCGCAAATACCGCCCAACTACATATTTACCAAAGTAAATTAGTATACGGAATATATATGGTAAAATGTTCTATGATTAAATTATAAAATGTGGTATCGCAAAATATAATAAACCGGGCAATATTATAGTGTATAATACGATACCGTAGGAAATGTATCTTCGGTATTGTGTTCTATACTTGAATACGTAGGACTGAAGTACAGAACACGATCCTGTGGAAAATATTAATTCGGTATTGTGTCCTATACTAGAATAGGTAGGGTTGAAGTGTATACACGATTCCATGGAAAATATTACTTTGGTATTGTGTCCTACACGAGAGTAGGTAGGACTTAAGTATAGAACATGATACCATGGGAAATATTAATTCAGTATTGTGTCATATACTAGAATAGGTAGTATAGAATATGATACCCTATTGTTAGTTTGATAGAGAAACGTAGTTTGTGCATAACCAGCATGCGAGTGTTCTCTGCCCAAAACCCCCATATTCCCGCGCTTGTCCCGTAAGAATGTAGGGATGGTAATGACGTCAGCGCCGCCATGTTGGGGAAGTCATAAATATGATTGTGGTATCGGGATCTATACTACTCCCTAACTGCGGATATGGTCTTAGGAGGATAAAAAAATGGGTGGGAAATATCTTGCCCCAGAAGGAAGCTAAATAGCACGTTATAAACATTAAATCCAAATCAAATCAATTTTAGTAGGATCAATCAATGAATGTTTTTAAATGTTCAACGGCATATACTATCAGACGTTACAAAGCCCATAATTTAAATCTGTTCTAAGGTTACTAAACACACACTAGAGGAACGTTTGAACTCATCAAATAACGCAACAATCAATTTTACCGCCAAAATATAAACATTACGTTGATAGTACTTTCCAGCTACCTAATCCGAACATTTTGGAATCGTAGTCTGAATACCATTTGTGACAACATACTCTTTCTTATCCTAAACATTAGGACTCCAAGATTAATAAAAAAAAAAAATAACTGTTAAGACTAAAGAAAATACTTAGCAAGAATTAAAAAGCGTTTTGAATACAAAATACTAAATTCTTTGCCACCAACAATTGAAATTACCAAAAACATTAATAAAATAGAAGAAAATTACCAATGAAAATTCATTAATTGAATTTTACAATGCTCGTAGCTCATGACATCACTACGAAACAACAACAAACCATTTATCGCTGTCAAAATTGTAGAAGTCGTTGCTTGGCAAACATTTTCTATCTACGTTGTACGTTTACCACTACATGCTCATCAAAATGCCCATACACCTCCACAAATATTATTTAAGTGATTTAAGTAAATATTATTTAAGTGATCAATATTATTGACGCCAAATTAGATTCAATAGCCTTTTCAACAATATTTTTCAGAGATTATACTAAAAATGTTTTTTTTTAAGACTTAGTACATGATTAGATGAAAAAGTTTATACATCTCATCATCTCACGAGCTACTTAGTTGCGTGCCTATTCTTTCTACATTAAAATAACAAAAATGATTGCCCTAAATTAACGTACCTTCTGTAGTTCAACTAATTCTAAGTTATCTTTTACAAAAGAATTATTTTTAAAATGTCAAAAAAGCGATTCAGTAAAATTCATGGCCACAAGGAAGATTTTAGTGCCACATTTGACCTTAAATATGGTAGCAAGCATGGTTTATTTATAAACATAACTTTAAACGGCTGTTACTGAATGTATCAACTTAATTAAACAATTATGTGTCGTAAATCATTAGTTTTGCTATCTAACAATGAGCGATCGCGTCAAAAGCAGCAAGGAAACTAATTTTCCTTTGCAAACTTTACCAACAGAAGTACTCTTTTTGATATTTCAGTTGTGTGATATCACATCTTTGGGTCGCTTGGCTCGTACGTGTAAGAGATTTAATGAAATAATTGACGATGACTATTTTTGGCAAGAAAAGAGCAAGAAAGTTATCGTTACCAACCAGTTATGTGAGCGATTTCGACGGAGGTACGTTGCTTAAACTTTCAAATAAACTGCTGCTTTCATAATTTACCCTTAGGTAGACACGTGTTCTCACGACAGCCGTGAATGGTCAGATGGTAAATTTATATTTTAGGGGCTTCTGCGTAAAATTAAATACTTTCAAAATTATTTTTTTACTTACCTTTGGGGTGGTTATTTTAAGGCAGGAGCTCAATTTTGTTATACTTCAATGATCTGCTTACTAAACGTTTAGAGGTGAAGTGTAATTACTTCATTATATCATTAGTGCCGTGTTAAATATGTGTATGTATCTGTTTTGGTATTATCTCCTCTTCAACATGATCTGGGTTTGTTTTCCAATAGGGTCAGGCTTGGATATGTTTGCAAATGGGGCAACTTATCATTTTTTTGCAGAGGGTGAGTGGGTTTTGTAAGGGTACTCCTGTTTCCCCCCTCCATTTATTCTTTCAATGATTCTTTTTTCATGTTTTTATCCTTCTTGTAAATGGCTTTGAAAATTTTCAAAAAACTCCTCAGAATCCTAACACTCAACACAAGCAGCTTAGAATATAAGCTAATGGCACTGCTGCACTCCTTTCACAGGTTCATTGAATGACGCACAGTAACTTGTTCCTTCTTTTCTTTGCTTCAACCATCCTGAACCAACCAAACAATTTCAATGGAAAAAAAAATTAAATTTATGACATTTACCAGTGTCGACATGTTTACAAAAAAAAACTCTGGGTAGGCTGTATTTTTTTGTTTCATAAATTTCCATTGTGCTAACAGCAATGTTGTGTATGAAATATATAATATAATTTAATAAAATTGATGTTGCTTTATTTTTTGGAATTAATTCAATGAACGTCTTACTTGACAGAAATATTGCGACACCAAACCGCGACAAACTCGGCCCATTTTCACAACCACTGGCTCAACTGGCTCCATATAAACATCAGAGTCATCACAGAGCAGACCCACGTCCATTACCAAACAATTTTCTGCATTCCCTGTTACTTTTCGCGAGGTAGACAGCTGAGGTTCGCTCAAGCTCAAATTTTCCACCTAGTTTGGGGGCTCGTTTTGCCCCACTAGCTTATTTCTCTCAGATATATTTGCTTCATTCGATACCTAAGACACTTCTCTGCATTTTTGATTGCTTCTGCTTGGGCAATTTAGCTTGTTTTCTTTCTTTCCTGCAACATAACTTGTTTTTGCATAGGCATTTTGTGATTAATAAATCCAAAACCAAGTTAGTAACTTTATAGTTATTACACTTAATTAGAATCACTCGCTGCTCACTCACGAGCAACTAAAAGTTTAAATCATCAAATCTCTCCGTTACTTTTGGAGTTGCAGCTCTCAACTGACTTCAATTTTAAGAGCTCCACCAACGCTGATTACGTCATCAATGCAATTGTTAACCGTGCGAGTCATACGTAACGACCACAAGCAAAGTCTGCTCTACTAAGATACATTTACTTCATTCAACTCTGTAGCTTTCATAGCTTAAGAGTTTTAAGGGGCCGTTGAATCATCAGTCGAAGTGATACCCAGCCCGAGATTAAATACATTCATATTCCTGAAATTTATGTCTAAACTTTTACGTATGATTTGCACATTGAAATTTTTTTGTTGACATGCACTGTTAAACACAATGAGTAGGCTACATTGCACCATCAGGTACATTTTAAATTGAAATATGTACCAAGTACTTGAATAACGATAGAAAAAACATCTAAATTATAATACTAATAAAAATTCAAAAAAATGTGTATTAACTCTGAAATAATTTTAAACTAAAATGACAATGTTTTTATTTTTAAGTACCTATTTCCTATCTGCACACCTGCCTAAGAAAGGTTAGGGCCTGTGCTTTTAGCTGTAACAAATAGCATAAAATACCTAGCATAATAAAAAAAAAGATATATTCTTTCATATCTGATATTTTTGTAATGTTTTACAGGACATATCATGTCCTTGTACCAAAGGAGAGTTGCAGGATATCAGAAAATTGGAAGCTGGGAAGTTATAGAGAGACTATTCATAAGCGGCAAGTTGCAAGGTAGGTATTAGGACGAGTTTGTAAACTATGCAAGTAATATGATGACGCAAACCAACTGCAACCAACGCAACATAATCACTGTCTTTTATAAAGCAAAAAAATTGTGAGTCGTCACTGACCATACAATTTGAAATTGTAAAATGGTAAACAAATATCTTTCCAGGGTTTCTTTTAATTATTCATGTTTATTGTAAAATATGAAATTTTTGATACCTAATTTGAAAAAAAGTTTTAATTTATTTCACTGTGCAAAAGTTTTAGGAAATGAAAATGTGATGTACCTATATAATGAAACCAGCATAACGTATATTTCATTGAAAGTTTTCGGAACATAACACTTCCAAATATGGAAGGTGGAAACGCAAGAGGTTGATATTTAACTAATGCTGGCATTGTGTTTACTAATCTTGCATAGTTTATAAACTCAGCCTTACTATTTTTAATATAGTACTCTATTTATTACCTTGTGTGACTTATGGAGTTGTGTTCAGTTTAAGAACTTTTTTTTTTTTTTTTTTAACATGAGAGAAGTGTCTCTATATAAGAGTTATAAAAACACAATAATTTTTTTAAATTAATTGAGTTTTGGACTTGAGGTCAGTCCAAGGTTAGAAAAATTGCTTTCATATTTACAAGAATTTTAATGTCTGCAATACCTAGTCTTACATCTTGAAAAATTATATGGGTACAGTATTTTCTGGTGTATATATTTGCATTTTCAGCCTGTTTAAAGAGGTGAATATTGCTATAGTCTGATGTAACATGTTGTTTTATGTAACATTACTTTTATAAATATTGCATGGAGTCCACACACTCTAGATAAGTATGTCGTATTTTCACAGTGCCTGAATATGATAAGGTGGCATAAAAGGAAAATAATTTTAAGGAAGAACTATTTTAATAAGCATGTATTTATGACCATGCTGCCACTAGTATTCTGTTTTGTATCCATCAGTCATTATTTATGATATGGTCTCTTTTTCTAACCATAGAATTTAAGTGCATGGTAGTTAAATTGATTCCCGCCTTTTGTTAAAAAAAAATACTGCTAACTCTTCCCCTAATCTTTCTGCTGTCAAATTGAGTCTTAACTTAGCTGAATGGTGACATCTAACCCCTAACCTGCAGTGGCCTCACATCTTATCCAAAAATGTGAAATAATTTATCAATATTCATTACCGGAAAGCTGGTGATGTTCGTCTTTCGTATCAGACACTTTACAATTATCTTTAAATAGTTAAGGTTGTCAGAATTAAATTGCTGTCGTAAAGACGAGGTAAAATGTTTCCTCTCTAGTTTTATGACTCGTAGTCTTGGTGACAGAGGGAGATCGTTAGAGATGGCAAGACAGTGAGCCCAGCGAAGGCAGAACTGTGAAGGATTTGGCAATGATGTATTGCAGCAACCACCTGCTTCACTCATTCTTAGGGCCAGATATTATTTTTGAAGCTAATCCGAGGGCCTGACCAACAATGCAAAACTCCAACCGCGTGTGTCCAAAAAATTATATTAAATACTTCATGATTCACTCAACAAGTAAATATAACGTTGAGGTTCTTTTAAACAGTAGTTAGATCATTTTCTGGGTCCTCAAGCAATGGTAATGGCGCAGAAGGGTTGGCTCGGGTGATACAGAAACTTGGTTCAGCAAAGTGCCACTGTGCTTCGGAGCCAAGTCTCTCGAGCAGAACACTCGCAGCCGCTCCTGACAGAGTGTCTGTGTTTCACGAGGTTCATGCCCTGGATGGTGCTGGAGAAGAACGAGCTGTGGTTGAGTCAGGGGCCATACATCATGAGGCTGCTGCGGGTGGACCACACCCTCTCCGCCGAGCGGACGGTCAACGTCTGCGGCGACAGCAAAGACGTGTGCCGCTTCGTCAGGCGCGACGGGCACTTGATTTGTGGCGGCAGGTGAGCTGTTCCATAACCACCGTTGTCTCTTAATGCTCTGTCTCACATGCCACCTTGGATATATATATATATTCATTTTTCATCTTTACTTTTGAAGTGAAACTTCTAATGCGACTTCCAACAAGGTTGCGTTAAACGTTTTAACGCTCCTGGGGAGGGGGAATAGAAAGAGACAGAGGGAGTGTGTGTCATTTCTCTATGTCCACGAGGTCTCGCCGCACCAATTTTCTCCTTGGGGCGAACCCGTCCGCTTAATTAAATAAACAGCTTTTATCGTTGAATGATTTCATGATTTATTTTAGTTTGATTTGATACAATATGATTTCACTAAAAATCAATTTCTATCCCTTCCTATTTTCATTTCCACATTACGAAGTTTCTTCCGCGCGGAGGGACTCCACGCACTATTTTTTTAAGGGCTATAACTAAAATATTAACTCGATATCTCCCTTGTATTTGTTGTTTTTCCACAAATATTTTCAGCAGATATTCACTTAATGTAGTATCAAGTCGTGCAAGTGTGTGATAATTTTCGGTTTTTCAAGTTAAAATACTAATTTCAGATTGAAAACTGCAATTTATCATGCTTTTGACACAGCTGCGAGGAAGTTTTGTTAAATTACAAATTCTATCTTTATGTTATGTATCAATGTTAAAAATGTATTTTAACCATATACCTATGTATATTTATGTTATTTTTAGTGTAATTGGCATTCTTTTGTAGATACTACTGTTGTTTAGATTTTATAGTTTTACCGCCATCTTAGTTAACTCCTTGATGTAGGTATGTTGGTTGTACTGCTTTTTTAAAGTTATGTAACTATAAAAGTAAAACTTCCTACGTAGTTAGTGGAAAACATTTTTAATTTCTTAAGTAAATTGTTTTGTATGTTTATAGAACATTGATTAAATTTGAAGATATTTTGGTTGAATAAATGGAATAAATCAGCTTATTTAGACATTTTGAGACTTTGTTTGTCACTCTGTTGTGTTGGGCATGCTAAAAAAAATTTCTAATTGAAACTTAAATACAAAAATCATGTTGGAGTAACAATATTTTTTGAAACAAAATTATTTATATTAGTTTTAAAACTTTTCTGTATGCATAGTTTTATACATAGTTATAATTTTTATAACAAGAATAAGACATCAAACATTTGTAAAATTTACATTGTAACCTCAAAATATGAAACAGAAGCAGTAAATGGGTGATTTATGAATTGCTTCCATTCTCGTTAGAATCTATGCAAACTGGCTTGTGGTAATTATTTGTCAGGTACATCTCTTTAATTATTATCTAAAACCATGTCTGCCATGTCAAGTTAGAAAAGAAAAGGAAAATAACACCAATGTTTCAGAAAAATAACACACATTTAATAAAGAAATTATATCTACTTTTTTCAGGTCTCTACTCATTTTAAGTCGTGACATGTTTTGATAACCTCCATGGTACAGTACAGCTCAGTATGTTGTTCTTTTAGATCTTAACTGAAGTTGTTACCACCAGGGATGGCGTACTTAGTGGCTGGTCGGATTGTTACACTCGACTATTCTTGCATCGAGCAGCACATTCCAGAGATGTGCGTGCGGTTGATTGCAGCAACAGTGTGATTCTGTCGGGTGGCTCTGACGGTCTCATCAAGGTGTGTTATAGGAATATGTTTTTGTTGGCGGTAGCTTACCTAGTATATTTGTGTCAGTAAAACATTTTTTTCATCCAGTATTTTATAATTATATGATAGCAATGGGACTTAAGCTATCAAGATACCTCAAAACTACTGATTTCGAGCTAAATAAAAAAAAAAATTATTACAGAGAATTAAGTAATTAAGGAACAGAAACTTATTATGCAACTATACTGTTTTCGATGAGTAGTGTCTTAGTAGGGCAAAATAATGAGTAAACTATACATTCTTAATTATTTACTATGTGTACACTTTCTTAAACATTCGTAGCTCCGTGCTGCACAAAAAAAAGCATCTACATTGTGTGTACACTTTCTTAAAAATACCTTAAGTAAGATAGATCCCTTGAATAGCATTTTGTTTCAGAAGAAGAGGAAATACCATTTTGAAATAAAAGCATATGTACATGGTGTCTTCTATACTCATGAGAAAGGCTATTGTGTATCAAAAAATGGAGTGATTTTGTGCTTGAATATAAATTCAACATTTCTCATGGGAGGCTATGTGAAAATTGCTATAGCTCATAAAATTTGTTTTGGTTGTTTGCTATTCTGATTGCATAGATGTATCCAAACAATAGTGACTTATCACGAAAGTCACAAAAAAGTAACGAAACTCAGGGACTGTTCTGCATGTGTTGCCTACCTGCAGGTGGTGCCTACCTACATGTCTGCTACATTCATCCTTTGTATATTTGTTTGGTCTATATATATATATATCTATGTTATATTTGTATGTATTTGTTTGATTGTTTTTTTATGTTGTACTCACCTTAAAAGTTTCTCAACTGTTGGAATAAATGGTATAAATAAGTGAAATAAACAGTATATTGCTGGAAGCACGTAACTTTATCTTCCAGCAGCAGTTTGCTAACTTGCATTTTGTTTTTGGATGTCTCACTTCAGTTTATAGTAATTCAGTAAATAAAAATAGTGTAAGTCTTTTGTCCGCTTAAAAAAAAAATGTGATAATTATCTCTGAAAACGTTATACGTAGCTTTGTAACTTGAAAATCATCGTGTTATTTCTCCTTGTGGTAATTTTTTTTTATGATGCGTAAAAAAATGACGGAGATATAATAAATATGAAAGAAAATATTGCTAAAAAGTCTTGAAATCGGTTCACCAGCTATTTTCACACCCTTAATTTTGTATCAATTATTAATGTTAATTGGTCGAGAGTTTCATAATTATTTTGTAAGGCGTGGCACAGCTGGCCTACCCTCCGAAGTCGTACAGAGTGCGGCCCTGCCTATTCAAGGCGTACACGACGTCCATTTCTCTCTGCGTGCTCCGTGCAGGTGACCACATCGTGCAGATCACGTTTTCCAGGAACACTTTGAGCACGCCTCGTGTCTCCTCGTAGATGAGGCCCGAGATGCGCTTCGCTCCACCGCGGCCTGGCCAGCCCACGAATGGCCGGCTTGGTGATACCCTGGATGTTGTCACGCAGCACCTTCCTGTGATGCTTAGCGCCACCTTTCCCCAGACCTTTCCCGCCCTTTTCGCGCCCGGTCATGTTTGCGTGCTCCTGTTTCAGCGACATCCGGCAGTAACACGTGTTCTGTTTCCCAGACGTGGCAGCGGAGCTCGATGCGGGACGACAGCGCGTGCCTCTCCGAGGAGAGCGTCGGCGACAAGGTGCTGTGCCTGGGCGTCTCCCCCGGCGGCCGGCTGTTCTGCGCGGGCACGGCCGCCGTGCGGAGGACCGCTCCTCTGCTCCTGTACGACCTGGAGACCCGCGCCAAGCTGGCCGCCCTGCCGGGGCAGTGGAGGAGGGGGGCCGGGACCCTGGACGTCGCGTGGCTGGACAACCGCTCCTTCCTCGCCGGCGGCTACGACACCAGCGTCCAGCTGTGGGACGTGCGGTGAGACTTCTCCCTTATCGCTTCCGGTACGAGCGCCTGGTTAGAGCCCGCTGCGAACTTTGATAACGATAGCCACGAAGTAGGTTTTTTTGCACAACCATGCTGTTTGACGAAGCATTTACTTTGCTGCTTCAGTAAAGGAGAGGTTGTTCTTTGATGTGTAATGTGCACTGTGTCTTTCTAAAGTGAACGGGAGTTTTTTGTCGACCATTGGTCTGACCGTCGACTAGCCGTCTCTTGTTTCTCATGCCACATCCTTACGAAATAACTTTCTCTATTCATACGTATTATAAATGTTGATGAGTTCACTTCCAAATGTGTGAAGTTATCAGTATTGCAAGCTTCCTCTCCCGTTTTTTAAATTTCAAGAACTCAATAAATATATATGATATTGTAGTGAATATAAGACTACAGTGATTATAAGACAAGCCCATAACCATTGCTCAAAAAGTACAATACAATAAACATCTTATGTCAATTAAATTTTTTGATTTTGTGTGTGTGCAGCGTGCGGGATGCTGTGATGAGGTGGGAGAATCCTTTCGACAGCGCTGTCTACTGCGTCCAGACGGACGGAGAGAACACAATTGTGTCGGGCCTGGCCCAGAGCTGCTGCATGCAGCTGTGGGACAAGAGGACGTCGAACAGGCTCGTCCAGGTGTTCTACGCCAAGGGCTCGGACAGCAGCCCCGTTTACTGCCTGGCGTTCGACTCAAGCTACTTGTACTGCGCCCTCGACCGGTCGCTGCACTCGTTCGACTTCACGGGCCGCTCCAACAAGCCCAAGAACTACCAGGCCTGTCTTCAACAGAGTAAGCTATGTATTTTACTTGCAGAATTTTGTCGTGATTCAAAATTTATAATTATTTGTAATATCATTAAGTTCTTTACTGAGTAACATTACATTCATTGAATGCTAACTGAGTACATATTGATGATCTGTAGTTTAAATACATAGTTTAAAAAACCTTTTCTTCCTACTTGCAACTCTAACATTACATGCTGTTTGTAGTCTAAATTTGCCAGTTCCAACTACGCGGTTTACGGAACACTACTGCTCTGGCTGTAAGGATTTTAAAGTTTGAGAAAATAATTATGACTGTTGCCTTGAATTTACAACTCTTAACTATTAAAACCATTACAGTTATTATACCAAAAACATTTGCAAAAAAATTGTATCAATAATATATTGGGGAAATAATCTAGTTTTATTTGTTCTAATACTAATTTTTTTTCCATAGGTGTTCCTACTGGGGAGGCAAGACGGAGATTCCCACATTCTGTCCAAAAGTCACGCTATTCAGTCCACAGACCAAGAGATCGTCATGTTTCATAATTAAATAACTTTAACATGGTAGCTAAAAGCACTTTGATCTCATTATTGTAACACTATCTTGCATCTTGAGTTTTCATGTGGGACCAGTTATAAAATACACGGTGTGCCTCTTGTTAAAACCTGTGCCATGTTTACTCACAGAGCAAACTTGTGTGTAATATTTGAATAGTGTTTGCTTATGTTTTCACAGAACTTTTTGGAACCTCTAAAAAGTACAGTGAATATTTGTATGAATGTATATATGTACGTATGTACTTATATTTATTTAAGTTAGTGAAACAATCAGTGCCACAGTTGGAAGTTTGTTTAAAAAAATTTTTTTACTATAGTTTGTCATGACCGGTAAAAAATTGAATATTTACCAATTTAATTTATGTTTAGAAAGTTTTTTCCTTAAAAATGTATATTAAATAAAAAATAATTTCTTTAATTGTTTGTATTTATTAAATTGTATGTTCATGCCTTGTTATAATATTGACAGTGTGTGACCTTTATAAAATTTTCTTAAATATAAGATATTTTTTCAGTAACTGATAATGTACAGGTTAAATTTTAACTTGTGTAAAGTCACACTTTTAGCCAAACACCCCAAATTTTTATCATGTCAGCATGGCAAATATTCATTAACCTTACCATTTAGACTTAGCCAAATTATTGCTTAGTGAATGATTCTTTTTTTACATTAGTTAGGTATCTGCCACACCAAGTACATTCGTGTCAATGTGGACTAATATTATGAACACGTACTTCCAAACTAGGCCAGACATTCCGACATGTGATTGCATGCTGAAAAATTAGTTTTCTATGTCTTTGTGTTATCAGTTTATCACATAAAAATAAAATACAATAAAAAAAATTAATCGTAAGTTAATGGCTAAAATTGTTTGTCTGCAAGCATTAAAATTTGGAAAGGCATTAATATGCCATTTAATTGCAAAAATTTGGATAAATAATGTAATATGTTTCGTAAAGGTACATCACATGACTGTAACAATAACCAAATTACCAGTGTTGTAGACCTCACTCTTATGGCACGTGCTGTTGCCTAATCTCTTAACACATTGCAAATTTCAGCAGTTGTGTTTCTTTAGGATTCTGATTGCACAAGAAGCATTTTAAGAACTCATATCAAAATTTATAATATTTGTAGTATCATGCTTTTAAATTTACAATAGATTACCTCTTTAGTTTTTAGTAGTACTGCGGGTTCCAGGTGTGAGTGTATTGTCGATGAGAGATTACCTACTTGTTGTATGAGTAACAAGTTGATAACATTGAAGAATGAGAAACACAGTGTATGAGTAAGGTTATGGCAGGGGTGTGGCAAATAGTTAACTGCGTGATGTGAGTTCCCGATGGCTGAGCAACACTCGCTTGGAGAGAGTGTATACACCTAACGACTTACGACGAGTAACCCAACGAGTACGAGGAAGTGGACAAGTCTGCCAGAGCTTCAGGGATTCCGGGGTGAAGCACAGTGTGTGGCAGTTACAACACAGCATCAGCTAGACACTCACTTGGCTTACGAGAAGTTAGTGGCTGACATCGGAATGCTGCGGTGTTCTGACATCACATTGGGTTGGAGTCCCAGTGCGAGTATCCGAGGGCATTCTACTAGAAGAACGATGCTGATGGTACATGACCATCTGTGACTTCATCTCTTCTCGGACTCGTACCAAGCACCTACTACGAGTTAACTTGCTTGTTGGAGAAGACGATCAGTGGTGCCAACATCAGACGTCCGCCCGCCAACGAGGCGAGTAGCCATACCAACAGAAGCCGTGTGTTGGCGATGATTATCTTAACACCTGAACTAAAGATTATTGACGCTGGTCATGAATTTAATGACTGTTTAGTTTGATAAATTTTCTGAGCCGTACTTTTAATGTGTGTTTGCAGATAATCACTTTCAAATTGTAATGGAGAATTTCTTAGTAATTAGAAATAATATTTCAATATTCCATGAGAGCAGAATTACTAAGGCTAATTTACAGTAATATATGAACTGGAGTAAATACCCAGTATCATTTTTGATTGGCACTGTTAGTCTTTTATTATCTGTTTAATTGTGCAACTTTTATAAACTTTTTAGTTTTATTTATTCATGCCCAATATTTCTGTGTTCACAGCAAACCATTAAATGAAACTTGACATTGAGAGGTTGGCATTCAGGGATCCACCAGGCACATTAGTTAGCTATGTTTTCCAATTGTATTGTAGTACCACCGTGTGGAGTTTGTGAATAAATGTCTATTTTTCGAATCTTTTTTGTTTTGGTACATAAGTGCCCTTGCATATACCTCACTCTGTTACACTTGGACAGTTTAACGTTTTAATCACTGTCGCTACCGCTGACCAAAGTTGATATGTACTCCTTCCACGAGAGTAGCGAAAGGGCTGCCCAGAAGAATGGAATTGGAGTGATGGAGATGACTAAAATCATAAGGAATGTTTTTTTTTTCTGTGAGCCACTGTCTTATATCCCCCAAATGCCAGCGTTGCACGGGATTCAGCTCACACATCCTAATATGGTATGAAGGTATGATGCATTATCTAAAACAATAACAGGTCCACCTGGAGTGTTTGGCAAAAGTTGTTCGGTAAACCACATTTTATACCCAACTGCACTCTTTTCATTGTGAGTTTCAGCTATGTTATTTTTCCACGAGAAATAAGGGCAGCATTTTGAAAAAAAACATCCTCATTAACTGCATGCACTAATGGAAATGCACGCCATGTCCTGTAGGAGCTTTAAGGCTTGAACTAAGGTTTTCAATGGCTGCTTGTCAAGTGCTCGTCACTGTTATGTCTTTCCATGACTACCTAAATCTCCAAACCTTTTAACTATTTTTTTTAATACTGTACTAAAGTACTTTCAACAAAATCTTGTGCTCCCTCCTTCGTAGCCTACCAATGTAGTTTTGTTTCGATGTTCTACTTTCCATAGTTTATATATATGTAATCCACGTAAATGCAGAAAATAAAATCACACGTGTGAATAAATAACCCGTCAAAATTGTAACTGTAACGAGTCACTGGATACAGCACGTTGCTTGGTCGTAAGACACTGCACTAACTGGTAGGATGGTTTTCAGAAATGTCTGTCAAAGGAAATAGCTGACTAAGGAAGCCTTTATCTTTGAACTTGCTTGCAGGATAGAACCTAACTTCTCCAAACACACAGCCATGTTTCATCTTGCGTTACAGCGTTCTCTGGTGCTAATAAGACACGTCTGCACAGCTATGGACACAAAAACTAAAGGAACAATTGAAATGTTGCTTTTAGAAATATTGTGAATACCTTTTCATGCTTACGAATCCCATTTAATTTTAATAGCAAAAAAATTTGCTGCTGATAAACTTTTTGATGTGTCAGTTTCTAAAGAAATGCTTTTAGGTTTAAAAAAAATATGTAACAGAAACTTGAAGAATTTTTGTTTCAAGATTTATCAGTACCATCATAAAATATGAATTTATTAACAGAAATAATCTGAATTCAACACTTCTGTATACTGAATACTTATTTTTATAATGATACAATTTGGAATGCTTCAGAACAGTTCCCAGTGAAGGTACACACATTTTTAATTTTTTCTGCCTCTTAAACTGCCATTAAGTATGTACAATATATATTGCCTGATGCATATATTGATGCTTTTACAATATGCAAAAAACTTTGTCTCAAAAATACAATTTAAAATTTGTATAATATGTGATGACAGTGCATGCAGAGATAAGGCCAGGGCTAATGGCAATTGGTTTGTGTTAGGAAGAGGAGAGATAGAAAGTGCCTATTTATTCCCACACTGAAATTTAAGAGTGGGATGCTCTAAAGTTGGCAAAGAAGTCAAAAAATGTCTTGTTTTTTGTATCCACAGAAGAGAGAATTTTTTTCACCGTATTATGTACATATTAATAAACATGGGTCTCATACTGGCAGTCATTTGGCGAAATGCACACTGTTATCAGTTGGCCCATGGAACAATCTCATATAGTTGTCTTTGATTGACAGTGGCTCAACTTGCGTTAATGTTTAGTGTAAAGTACTTTCATTATTAAATACGAAAACTGAAGAATTTTCTTTTAGGTGAATTATGAGATTTTGCTATACTGTGTTTTTTTTTTTTTTTTTGACGTGACAACGTCTAATAAATCGATGAACGCCGGCTGCACGCACGAAAAAGTGTCCCGTAACGCACATTGCCCCACTACGGATGTCCCACTACGGATGTGTCCTGTTATGCTCATTGTACGCATGCGTGGCATCTCTCTTCCACTCGATTGGAATAACAATTGATTTGACTTTTCAATCATGTTTTCGTCGTTTGAATTATTAATATTATGTAATTTAACGATCGTCCACCGATTTTCAGCACAATCGGTACCGTTATTTAAAAGTAATGTTGAATATTCAAATACGTTTTTTTTTTTACCAACAATGGTGTTTTACAGTTACACATAATAATTCAAATTACACCCGGGATCTTTGCACAATGTTTTAAAAAAATATTGTAACACATTATAAATAAGTTTGGTGTATTTGGGATGCGTATTTGTTGTAAAATCGTATTATAAAAACGAAATAATATTATTTCCTTACGGTGCTGCTGTCTACGGTGACGGACGCGAACCGAACGAATCCTGCTCTCTATTAATTGGCGCGGGAACCAGGCACCTTTGTTTATCGCGAGGGAAGTTATTATTAATGAATTATAAATAAAATTTCGTGCCCGGGGGCCACAATTGCATATCATTTTGAGCACTGGAAGACATAAAAACATAATTTATTCTCGACGAATTTTAATCTGTGGTTCTCATTGCTTATTACAACAACAATTTCGGCAATAAAGGTTAATTATTCTTGCATTTGAAAAATCTGATTACTAGTATAATTTCAAATATTTCTTCTTTTGTTATTAAAAAAGTAGCATCTGTCGGCGAGTGCAGTAATAATAAATTATGTTAGATATTTGGTTACAGTTTATTTATATGAAAACTTGTTCATAATTTTATTTAAACGAAAAGTTAATGTGGTTTTCATTGCTTATTACAACAATTTCGGCAATTAAGGTTAATTATTCTTGCATTTTAAAAATCTGATTACTAGTATAATTTCAAGTATTCATTCTTTTATTATTAAAATAAAATTAATTCAATTTTATTCATAAAAGTATGCAATCATTTCATCGATGTTTTGTTATGACGTCACGTTAAAGTATCGTCCGTAAACCGACTTTACAGACAACCAATTTTTTTTATTATTTATTTATTTAGAGAAAAGCAATATTACGTACCAAAATAATCATTGCAGCCTGAAACATAAGCCCAGTTTTCACTTGGAAATGTGTGTACTCTGCGGTGACAGGTGAAACCTAGGCTGTATCCGAATACCTATAGGGATGCGTCCATTAAGTTCACGTCCCTACATCCCTAAACAAATGCACCCACAATTTAAAGGATACATTCTAAAGTATGTACGATATCCGAATAGTTATACAGATAGAACTACCTTTAGGTTTGTCATTGTACTAATGTGGATTGGCCTTTTATATTCATGACATCTAAAGGTGGGCAAGTAAAACGTAAATGAACATTCAAGTTTCTAAGCAATTTCGGATGATTTCAATTATTGTTGGGAATTGAAATATGGAAGAAAATTTGAATCGTGCACTTGCTGTTCTTACAAATCAAATATATTTACTGCTTATGTGAATTATGTAAACATATACTTATAGTATAAGTATTTATAAATACCATAGTTACATTTTACGAATTCAAAATCCATTTTGATTAACTATCTCGTATCACACTCTCGTTTTTAAAGGGTTATGTTCACAATAACAAAGTTAAGGGATGTATGGACGTATCAGTGGATGCGACTCGCACTAGTGGACGCATGAGAGGATGCATCGACATCCCTTGTGAGAATTCGGATACAACTCAAAGATGGCCGCGTCCATTACGATTAAGCTAAGGGATCCATTAGGTCACTATTCGGATACAGCTCTAGTTTCATACTGAGTAAAGGATGACTTGAGGTACCGGCCCTCTTACGTCACGTTACGTGATACCTACACATTAAAAGGGGAGGAACTGTGGAACAAAACGGTCTCTTCCTAATGCTGTGTATGGTTGCAAGGAAGTATTTAATATTTTTCCATTGAAGCGTTTAAATAATGAGTAAAATAGGTATATTTATACATATTTATTTCCTGAAATAGCATTTCACGCCTTAAAAAAAAGAAACGAACGTTTGAATACCTAATGGAAAATAAAAGTTAGCAGGGATGATTGCTCGCCCAGTCAGGGATGAACCATAACATTATTTGGTGGAGAAATGAAGGTAAAGAAAGATGTAGGTAATGCAAGTCCCTTGAATTCCTACTGAGAGTTTCGTGCCAAAAAAAAAATATATACTCTGGTAACCCGCGTTTTAGCCATTTTCACTCTTCTAAAAATACCATTTAAAAACGAAATGCGGAAACAGAAATTCTAACCCGACCTAGGAGTATTCTTCAATGTTTTTTGTGAACAGACACCATTTTGATATCTTGAAGTTTTCAAATCACCCCATAACCCCCAACCTGTGTGCTTAGGTTGACTGGTGCTTCGAACGTTCAGAATTGCATTCTAAACGACCTCCATTTTCCGCAACCACGTAGTTGTAGCACGTAGGGTAATGGCTCCCGCGGGGCATTTAGCTGCGGCAGCGTATCTGGTTTTTCCCAACGAGCTTCTGAAACTGCTTTGGCTGGCTGATTCCTTTCTTTCCCATTCGCCTTTTTTATTCAAGGTCGGAACCGACTATCGATAGTCGATTGGAGTTGGTTCCATGACGCTATCGCATAAACCGTAAGTAGAGTTCAACATAAGGCTCTGGGTTTATGAACTTACGTGAGATACATAAGGACGAAAACGCAACCATCACAAGAAAAAAAAAGATCGTTTATAAAAAGTCGCCAGTTGTCACCAATACTATAACTTGAAATTATAAAACTGTAGAAATACATTTTTATTCTTGGAGCATTTTTTTTAATAAAAAAGCGCGCATTTTTTTCGTAATTATCATCACTTGCGCGTCTTTTTATATCCGTGATACCTATATGTTCAAAATATTCGCAGCAGAACACATTCAACGTAGCTATCGGGTTAAAATTTTAGAAATAACCGTTAACAAAAATAACGAAATGAAAAACCTTCAACATGCTCATGAGCGTATACAGATTTTTTTTTTTTTGGGGGGGGGGGGGTGTTTTTGTTGGGCGGAGGGGGGAATAGAACCACTATTCGCCGTTTGCTTTAAAATAATTTCTATTTGTTCGTAGGAATGATAGATTTTTTTAGGATTTGTCCTTGAACATGGCGTATGAGACCGAGCCTTAAAGACGTTTACGTCAAAAGCATAAAATTGTTTGGGAAAAATCAAAGGAATGGTAAAATCTCCCGGTTGGTAGTTAAATAATTTGATTTGGGCCATGGGGCTGGGCTCAACGGGTCTCCCTGGGTCCGAAGATATTGCACTTTATTCCTCTGTCTGGAATTGAGGCTAATTAAATTCAGGGTATTGTACACGCCCGACAGGCCGGCGAGAAATGCGGATACGGGCAATATAGCCTGCAGCCGAATATCCGGAGGATGAACCAATTAGGCAAGCCCAACCCTTGCGCCATTATTTAATCGGGGGGAGGGGGGACTTTTGCGGACATGTCTACAGGGTGGGGATCAGAAGAAGTGGTGATAAAGCAAGAACCACGGGATTGGTAACCCACTAAGCAAGAGTAAGCGGATGAATCGGCCGAACGGTTTAGCTTTTTTTTTTTTGAGTTGCAGCTAAGACAATTACAGTGGTGCCACCTTTACCCCCCCCCCCCTTTTTTTTCCCCCACAGAACCCCAGAGCTAAAACAATAAACTGGAGATATAACAAAAAAAAATTAACCTCAGGCTGCGCCTGATCTTTAAAATCGGCTCAAATTATTGAAGTTATACGTCCTTGGGCGCGTTATGAAAATAAAAATTATAAGAATGAATTTTTACGATGCGCTACGTACCATACATCGAAATTTTCACAGGATGAAAAAAAAGAGCTACATACAAATAAAAAATTATATATGTGCTTTTAAATCTTATAATTTAGTGATTGATATAGAATACTGGTCAAAATAATTAAAAACCAATTATTTATGGCAAATTATAGTTATATAAATTGTGTTTATAAATTGTTTCAAGTGTATTTTCAAGAGTTCTTATATAATTTAGTTTATATTACCGTATGTGAAATTTATTTGCATTATAAATTATTTCTTTATTATTTAATAAATAATTAAGAATTTGTATTAGAATAACATTCAGCATATTTATTAATTGTATTATTAATTAAAATTTATCTCGATTATTTTACTAAATTAAGTAATTAATTTTATACTTTACCAACCGTATTTATATCACTCCAATAGTTATATTATTTTATTTATGTTAATCATTGCAAGCAAAATTAAAGTTAGATTTTTACTACGCCAAGTAAGTACACGTACATAAGTACACGCGCCCATTTTTAAATGTATTTTTTTCTTACTTATTTTGACATGGCGTCATGAATGTGTTAAAATAGCTTTTTGAGGAGCAATTTTTTTTTAATTTTAATTTTTGAATTTCCCATTTAACTGGTAATTAATCCTCTCCTCCCAAAATTCGAACGTTAAGTCCATCACAGGCCATTTAGTTGTCATTCGCACAAGTTTCTCTAGCGATGAATAAATTCGGATCTGACACAATAATTAAATTAAAAAAATAACATGTTTCATGACTGAAAGTTTGGTATTACCGTGGGAAAGGGCTTTGCAGATATTTCCTTTTAAAAATCGGCTTAACTCTATTACATTACATATATCCGAGATCACAGATGGCGAACAACCAATGGTACGCTTGCCAGTCAAACATTAAGAATTTACTTTGCATCAAGTTTAAAAATAATAAATGGTTTATAATGGTATAAAATGGTTTGAAATAAAGTTTAATGAATTTAATGCCAAGAAATTTTGAATTTATAAATTTATTTTAATTAATTTGTTTTATCAATAATTGTTTCAGCCAAAGTTTTAGTTTAAGTTTAGGATAAATACAATAAATTATAAATAATTTGATAGTAAATCTATTTTTAAAATTTATGATCATTTTTTTACTTTCAAATCTTGTTATTTTCACCCCTTGCAGTGTTGGTTACATAAAAATTTGTTTTAACAGTAGTTTTGATCCATATTTAGAAAGTTAAAAAAAATAAGAATGGATTCATTAGTGTACATGGTAGGAAAGTTTTATTTATTTTATTATTCCAACCCTAAGTTTTTCAACCCCTTGCAAAAATGATTTGTTTTATCAAAAATTGTTACAGACAAAAAGTTTGGGAGAGGGGAAGGGAGAAGGGAGGTTGGTTTTTTTTTTCTCTCCTACGGTTGTCACACCTGGCCGAGCCCGCCGCGGCGAACAGGAGACGCCCCTTTGACGCGTGATGCGGGGGTCTGCGCCACGGCGCACAATCGAAATTTCGTGGCCGCGCGCGCGCGCGAACGAAAATGCCGCGGTGGTGGGAGTTTTGGTGGGAATACGAGGGGGCGAGGAGGGTTGTAGGAGCGCTAAAATTACAGCAAATCGATGGGGGGAATAGGGGAGGCGGTGGTCTCCTTTCGGTGAGCGCCCCAGTGTGCACGGAGCCGCCGCGGCGAAGAGCCGGAAGGTCGCCTCGCCCCCTCTGCTGTCCATCGGCGACGAACAGGTACCAACTACTTCATTAACTAACTGGGGAAAACACTGCGGTATTCTTCACACACAACTTCGTTGTAGATTTGCCGACGAACGTTGTCTTCGCACAAGTTAAAAACCAGTATACTTTGATACACAATATTGATTATTTTTATAGTGTGGTGTTAAATATAAATATAAATATATATATTCACGTACCTCGTATGTATGAGACACTATGTCCACCTTTGGGCAAAATGCACTTTTAACCATAAAATAGACCACCTTTTGACGTTATTTCTATTGACATGCAACACTAAGATCTACGATATGTCAAAAATTTTAAGTAGAAAATAGTTGAGTATACAAGTGAGGCACTATTTAAAAAAATTTTAAAATGCTCTCTTGAAAAATATTATGGTTTTTGGGACACAGCGTCTTATGCCTCCGAGGTACATACATATGCATGACGATTACGCCCGACTTTACGCATGATAATTAGTTAACTGAAAGGTATCTATAATGTATATAATATGAAAATAAAACCATAGCATAACTGACCATAGTTTTATAAACAAAACCATGTCGGAAACGGGCACGGTCACGGCGTTGAAATTTGTTCCGTTTTCAAACTATTGGAAAATTTCTCTCGAGAGATTCCACCAGGCCGAGGTGTTATATTGTTGGTTTCGTGCTCAGGCCGACCTAACCTCGAACCTTATAATACACTCTTGAGTCCTGTTCGACAATGCCCCGGAAACGTAAGAAACGCCGGCTAATGAAATTAAACTTTAACGATAAAAATTGATTTTATTTAAAAAAAATGAAATGCAAGAACAAAACACAGTCAGGATTTAAAAAAATTATTAAAAATAAATTACAAAGTAATGATAGAACACCAGATATTCTCGTACTTGAGATGATTTTTTTTTTTTTTTTCCCACGATTTTAAAGTGCAAACAACGTGGCTACCACGCACCACGTGGCCAAATACTCGGCTTCTATTGTTCGCACGGAGTAACGTAAACGAAAGAGCTGAACATTGCCGAGCTAATCCATACTGTACGGGTCCGCATGCGTGCCGCTGTGGATACTTGGTTCCGTGAAATCCGTGTTTCCGTTTACGTAAACCGTTTCCGTTTCCGTGTCATTTCGTCATGACACCGAGGTCGTTCTTATAGACGAATGAGTGGGGGAGAGATGACAGTGAAGCATTGATGGAACGAATATTCCCGGCGGGGAGGTGAGGTTGGAGAGGAGAAAGACCCACCAACACGCGACAACGTCCACCACGTTTACACCCGTGATAAAACGAATTCCCTGCCGGGAATCGAACCCGGATCGATCTGGCGGTAGGCGAGCGCGGTAGCGTGGCGAGTTCACTCGCGAGACAGAACTATTTCGGTGTAATCCATGGAGGAATTACACTATGGAGCGGGTATCTGTTCTGAATTTGCAGTCAGCTGGTTAGCAATTGAATGGAAAAAACATACCGTAGCTGTATAAAGGTGTATATGCTATAAATTAGTTTGATACTCTCTCTCTCTCTCTGTATGATACTGTAAGAGTGTGTATTATTTTCTTTTAAAAGGTTTTATTTTCGTTTTTGCCCCAAGCCCGCAGTGTAAGCTCGATACTGTAAATATGTTTTAAGAGTTTTCTCTTATCCGTCTATTCGTTTATTAGTCTCATCATAGTATTGGCCCGAGTTTTACTATACAGGATGACGATAAAGGAATCTCCCAGTTTCAATGATATATTATAACAGTTTAATTAAGACTATTTACAACAATTCATACATCAAATTGAAAGTAAACTAACCTAGTTTTTTTTTCTAAACAAATGTTCAATATATGCACCTTTAGTTATACGGCACACATCCTACTTAAAGTCAAATTCTTCCCACAGTTTGGTTAACACGTCCGGAATAATGGAAGCAATAGCCTCTTAAATTCAGTGTCAGCGGCGGAACGTAGACACGAACTTTTATAAAGCTCCAAACGAAAAAAAAAAAAAGCAAGGCGTTATATTAGTTGAACGTGGAGGCCAGCAAAAAAAAGAGCTTTGTCGTCTCGATCATTACGACCAGTCCAATGGTCATGGACTTCGACGTCCAACCACTCTCGTACAAAGAGATTCAAATGGGGAGGGGCTCCATCGTGCTACGAAATAAAGTTTACAGGTTCACCCTCTACTTATTCCGCTCAGGAGTCACAATTTTGCGTAGTTGACGTTGCAAGCGAGAAAACAACGAAGCAATATTCGCGCATGCATTTATATAAAACTGTTTGAGTTACTCTTTAATTGCGACCTTGAATCAACGTTTACATATGATACTATTAAATGTTATAACTGGTACATTATTTTATGGACGAACTGTATAATATATGCACCACTCGGCTTTTGGAGTTGATTATCCTTGGGAAGAATTATTCATGAAGATGTGTAGTGCAATTCGAAGCATGGATCTAGGTGGCGCAGCGGTTGGACACCGGACTCGCATTTCCAAAAAATAACAGTGTTAGAATCTTTGTAAAGCCATCCTAATTTCGATTTTCCATTTTTTTTTTCAAGCCACTCCAGGAAAAATTCTGCGGTTGTTCTTTGCAATATGCCTTGACCGACTACTCCAATATTCCTGCCCCGTGTGGTTTGTGATATCTTATTTAATGAGTTCGCTGAAGACGAAACGTCTTAATAAAAAATACAGACAAAAATGGAACGTTTTTTGTAACTCCCGTCTTCTTTCACCAAAAAAAATATTATGAGACTAGTAAAGAAAGAAATTGTTTTATAGTTCTGCAATTTTTTTTCCATCTTGAAAATATTTTACAGATAACACCTAAAAAAAAAATCGTGAAACAATAGGCAAGGTTAGAGATTTCCGCCAAGAAAATTTACTGAAAAGAGAAAACCCACTTACCGTTTCCAACATAGATGTATCTACAATATTTGAGATACTTTATACAATCATTATTTTCTGCACATTGGTAGATACTGTTTTAACAATATATTTATTTTGTTCTTATCAGTTGGTAGAGTCCTACCATCGTACCCAATTCTCGAATGTTAAATGAAACATTACTGGGACAGAAATACCGTATGCATGTTTCATTCTTTTTATGTAAATAGAATTATAAAATGTAATTGTCTTTCTGTGTAAGAACAACCCTTTGGAAAAATTTTACGCTTTTGAATAAAATGTTCCGGTAAATGACCGTGTAAAAATAAGGCCAACATTAGAAACCAGCAGTAAAGAGTATTTTCAACTGCTCGGAAGATAAAGGTGTGGAATGGTATGTTTCCCCTCCCCGCACTAGAGGGCCCTGAAGGCTGCGAGGCGACGTGGACAGCCCCTGGTTGCTATGGCGACAGTGTTGTTGCTCGTTAAGTCCCCGCTGAGATTCTACTCTGCGACGTCCCGACGAAAGCTCCCCAACATAAGTCCGGGGGGCGGGGGGGGGGGGGGGGGGAGGGGGAGTGGAGTGTTTGCGGCAGGACTGTAGCCTGTCTCTGGCTCTCTGGCAAGACTTATTCCCGACGACCATGAACGAACTGTTCTGGCGTTAGTTTTATTTCACCCAGTTACATCATATAATTTTTTTGATGTGAAACATCTTAGCTCTCGTCATATGGCATGCAGTAGATTTATTTCTTAAATTGAACGGAAGTCGATTGGAACGGAAATGTGTAACTACGGTGCCGTCATCTGTGGCGGTTGACGTGAACTTTCACAAAACCAAAAGGAAACGTTATATTAGTATCTGTTTGATGAGTTTTAACAAGATAAGTATTTTAATAAAATTCCTCGTCGAAAATCAGGTCCAAAGCCGTGCTTTAGTGTTTTTTTAAAGTCTGGTTCGCTTTTATCGGAGCCATTTCATTATAATAATACGTAGTTTAAAATTTCGGTCTGCAAATCGAATGATTCGATAGCTATTGGCTGCTCCGGCAACGAATCACAGCGGCGGTTGTGGAAACTACGTGTGATTCGCGTCAAGAAACGAAGTTGGGAACAACACTAAGAAAAATTATTAGGATCGAACATTTTTAACAATTTATCCGGAAGAGATCATCGAGGCAACCGTCCCGGTTCAACCCGCATGGCGCGACATCCGGGTTCGACTCCCAGCGACGGGACCAAGTCCGGACTTAACGCGAGCGTTGAAAACTTTCGACGGGCGCTGCCGTAGGCCGGTTGAGTGTTCTCGTGGTACTCCCGTCACTGCTCCTCCATCTGACGGGGTCGCGCCAGTAGACAGGAATTCGTTTTATCGACAAGCAGTAGACCGAAAGTCGTTTTGCCGAAAGTTCCTTAAAACTAGAGACCCGCGAATTTCGCGGATTCATTTCGTGTTATGCTAAAATTCAAAAAATTATACCTTAGTGCTACTTCTGTCATTGGTTCCCTGTTAATCTGGAGGACTGAGGGCCAATTAGAGACCCTCACTCATAGAAATGTCGAATCACAGGCCACCCAGTCAAGACGACTCACAAGTCAACAGCCAATGAACAGTTGTCATTTGCCCGAGTGTGTAGAGGATATTGGAGTCTATCCTGGAGGTCATTGAATCCGCGAAATTCACGGGTCTCTACTTATAACCTACAGGTAGGGGCTTACAGATTTCGCGAAAAGATTTAGCGACTAGATGAAAGTTAAAACACTGTAGCGTCGTCTGTGTTTAGTGTTTGGGTGAGTTTCTCCCAGGTACAGATCGATTGTAACAACACCAACCACAGTGATTCGGTGCGGAAGTAAACTCGTCCCGAGTGGCTCGGTCAAACAAGGCAACGACTTATCTCGCAGAAAGGCCGCCGATCACAAGGAAGAAACCCCAGGTGCGGGTATACCTTGTTGCAGTCTAGCAAGTGTTCAGATCTTTTCGCGAAAATTGCCTGCCCCTACCTACAGGCATCACGCCGAAATGTTTGTCCGACAGGCAGTACACCGACTGCCGACAGTTCGACCTGGAAGTCGGCAAGACGTGAAGCCCGTGCTGCCGCGCTAATTAGCCGACGCGTCGCTCGGGGTGACGGGGGGCAGGCGGCGGTGTTGTCTCGACGACCAGTGAGGGCGGGGCCCTGCCGCCCTCAGTGACGCACCGCCGGTGAGGGCTGCCAACTGCCACACTGCCACACTGCAATCAGGGGCCCGTTTCACAAACCTAACAAGTCAAACTTTACAAGTGCTTTAATTAAAATGTACAGCTACAAGGTGTTTCGCTTCATCACTCTTTTAAACTTACAATGACACGTGAATTTTCACAAGTATTCGTTTGTTTACTTTTTGAAGGCGGAATTACAATAGCGCATGGGGTTCCCAGAGTGCGCGCCGCTGTGGAGAGCAAACAATCCTCCTCTCTCTTCTCCGGAGACTTAACCTACTTATATTCGCAATAAACCATGCAAATAGCGCGCGCTGCATACACCACTCTCTGCGTTCACCGGTGCTCACGCTTGGGTTGTGTTCGGGAATGAGATCACCGAGCTCACACGTCACATTGACTGACTTTACACTGAATTGTTTTAGTATTTTTCTGTTATAATAATAATATACTCTTGTGTGTCAGCGGCGGAACGCAGACACTTATCTGTTATAAAGCCCTCAAAGGGGGAAAAAAATCACATGGAGTCATGCCATGTGAACGTGGAGGCCAACTAAAAAAGAGCTCTGTCGTCTCGACCATTACGCAGGGGAGTAGCCGGGGGGGGGGGGGGTGTTAGGGGTTCAACCCCCCCCCCCCCCCTAGCAACAACTATTTAATTAATTTCCTATTCATCACTCAGCAAATTTCATATTAAAATTAATAAAATTTTTACCAATACAATATTTAAATTTAAGAACCGAAAACTGCTAAAATAGCACTATTTTACACCTTAAAATCCAAATTTTTCCGGGGGAGGACCCCCGGACCCCCCGCTTTAATACGGGGGGGGGGGGGGGGGGGTCATGCTTCTTAACACCCCCCATACACAAATTCTGGCTACGCCACTGCCATTAAGTACGACCAATCCAACGGTCGGGCACTCTTGAACTACAATGGGTCCCAGTGGGGAGGGGCACCATCCTGTTGCCAAATAAAGTTTGCAGTTTCACCCTCTACTAATTACGATACCAATAAAATGGCATATTTTTTATGGACATGCTGTGTATTAAGGAGTTGTGAATCGTAAAGCCACCCTAGTTGGAGGACAGCTAAGATGGCGGCGCTGTTCGCTGGGCGGGGCCGGACTCGCGCGAGGTTCTCCCGACAAGCTCTCTCTCCCTGTCTCTCTCGTGTTTCATCGCCACCTCGCGAGGACACCACAGGCGGAATACAGTCGTTTAGTCTTCATTACCGCGTTCCCTCCAGTGGCGAATTCCGCGCGAGCTCACGTGTCGAGAGCGGCCTCACACACAACTTCGGAAGACACAGCTCGGAACAGTGCTTCCTAACTTACAACTCCAGACAAGTATCCACACAATATTAGAGCTGTCGTAGAAACGCACAACGTCACAACTTGGAAGTATCATAACTTAGATAAACACACCCTAGAAACACAAACTCAACTCAGAACTATCACAAGTTAGGAACACATACCCAACTTAACTACCACAAGTTAGAACCTAATAACGTAGAACAAGCATAGCTCAGAAAATTTTCGATTGTGTGTTTCTAAGTTATGATAATGATAGTACCTTCCCAAATGCCGTCGAGAGAAACTATGGGTCCGAGCACAAAAATGGTTGTCGTACCCCCCCCCCCCTTCCCCGTTTATGTACAAATTTTGAAACCGCACAATTAAAAAATAAAATACCTAAGTGCGTGGCCACCGCGCGCGTTGTTAAGTGGAACTTCGCAAGATAGAAGCATGACAATGTACGAGTATAGGAATACGTGCAAGTATGCAAGTAAAACGAGTATGTGAGTGAGCAAGTGCGCGAGCATGAAAGTACGGTGGCATACAAATTTTCTGAACTCTGAAAATTAATTTTGTGTGTTGTGCTGCATTTCGAGGAGTATTATGAAGTGGGACGTCGATGGGTCAACACCCCTCTCCTCTCTTAGGCGGATGGGTCCTGACCCTTTTCAACAAAATTTTATTTTTCTCAAAAATATTGTTAACTGGGTCGCTCGTTTGGAGAAACAAATTACAAAATTTATATAATATTGACTTTCAGTATTATCATAGATCATTTGTTTTCATAGAAGAAACGTAGGGTGTTTGATATCAGTTTTCTTAAATATTCTAGCACTTATGTCTATTCGTTAGGATAGAGTCATTAAGAAAATGAAAGAAGAGAGAAACGCACGCTTCATTTCAGATGTCTTAAATTTTCTATTACAAATGGCCATTCTTTACGACAGTCACTTTGAAAATGAAAAAAAGGTAGCACCCCACGTTTTTTCATTAAAATTAACTGTTTTGTTTATTACTTGATTATTATTTTAAGCTTATTAAAAAATCACTTTTTTCAGAGTTATAGTTCATTCTTTCGCTTTTGACAAAATTACTTTAATTTCAAGTTGTTTTTTTTACTTGTTAGTTCATTAAACATAGAAAGCGTGGTTGTTTTTAATTTTAAAATATAATTTTATTATAAGCAACTGAACAACCTAAAAGTCGTTAAATTTTCAAAAGTAAATGTTGGCAACCTTGATTTTTTTTGTGGTCGTTCCTTGCTGGGAATATTCATATACGTTTATGATTATCTATTTTGTAATACAGAACAACCAAAACTCTATGTTAAAAGGCTTTACCTTTTGTTCCAAAAGTTGAAAATTGCATAGCCGCAAAGTTTGAGTGAAATCATAACCTCAGTTTCAATTGCAAAAAATGCACTCGAGCACACATGTGAACATGGCAGCCATTTTTATTTCATTGTCACCAAGATAATTCAACATCGTCAAAAATGATTCCAAAGTAAAATATTTTACAACTATACCCAAAAAATGCACACGTTTAATACAGCATTCTATAAATTCTATCTAATAATAATGTTTGTGAAATTATTATTTTTAAATTTAAGTTATTATGTTCAAGAAAATAGAAAATTGTATGTTTCCTTTGTATTTAAAACTTAAATTTTAGAGTTGGTATTTCCAAACCGCACAACGTTTTTTAAAGGCCATATTCCACCTATTCAGTTGTGCACCCCCCCCCCCCCCCCCAGCAAACGCAATTCGGTAATGTAAACCAATTTACAGAAGTGCGGGCAGATGACACCACGGCGCGACAAAATGGGAGGGGGAGGGGGGAAGAAGTGCGCTGCGGGAGAACGGTTAACTGTCTTTGGAAAAAGGGGGGAAGGGGGGAGAGGAGTGGGGAAATCTTGTCACCGGTGGTGTGACGGAAGTAAGGGAAAAAAAAGTTTTCTTCGAGTAGTTGTTAGCTGCTTCCTCTTCCGTCACTGCGTCATCGTCTTCTTGCTTCCCCCTCCCCCAAACACCAACCTCGCAACACCAGGAGAAAACTTATCTATCAAGCCCCTGCCACAATAAATACAGTATTACTAACACAGTGATAGTTACAGCGATAAACACTTCCACACCACAGAACTAGCACAGAGGCCTGGCTTCAGCAAACATATACCTAACCAAATTCCTTTGTTTACTTTGGTTGTTCCAGCTTTCGAAAAATTAATGTTGATGTAGTTGGTAGTAGGTAATTAAAAGGAAAACATTATTACTAACAGAATACAATCCATAAGAGCACAGGAATTGCCAAATTACATGCAGAATTTTTTTTTCTCCTCCGGGAACTGGACCGTGATGTTCTTAGGTTAAGTCTATAGTGCGAACACAAAAACAACACAAAAAAAAAATAATGATCGGCACAATCTTGTCAACACACGAATTTTATTATTTATTAAATAAAAGTTCTCAATTGAACATGTATTAGAACGTTCGGAGCTTCTTATCCTCCGTATACATATCACGGTTTTATAAATAGCTTAAGTTAGTATTAAGTGAGTGCCTCCCATTTCAAGTCATCATGATTGTATATTTACAGTGATCACAGATAAACTTGTAGACTTCTTAAATGGTTTAACTTTCACGAAATTTAAATTTTTTTAAAAACATTTTTGGGTTTTACAACTGGAAAACAGGACTAAAACTACTACTAAAGCTACTGGCTACTTAAATAAATGGTTAGAATTTCATTCAAAAAAATTTATTCAATTTTATCTGGCATTTCAAAATTTTTAAATTTGTGAAGTAGCAGTACCACCGCAGTTAAAACTAAAACTAAAACTAAAAAAAAAAAACTTAAAAAAAAACTAAAAAAAAACATGTTTTCCAGTTGGTTCTCACTTTTACAGCCCAAAAAATTTAAAAATGTAACTTTGGCAACTAATCATTCAAAAAGTATGTAACGTATTTGTAGTTTTCATTTCGTGAAAGTTAAACCATTTAAAAAGTCTGCAAGTTGACTGTAAATATAAAATCATGACCTGAAATGGGGGGCTACCCCTCTTAAGCAAGAGTTAAACCTAGGGCGAACTGTAATTTGTATTCACACCGGGCCAGTGTAAATGCTTATCGCAATGTTTGTTTGAGTGCAGCCATTCAGATTGAATGACACGGAGTTGTGCTTTGTTGAAAGCTTTATGTTGATCGTGGCTGGGCCTTCACCAGATACGGCAGTAACCCGAGAAGAAGCACCACATGCCGAGTGAGACAGTTCTGTAACTAGCAGCAATGATAGACAACAACCCCCCCCCCCCCCCCCCCCAAATCCTCCAATCCTCCTAGGTACACAACGAACCTGCCGTGCGTCGAGGAGTAAACTGTCCCCTCCGCAATCATTTCCCCGCTTCCGGTATAGGTATGGGGAAGTGACAAAAAAAACTTACGAAAAAAAAACCAAATAGGAAAAAAAAAAGTGATCGAGTCTTTCGCTACTCGCTAGTGATGTGTAAACATACTAACCTCTGTAACGAGAAAATTCACGTGTTTTCACGTTATTCATGTTGCAAACTAAACTTATGACCCGAAACTCTCGAAATTTAAAGTATAATTATTTTAAAATAATGCCGGAAAGTGAAAAACGTACTGATCACTAAAATATTTGCTTTTCAAGTACACACCAACATTTTTAGACGCGAATAACACACATACTCTCTTAGCCCGCCGATAGAATTCGTTGCCTGAATCGTAAACGTTGCTTGCCGCCATTAAACGCAGATAGCAAGTAGCAGAACAAAACAAACGGAAATTTTGAACTACTAGAAACTGCTCCGATAAAATTAAAAAAAAAAAAAAAAACACTTGAAAAAATCGTAAACCCCGGCTTTAGACATCTTGTTAAAATTCACTAAAAAGTTAATACTATAAATTTTACGCACACGCAAGAAGTTATACTTCTACGGCATTAATAAAATACAGAAAACATTTTAAAACACATATTATAAAACTAAGTATACGTTTGTAGATTTGTTTTTGCTTAAATGACAGAAACCAGTCACTAAATACACTGTGAAATAAAATAACACTTAAAATCAAATTATTGACCATGTCTATGGTTCCATGATATAATAACTATCAAGAGCAGCCATGGATAGAAATTTGTTTTCTACATTTTTATAATTTTATTTTATATAGGGTTGATGACGTCTTGCGACTTGCGTTCTTTATGAACGATTGTGATTTTTTTTTTTTTTTTGCTCTGTTGAGTTCCTTACGTCGTTTATAAACCCGGCATTAAGGTTCAGTCTACCTCCAAGAGCCATATTTTTTAATACCAAGTTTTTTATGAAGAGTATTTGGTAAATATAAAAATAAAGCACTTCTAATAATTGGCCATAACGCGAAAAGTCAACCAAAAATTCTAATTATGTATATAATTAGTTTTGACAGATTAATTTAGTGTGTAGAACTTGCATACGTATGGATTTGGTGAAAAACAAAAAAAATAAACAGAAAACGTAAAATGCAATGTTTATAAAGTGAATACATCCATAGGAATCGCCAAAAAACGATAACAATGACTTGAAAACGCAATCTTCAAAGATTTGTGGGGAAAAAAAGAGGGGGGGGGGGGTTGATCTTTGGAATTACATTATTCAAATTATTTGCATGACTCATGATGATGATGATGATGATGAAGTCCTTGATACTCGTGACCGAGCACAGTGACCCCAATTACCGCCGCGGTGGCGCAACTGTGTTTCCACGGCAGGGTGATTCTGCTATGGTCTGCTGTTGCCTTCCGCAGCATGTTGGTTAAGGGACGACATAAAACTCAGCACCGAACCCGACCCGGCTAGTAATCGAACCCGGATCAAGTCAGTAGGGGGAGCATGCACTTTCTGGGGCGCACAAGGATATGCAAATTAGGTAATTAATCATTGAAACCCCCCTCACCCCCGCCCACCTTCCTGTCAGTCATAAATCATTTGTTTTATTGTTCTCTCCCCCACAACCCTCCTCCACTTCATCCTTCCCGTGACCACTCACCATTAATCACTATTTATTCAATTTTTCAGTTATGATTTACTGGTGTGACAGGTGTAATCCTCCCCTTCCCCATCCCACATCACCATCCTCTTCCTCCTTTTCACCCTATTTCCACAATTTTTTTTATTATTTTACCCTCTAAACGTAGCTGAGAATTTGGGGGAGTAGGTGTCGCTGTTGTCGACCATCTTGGATGTCGGCCATTTTGAATGGCGTCACGATTAAGAAGCTGGAAGGTAGGTAGCGTTGGGAGTTATTATTATTATTTTAATTTGAGTGCGGTGGCTGGGATTCGATCCATGAGCACTCCTTGGAACCAAACTAGCTGACCAGGCATAAATGACACCTTTTTCCGATCCAATCTGCGTGACCGCGGTGAGTTATGGTGTTCATTTCCGAGCGTAATTCTAACAGACAAAGCTGGTGGGAACCGCGTCGCGTTAGGGTGAAACACCTTCCGCTATGTGGACCCGGCTCCGAACCCGGGGATCGAGTCCGGAAGCTTTGGTCGAGAAGCCAGGAATTCGAGCCTCCAGTCCAGAATCACCTCGTGAGTCTGGTGAAAGTAAAAACTCTCCTCTTTAAGTGACTAGGAAAACTTCCGCTCCGGGGAGAAATAAAACAAATTTGGTGCTGGTTCCCAGTAATCTTACAGTCTACATTTATTGACTTTAACTCTACACACTTTATTTTTGTGACGCTTTGTAAGAACATTTCTGAGGGAGTCACCTCCTTTAAAGTCAAACCATAGAAAGTTAAAAATGTGTCAAAAGCTTTGCGGGGGACCTTTCCACATTAAGGATAGTTCTTTATAACAGAAATAAACACAACATTCTCAAACAGATGCAAAAACTAAAGCCCGGAACTTAATCATTTACATTTTAACACCGTCCATAATGTCTGTTAGCGGGGTTCTCCACGACTTGTGAAATATTACGTGTACCTTGAGATAATCGGTGTTGGGTAAACAAGGACCTCTCCTCTGAAGTTCACAGCCCCCAAGGTGTTTCACACTAATTAACGGCAAAACTCGTTCCCCCTCTCCCCGACCTTCAAGGTCGTGAATGAAACATCTCACGAGCTTCGCCCACTTTGGAACTAGTTCAGGAACAAAAATTCTTTGTGTGTTCCCACAACAGCCTCGACACAGATAAAACTTCCTGTTTTCATAATTATCACATGAATGTTAAAAATTTCCAAAGTATGCTAGAATTTTTCTTATATGATAACGTTATAGATATGAGTAGTTAAGCTACCTGTCATAGTTCTGCAAAATAATTAAAGTTTTCAACGGTATGATTTACTAAGTTAAAGTTCATTTCCTGACAAACAGCTAACTTAACGGTATATTGGCATTAAATTGTATTGCAGGTAAGTAAGTTAAACATGTCAAACACACGCACAGAAAAAACGAAAAAAAACAGTAGTGTGGAATTTAAAATTTGCACAAGACTAAATAAAAACTGCGATTGCTATTATTAAAATAATTATCAGTCAAAATGTATTTTATAATTTATTCTAATTATTCTTATATTAACTGAAATATATGGAAAACTATACTATAGAAGTGTGTTATTTGAATGCAATTCCTTGCAAAACATAAACATAATTTTTGCGACAAGTAATATACTGAAAGTTATAGGTTTTTCAATTAATTGAGATTTTTTCCAACAGTAACAAATTCATTGTGAATTAAAAGTTTTGTTTAAAACCTTGATATACAAACGTAAGTTCATACTGCAGATTTGTTAGACGACTTACTTTCGGCTCAAAATCTTACTCGGTAAGCGATAAACTTATGACTAAACTAGAATAAAAATAACCATTGCAAACAACCATACCCAAATCAAGGCCAAAGCCATAATAAAATAAACCAGCTAAGCTTTTTTTTTCAAGTTTTTTTATTTGTTAATCTCTTTTGTAAATATTTTTGCATATTTTAATTACCAAGTGCACAAAAAAAACAATTTAAGACATTAGTAAAAACTCATTTAATAAATATCCTTTTCTTTGACCATATATTTTATTTTCAAAGAGAATTCGTTTTGGTTTATCTCTGATTGTCTGATTGGCTACACACAGCCCCTGGGCCATCAACATATGCCAACTGTGCTTCGTGTTATGGAAAATACTATACAGCTGTATTAACGTAATTTGTCATCGTTTGTGTACAACTAATATGTGAAATTTTTTATAAGTGCATCAACTTGGCATCCAACCGGGCACATTTGAAATTCGAGATCAAAAGGTTTTTTTTTTATAATTTTAATATGGAATAGTGTTTATATTTTTAATTTTAATGTATTATTTTATTAAATTCCTATTCTTCACTTTTCGTGTTATAACTAAAAAAAAATATATGAGTTTTTATGTTTTCTGTAAAATGTTTTTTTTTTAAAAGGGGGGATTTTGGTGTCATTCAGAAGAACCTTTAAGTTGTTTTTAATTAAAAAGAAAATCTTGCACCCTGCACCCTGCCCTGAACCCTGTACCCGGAGGGGATAATACACACTACTTATTGTTCATTTTAAACTGCAGCACGGCCTTTACGGCTGCAATAACCACACGACCGTCTCGCGAACACGAATGCGAGAATGCTTGCCTGCCATGAGCGATAAGACACGGATCGATTCAGCACGATATCGATTAATGTTTGCAACCAAAGGTGGCGGGTAGCTTCCTGACTCGTACACAAATAAGTTTAATTGTTAGACGTACCATAATCATTATACACGATGATTGTTTGACTACAACTGAAGTATATGGCGAAAATCTAATACTAGTAAACAATGAAAGAACTATCGAGATGTGGACGTCTATACAGCACAATTTTTTTTTAATAACCCAATTTCTTTATACATGCATAAATAGCGACACTATATAAATTCGAGACCAGAAACGTGGCTTCAATGTAAACTATCTAGTTTTATACATAGTTTTTTTACATTGTATCTCCATTTGACACTGGTGGTGGTCATAAATTAATGATCAAAATGAGCAATTTGTTGAAAAAGTTACGATATTTGAGTGCCAGTGTACCGTTATTGTAAGAGGATCCGTATCATTGTGGTAATCATGGCAGCAATCTAAACGGCCTAAAATCGCTGTCGTTATCTCGGCCCTCCACTCGCGACCTGCATAAAGCCCCGGCCCGCCATCTCCATAGATGACGGAGTCGAAGAGATGGGAAGACGAGGAAATTCTCCAGCTTATCAGAGCTTCTCCCTATAACGACCCTTAACGGGCTAGAAATCACGAGTTGGGTTCGATGGATATTTCCCTTTCCATTGAAGACCGAGAAAAACACTTACGTGATTAAAATATAAATAATATCTAATTTTTTTTTCGAATTATTATATAAAATTTTTTTCCTGCTAGAAAATTAGTAAGTTAAAACAAATCTAACGTTATTCATCTGTCCATTGAAATGATACAACTCGATAACTTCTGATAATACTGACATGAAATTCTCACAGGTTTGAGATACAGTATTTACCCCTTTTATTAAGTTGGTCTTTATTTTATTGTGATATCTTAAACTTTATAAAAATATTATGGTTATTTAACAAGTATTAATTTTCGTAAAACGGATGTATAATCACCACCACTAGTACCACCACGCGAACGAACTCGCAAACACAGCTAGTAAATAAGTAAAAATACAATATAAACGCATTAAATTATGTTATAATTTCAAGTTTGACTGCCTTACTTCATTTCTAAGTGACGGTTAACCATAGGTTATATTATTTTGAACAAAAACTATTTAGGAAGGACGAGTTGATTGTTAAAAATATTATTTATTGTTGACTCCACGGAATTACACGGCGTTTTTCTTAAATAATTGAAATAATCCAGCCTAAGCTGTAAAACAAAAGCCCATAAAGTTTGTTCGATTTTTTTATGCTTGCATAACGGAGATAATTAAGAGGAGAGGGGTGAAAACAACATTGGGGTCATAAACAAAACACTTGAAGAAATATGATCTTGGCAAATTACAGCAGTTGAGCACATCCGTGAAAAATTAAAGTTATTTATTGTTTCATGTAACTCGAGAATCATTAATGACCGCATCCCAGTACAAAAATATCTGCCTCTCAATGTGTGTAGACTTGAGTACTCGGGCGATACAGTCAACAATCATCACGTCACTAATCGCAGTTGCATCTTTTTTTTTTCCTTCAGTGTGTTGGTATTTCTGTAAAAAGTCTGTTAACAAGAAGCTCTTTCTTTTTCTCTGGTGAGATCGTGTGGAGAAGCGCACACAACCCCTCAGAGGGTTACGATATGGAATGTATGCTGTCATAGGTTAACTCAATGACGTGAGTTATGCAGTGTTAGTACTTAAGGGTCCTCGTCATCTTGGTTTTTTAAAATCTAACTAGCTGTAATTTTAATTTTGAGCTATTTATCCGAATGTTTTTGCATGTCACGGCAAAAATCGTATCTCCCAGACCTTGTAGGTACACCCTGTTGCGACCACATATTTACCAACAGGCTGTAGTCTGTATTAAGCTTCACGAGGAAATAACTTATTATTTCACGCGGGTGACTCGTCTACAACTGGCATGATAGTCACACCGGTTCACAAGTGCTGACGTCAACAAGCAGCCAGAGCTAAGTCCTATGCCATGTCAACTCAAAAATTTATCATCGAAGCTTTATTGCGAGCAGTATCAAAATATTTTAAATTGCGAGCTGTCAGGGCCTAATCCTCCATAAGGCGCAACTTCGAAAGGTTTCCGTGGTATCACATAATATTCAATAACGGTCCTGACTACCTGAAGATTCAGACATAAGTCAGAATAGTGTTTTCATGTCAAATTCAATTAAGTGAGATTCAAAAAAGTTTTACTATATTGCTTTCAAGCAAAAAAACTCGTCATTAATTTAAACGAGGATAACTTGGTAAAAATATTTAAGAAGTACAATAGGTACCTTAGGTTTGTGTTTCAATTTTTTATTTTTTTTAAACAACCAAACAATGTAAAAACACTCATACTAGAACCTAAAACATACCTAAAAACACATGTTTTTAAATTTCTTTTCATAGCCATATTATTCCCTTAGCAATTCACGGTGTTGTTTTAAATTGATATTGTGGAAAATAGCTTTATCACTTCAAATAATTATTAACACGTAAAACCCTATCTCCAGGATGGCTGACCTCCGGTAAGTGGATAGAATCCTAAAGTATTTTGTTTCTAATATTTCCTTTTTTTTCACATGATTTGAAATAAATTCATAATTTAATCTTCTTTGTTTATAAAAGTTTTTATTCTAAATAAGTCCTTGTTTAATAGTTTTTATGAATTTAAAGGAAATTTTTGTATGTATATCTACATGTATTGAAAATGAAACCAGCGATCTCAACCAAAAGCCCTATTCCCTCAATATGCTGTTTTCGTACGTGATATAAACACAATTACTTCATTCAACAAACAAAACATGATTATATATTATAATTTTAATATTCTATTTTCTGTGGAGTGAGTAAAAAACCCTTACAATAAAATAGCAAAAATACACACAGCATATAAAATTAGCTAAATCATATTTGTTACGACCCTCATGTAGCCGCAAATACAGTACAATTGTAGGAAGTTGACTATGTGTTTATCTCATATAAAGGAAATTAAGAAAGTAACATATTATTACCAAGAGTAAAATCACATCTCGTATACAGCTATATATACTAGCCGCCTTTACAAATTCAAGATTACGGTTATGGAGCGTGTCGTAGCCCGACACGTATACTACACATAATTAGTTACATTCTTAATCAACATTACAATTGCTTTCACATATAAGTCATTCATATAACGTGCTCGAGCTTCTTGTATACTTAATAGCTTTCATAAAAAAATGTACCAGAATGTAACTCACTATTAAACAAGCATCAGCAGTTTGCCGAATCTAAACAGTACTCTAGAGTGCTAATTTATTACGCGACCAAATTGATTGCAAGTAAACTCCATTTAAATTACGATAGAAAAGACTCTATGTATTTTAGTCTAAAATGACATAGCAGACTAAACCAATACATCATAAAAAGCCTGATCGAAATGTCGCTCGGGCAACATGATCATTAACTAGTACATAACAGATAAAAGTTACATTCAAAGCAATTTCTAAGGGCGTGCCGAAACGAATTGACTAGATAAACGTTCCTACGATCCGTACTCACGCTAAGTGCTGCCCAGACACCCAACTGCCATCACGACCTAACCAGACTATGTCATGTCAGTTACAAAGTTACGCCGGAGAAGGAGAAGCCAACCAAATTTACGAGCTTATATAAACTTGATGTGACGTCGGCGCATGCGCAGAGTGGACGGATCCAATTCAGGAGGGGTAAGGGAGACCTATAGGAGGGGATATCAATCTCTCATCCCGCGGCGGGCACTTCAAAATATCCGCCATTACGTCGGTCTGCCGGCTCAAAAGCATGAAATCATGCAGAACACGGTATTGGATTAGCCGTCAGCATGTCCTTGGTCTTCAACTATTTATTCGTAGTAATTCACTCATTAATTAAATTAAAAAATTAGGGTTTTGAGTGTATTTTGGGGAAAATAATTTTTAAAGATTTATTAAAATACCAAGAAAAAAGTTTTTTGTTAAAGTCTACTCATGAACGGTTAATCCACAACTGTACTTATACCATATGATTTCATGCTTTAAGTAAATACTAAGATTGAATAAAGATTTGCCTCTAATTTCATAAAAAAAACATTAAATAAGGAAATGTAATACGAAACTCGGACACGAAATTTAACGTAGATTATTTTGAAATGATACCGAGCGTAATAAATATTTATGCAAATTGTGTTTTCAATGTCATTTCTTGACGCTAATCAAACGTAGTTTCCGCAACCGCGGCTAGAATTCGCTGCCGCAGCAGCTACGTTGACTATCGAATCATTCGGTTCGCATGGATAAATTTGAAAATGATATAATGAAACGGCTCCGATAATATAAAGACTTAAAAAAAAAAAAACAACTAAACCCTGGTTTTGGTTTTCCGCAAGAAATTTAATCAAAATGCTGCCCAACTGATTAAAATTCACTAAACAATTAATACTGTAAAATTTCTCTTTGGTTTTGTGAGCTTTGGTTTGCGACATACGCAACAGATGGCAGCACCGAGGTTGTTACCCGTTCCTTGACTTCCGGCGCATTTACCAAATTCCATTTACTAAAATGCCATATGCCGTAAGCTGTATTAAAAATGGTTATATTGTGAATTTGTTTAAAATCATGTACAAAAACAATAATTTAGGATACTAGATACCCCCGTTAATGAACGTTACTGAGATAGCACAAGAAACTTTCCAGAAAATGTGCCCAAAGCCTCGTGTACTGCATGGCGACCGCCATTACAGCGTCTAGCGCCTGGCAGCACGCGTGGGCTTTGTGCGATCACGAATACATGGATTTTCTCCACCACCCCCCCCCCCTCCCCTCAACTCTCCCACCACTTTAACCCTGTGGCGTGCTTCGCGTGTTTGCATGTCTAAACTTGGATACGTTTCGTCACGCGAGTGATCGATAAGGTCGACGACTTCTCAGACGACGCAGGAATAACGTGCTCGTTGTCAAGGAGACCGACCGTCGACCATGTTACCTATTCAAACGACATCGACGCCCCAAGAACTCGTCAAGACACGATTTCGCCTCGGATGAATAATTGTTGCCGTTTCCGAATAAGTATAAAGGACGTGTCCTTTACAAATGCTGATTGAACCAAAGGATCCCTTAATTTCAAAACTGTATTCGATGAGAAACTAGCCCTAGCACTAACACAGCCTGGTGTATCAGCAAAGAAATACTTTTTTTTTTCGATAGTTATTTGTTTGCATTTACGAATTTTTCCATTGAGTTAGGAATTGTCAGGAGACGGCATTCGGTGACGTAGTTAAAGTCACCTTTTAAACTTGCCATCGCTATATTATTCCACAAAAAAAAAAAGAGCTGAAATAGTGAGCTGAAATAGTGCTTGATAACTTCGGAAGATTGTTTTTAAGAACGAATTAGAATTTCCTTCGTTAAAAACAGCCACTTTCACAAAAATAAATAATTTAAAACTGTTTCCACGATACATACACTACACTTCAGCCAATGTTCTGCCCGTCTTACCAAAATGGCGTACAATTAACTGAAGGAAAAAAAAGGCCTCATATAGCCAAATACCACGTCATCACGCAGACGCGGCCACCCCCTGAATTTTACTCAATTTTCAGGCAATATTCAATTTCCACACGTTCAGGATAATCATTTTACTTAAATGGATAAAAATAAAAGGGCGTGCATAGAAATCAATTGGCTGGCTAAGCGATAGAAAGTCGTTGCCTTTTTTTAAAATGAAAATTCGCGCTTCAAACGAACAAACGCCTCAAAAAGCCAAGAATATGCATGCACGGACTCGACTCGTCCTTTATCGAAAGCCTGCGTCAGCGATTCTGTAAGGATTCTTGAGGCTATTCGGAAGGTCATCAAAAATAGCTGATATCCTTTAATACGCACCTTTCAGGGTTCCATTGGGCTAAATTGCTATTCAATGCTGTTTTCTGAAACAGCGTGAGTTTACAAATTTTCTAGTCACACTGGTGTTTGAAAGCGGAACGTATACATATATGTAGTTCATTGAGAGCTTTGTCTTTGAGGTCATAATTTTTGACATCGTTAAAAACTGCTGCTTACATTAACTAATTATGGAAATTTCTACAGCAATTGGCAATGTATTGTTTTTAAATTCCGAAATGTGTGTGTTATATTACTGGTGCCTCATGTTTTAACTCACTTTCTCAACATAACGGAACGGCATATGTACATCATGAAGATGAATAAATCGGCACGGAGGCCATCTTCATGGGGAGATTGGGCGTTCTTGGCGTGATGACGCTGTGATGGTTTATCAGTGCCTACTGTGGTACGGAGGTGAACATTAACCAACTCAGCTGGGAATCGAACCCGGGATCCTTGTTTTGCCAGGCAGAATCTCTAAACATTAAACCCGCGTCTTGTTGGACGTGATTAATTATAGCTTGTTTTCTCCCGCCTTGAAAACACATCTAAACTGTTGATCCAATGAGTTTTTGGAAAGGCTTATGTTGCTGCAAGACTGTAGAAAGGAGTTTTGTCAGGTGACAGATTTACAAGTGAGGCTTTGTGGTTTCACGTGTCTCACACAACATCTCAGCGGCTCGCCTGTGTTCTTGGATTGCAGGACGAAGGATGCCAGAACTGACATGATGCATGATGGTGAAGGCTCACGGTGTCCTTGAACGGCGCGCAACAGTAGAATGGAGGAAGAAAGAAGGAAGAGCACACCTGCCACCCCTCCTGGCCACAGGGGTAGTTTCAAGGTTTGTCTTTCTGCATCACGTGCTCCTTTAATCCTGTGTAACATGTTCCTGTAATTCTGCATCACGTGCTCCTTTAATCCTGTGTAACATCCTCCAGTCATTATACATCATATGCTCCTGTCGTTCTACATAATATTGTTACGAGTAGGGAAAACAGTTAAAGGATTAGCCCAATTAATCAACTACAGTTTTATTTATTAACTAATAGTAACACTATTAACTAAATTATAACAATTTAACTGTCTGTACACAAAGTAATCACACTTTAAATATGTCCACTATTAACTCTCCTCGCTGTAGCTCAGCTCGACAGTGGCTTCCTCTTGTGTTCCGTCTCTTACCACGTACCTCGGTCCCAACCATGGTCTGCAGCAGTTCGTTAAGAGGGAGTGTGGGGGGAGGGGGGGGGGGGCACTCTCCCTCTTCATTTCACTTCTGTCACCTCCGGCCTCCGTCTTAAGTAACTGCCAAGTCCCGATCCGGGAAGGTCTCGCAGCCCTCCGAAGTGTCTCGTCATCAGGATTCCCGACTCAACACTCGAAGTTCCAAGAACAGTGGCGACATAGTTAAGCCACTTCACGCGGACGGGCTCTGGGAGCCTGTTAAATCTTACAGACGAGACAAAGTGAGAGAGAGAGGCGCCGAATAGTCTTAAGGGAAGGCCGCTAACCGGATTAGACGTCGGTAGTTGAAGAGACGGGCGCTACCTTTATCGCAGTCCTGGCCTGCCCTCATCGCTAGCTGCATCGTAACAATACTACTGCCATTCTACAGCATATGCTCTGTACTTGCCCGAACCATTCTGGCTGCCGCAAACTAACCATACTAATTAAATAATAAGTACCCAGTTACAAAACAGACATTTATTTTAATTAAGATAATTTATTCATTCTGCAGCACCGTGATTATATGGTTGAAATGAACTGAATCACGAAAAAATTAACCAAATAAATGTAAATGCTTTGAACGAGCGCAAAAATGATGGGCTGATCTTAACTGTGAACACCCCTTATGACGTGCCAGCTGTGTTTGCTCGGGACTATTGACGCATGCGTGAATCGCGCGCATAAGAATCGGCTTCACACATCATTTTGGAATTAAAGTTATTTTGTTTTAGGGCAATTCCAAAGGATGATTCACTATACAGAATGTCCTAGAACTCAATACTCAAGCCGAGACCAGTTGATAAGTCAGTTAAACACAGTTTTGAATTTTAATAAAAAGAAAGTGTCGTAGTTTTTTGAGTTATAAGCTTTTTTTTTCCATAAGTTTTAAATCCCCACTCTGCACTATTCTGACTATATTTGAGCATAAGTATTTATTTTTCAAAAGTTTTAAAATCACCAAACTGCTCCAAAGTGACTACAAATTTTTGTTGTATGCAATCATGAATAACCTTACTATTGATAACTATTCAAGATAGAAGTCAAACAAGCTATAATTTAAAAGAAATAAATTCTTTGCACGACTTATGTGGGGAAAAACAATATTTAATCGTGTAAATTGGAAAGTTTATACTGTAAATACATTACCATGATAACTATGAAAATATAGTTCAGTTCATTTAAGCAAATAACTTGCTATGTCAGCATAGTTTTTTTTACGATATAAATAGACAAAGTTTACTCGATTTAAAATGTTTGCCGCACAAATGGCGTAAAGAGTATTTTTTTCCTGAAAAGTATAGTATTTTTTTATATTTTGATTGTTATCAGTATTAGGGTCATACTCATTAATCAAGAACGAAAGTTTCTTTCGTAATTCAAATTCGCCCCAGGAAAATGGGAGGGGGTGGAGGCGCCCCTCCCCTCCGTGGGATAAACTGTATTAAATTTATCTGGAAGCCCCCCTATAATCAGGGGCGGGGGGGGGGATTTACCCACTAAAGGTGCAAATGGAACTTTGAAATAATTTCGCCGTCGGAATGGATTGTGGATCTTGCTTAGACGTGGTGTGTGTCTTCTATGGCATAGCATGCATAGTACACCTTATAAGATTCCCCTGCAGGTGGTATACCGCAGGCCCGTTGCCTGGTTATTTATGATTGCGTAACAAAACTTTGTAGTAATATCATCTAATCATTCACTGCACGGGGGATTACAAAAGTTTTGAAAAACGTCTACAGCTGAGATCCACTTATCTTTATTTAAATTGATTTTGATGACTTAGAACCGTGATTAAATTAACTATCAACGGTTTTCGGTATGACGTTGAGAACTGGATAAACCTGTGTAACAATCGCATATTATATTTTGTTTTAAATTTTGTCAACAAACTTATGGCTTATTTTATGCTATTTGTAAACATCAAGCAATCTTTCCTAAACAAATAACATTTTTGTTCGAGTAATTCTGTCACGATCAAACGCAGAAGGTTAATTTTCTGTGTTTACACATTTTGGTAATGCATACAACTTGATCTTCTACTGTCCCGTTTTTGATGTGTAACATCTTAGCTCTCGGTATACGGCATTTGGCAGGAGTAATTTCGTGAATGGAACGGAAGTCACATGGAACGGACATGTGTAAAGAAAGTTCACAAAAACCAAGGCGAAACGTTATAGTATTAAATGTTTAGTTAATTTTAACAATATGGGCAATGTTTTTAGTAAAATTCCTTGTCGAAAATCAGGTCCAAATCCAGGGTTTAGTATTCGTTCCAGTTTTTTTTTTCTTTTATCGGAGCAGTTACATTATGTAGTTTAAAATTCCTGCCTGATATTAAAATGCTACTACGTGTGATACGCGTCAATAAATGTAGTTGAAAAAACGATTTGCGTACATTTATCACACACGGCATTATTTTAAAAAATCCTACATTAAATTTTTTTTTCCAAGTTTCGTATTGTGAGTGTATTTGCAACATGAGAACGCATAATTGTGCTCGTTACCGAGGTTGGATGTTTACACTGATGTTTACTGGTAATGAAAGACTCGCTCACATTTTTTTTTGTCGCTGCGTGGACACCGCCTGTTGGGCGTGGCCGCGGTCTCGAAGGCGGCGGGAGGACGAGCCGTCCCCGAGGGGGGGGGGTGGTTTCACAACTTAGAAACAAACAAGATGGAATCTCCTAAGTTATGCTTGTTTCTAAGTTGTGTGTTTCTAAGTTATGTGGTTTGGCGTCGCGTGTTTCTAAGTCCCGTGTTTCTAAGCAATATGGTTTGGCGTCGCGTGTTTCTAAGTCACGTGTTTCTAAGTTATGACAGTTCTAAGTTGAAATAGTTCTAAGTTATGATAGTTCTAAGTTACGACGTTTCTAATTTGTGTAATTCTGCGTTGTGTGTTTCTAAGTTACGTGTTTCTTAGTTACGTGAATTTTGTTCGAGGTTTCCAAGTAGTTGTGTGTTCCTAAGTTACGTGTTTCTAAGTCACGTGTTTCTAAGTTATTACAGTTCTAAGTTGAAATAGTTCTAAGTTATTATAGTTCTAAGTTACGACGTTTCTAATTTGTGTAATTTCTGCGTTGTGTGTTTCTAAGTTACGTGGATGTTGCTGGAGGTGTCCCAGTAGTTGTGTGTGGTTCCCCCCGAGGGTGAGACGTGGTCGCGCGTGGCGCAGAACGGCTCGGCGGCGGCCAAGAGGAACAGCCTGCGCTGCTCGAGGGGCGCCTCCCTGGAGCTGGAGGACGAGGACTGCGGGCCGCCGCAGCCGCCGCAGCCGCCGCGGGTGCCGCACAAGTTCATCGCCAACTGGCGCAGCGCCTGCGACCGCACGCGCGACAAGACCAAGGAGCTGCTGAAGCGCTGGCGCACCCTGCCCGAGGGGGGCGCGGAGCCGCTGTCGCACCCCGGCGAGGACTGCAAGGACGCGCACAGCCACGGCGGCTGGAGCGTGCACGTGTGGTGTGAGTCCTGCCGCTGTGACCCTAACGCGGGAATACACACGAGGCCCGTCGCGGAAGTCACTCAAGTCCCCATAAAGTCTTCAATCGCTTAGATGTTCACAAAAGCCCTAGAAAGTTCTGAGACGTAGGAAAATTCACGAATGTCACTGACGTCCCCGTAAAGTCTGAATTTTTTTAACAAAAGCCAATAAGCCTGTAGGTCCCGAGTTGTAGGGAAGTCACTGACGAAAGTCATTGAAGTCCCCTTGAAGTCTCTAATCGCAGATATGATAACAAAAGTAATCAAGGACCCCAGCTGACCCTGAGGTCCCGAGTTGTAGGAAAAGTCACGAAAGTCCCTGAAGACAATGATCGCAAAAACCACTAAGTACTCCAGCAAGTTCCGAGTTGTAGGAAATGTCATGGATGTCACTGAAGTCGCCATAAAGTCTTAAATCGCTGAAATGTTCACAAAAGTAACTAAGGACCCCATAGGAAAATTCATGAAGGTCACTGATCTCCCCATAAAGTCTGAATCGTTTACGAAAGCCACTAACGTAAAAGTCACGAAAGTCGCTGAAGTCCCCATAAGGTCTCTAATCGTATAAATGCTAATGGAAGACACTACAGATCCCATAAATTCATAAGTAGTAGATAAAGTCACGAAAAAAACAACGAAGACCCAGACAAAATCTCTTAGCGTGGATTAATTTTCACGAAAGTCACTAAGGACCCCAGACATTCCCGAGTAGTAGGAAAAGTCATGAAAGTCACCGAAGATCCAAAAAGTCTTTAGAAGTATAAAAAATCACGGAAGTCATTTTCCCACAAAGTTTTTAAACGTAGAAAAGTTTTTGAAAATCACTAAACAATTGCCAAGAATTTCACGTGTGTTATTGTTTACATCACTAGAATATTCTGCTCATGGTTAAAAATTTTAACTTTATGTTAAGATATATTATTGTTGATGTCTTAGTTTTAATAAGAGTGGAGTTTTTACCACACTCCCTGTTTTAAGTAATGTCGGAGGAGGAGGAGGAGGAAAGCACCGGGATGCCTGAGCAACCCCTCCGGAAGACCTTTGCGAGGTCCCTCCTGGGGTGGCCACCACGACCCTTCCCTTGAGGACCTTCCCCCGGCAGCGACCCGCGAAGTGACGGGCTCCGGACAGGACCAGGCCGAGCTTCAGTGACATTTAAACTATTCATGGCTCCGGCCCGGTGGCTCTCTCGGGAGGCCGTGTGCCTCGACAACTCTCGGTGATCAGTAGCGGCGGAGTTAGCGTCGCCCGGTCACTGATGGCTCGGTTCTCACACGCCACGTGGAATTTTTTTGACGTGACAACGTCTAATAAATCGATGAACGCCGGCTGCACGCACGAAAAAAGTGTCCCGTTACGCGCATCGTTCCGTTACGCTGTGTCCCGTCACGCTCATTGCACGCTTGCGCCGCACCGACAATCGTGAAAACTTAAAACTTTGTTTATAAATGTGTAATATGAAATAATTTCTACGTCAAATGTACGTAAGAAAATGAATCTGATTACTAGTATAATTTCAAGTATTTATTCTTTTATTATTAAAAAATAGTAGCATCTGTCGGTGAGTGAAGTAATAATGCGTTATGTTACAATTAACTAAAAAATTACGGTGATCCATATAATTGATGATATATATTTGATTAAAATTTATTTATATGAAAACTTGTTCATCATTATATATAACTTTATAGCTAAACGCCAGTTTTTAAAATTAATTACAAGTCATCTACACGTGAACTGTTTCGTCGACTGTTTATAAAGTGAAGTGAAAAGTTAATGTGGTTTTCATTGCTTATTACAACAACAATTTCGGCAATAAAGGTTAATTATGCTTGCATTTTAAAAATCTGATTACTAGTAAAATTTCAAGTATTTATTCTTTTATTATTAAAATAAAAATGATTCAATTTTATTCATAAAAGTATGCAATCATTTCATCAATTTTTTGTTATGACGTTGTCACGTTAAACTATCGTCCGTAAACCGACTTTACAGACACCCATTTTTTTTTTTTTTTTTTTTTTCGGTTTTTCCGTCATTACTTTTATAAAAGGGTTATTTCTAAAATTTTAACTCGTTACTTTCCTTGAGTTTTGCTGTCCTGCAAAAAATAATATTTTCAACAGATATTCACTTGGTGCATGGGGTAGACAGACCGCGTCTCGAGAGCCGAATGCGGCTATTTTCATAATGATTTCACGGCTCTGCAACTCTCTGCGCTGTCACGGGAAGCCTAAGATGTACATCAAGTTCTGTCCCTGCCCGAACACGCTCGAATATTCATCTTCGGCCAACCTCGGGTTTATTTATATATATTTATATTTCTTTGTTTATTTTAATGTAGCTATACTAACCTAACTAACCGTCCATAGTGTTTTAAAGTGTTTTAAAGTGTTTTAATGTCACTAACCTACCCGATCACTTTTAATATTTGAATTCATTTTTCCTGCGCAAAAATAAAACAAATCCCGAGGTTGCCCGAATGTGAATATTCGGGCGTGTTCGGGCAGGGACAGAACTTGATGGACATCTTAGGCTTCTCTGCTGCCACAGCACAGATAAAAACAAAAGACGAACAAAATCAAACGGCCCGATCACAGCGCATGTCCTCAACCTGCGCTCGCGCCTACCATCGCACCGCCCGCCAGCACTCGCCCAGGTGCAGTTTTTACTTTAATAATTATTTAATTAAATTATTTAGATTTTATTGTTTTATCAGTAGAACTGTGCTAATGAATATCGTAATTTTTTTTACATTTATGTGTTTTCCCCTCTAAGTAGCCTTTTTTTTTTAAAGACTTTGTGTTGAATTTGTGAATAAAATAGTTTGATTTTATATCGATTTTTTTATCGTCTTAAAATTCCATATAGATACAGATAAACTACATGTTGCGGCTCTCTTAACAAATTGGAGAATCTGAATCATGGGTGTAAATAGGCGCGCGATTATTTGCAATAATTATCATCACATGCGCGCCTTTTTACACCCATTTTATTACACTAAATGAATGTATGTTGAATATATTTGTTACAAAACAACATGTGCATGGGAGGTATAGAATTAAAATTGTATAAATTGCCTTAAATAAAAGTTAACACGAAAAAACGAAATAATCAATATGGTGCGTGGGAATGAGCCTTAAAGGGGTAGTATCCTAAATCATTTTGTTTATCGTATTTCTTGTTTTTGCACATTAATTTAAACGAAATCCTAATATAACCGGTGCGTGGGAATGAGCCTTAAAGGGGTAGTATCCTAAATCATTTTGTTTCTCGTATTTCTTGTTTTTGCACATGAATTTAAGCGAAATCCTAATATAACCATATGTTTATAATATTTTTCCAATTAACAAGTTGTTATTAAATGGTTTTATGAACTTAAAGGCAACCACTTCATACTTATCAGTCCCAGCATGTAATGAAAACGTTTTGGACTGACTGTTCGTTATGTAGCTTTCGTCTTAAAATTTTATTTTTAACTTATCATTCAAGAATCAATCAAATAAAGGTTCATCCAGAAACTCTGAAAGACCCGGTTCTCTATAATTTTTGGACACACGGTTTTTTTTTATTTAATAAAAATAAAGATATTTAAGACGAATCGTACGTGCGAACGGTTAGAACAGGTTAGATGTTAATCAGGCGAGTACTGAAAGTTTCTCTCACACACATATATCTATATATAATAGGATATTGATATGTATGACGTTGATAAACTCCGACACCGCCGTTCGACCGATCGCCATGAAAGTTGGCACATCGAAGTATTTTTTTTCTTCATATAGATAGATATATAGATAGATACTAAATCGCTAGATCAACTTCTAAACCGTTCAACCGATAGCCATGGGTAAATAGAAAATCATAGGTCATAGACATACAAACAGCAAGTGTGTGTATCATTTCTCTATGTCCACCACGCTGTCAAATAGCTCTTAACACCATGTGTTCAGCCTGGGCAGCGCCGTGTACTGCAGCTACGAATAACTCATATTCTTTCATTTGCAGGTAAACGACATATGCATCACATTGCAATTAAACTATCTTTGGACATGTTATTTGTTTATAAACGTTAAATACTGGGAATTATTTGAAAATGAAATAAGTATGCACGGGCCGGACCAATGGCGGCTTCAGGATGACTTTTCGGGAGGGGCTATCGCACAAAGAAAGGTCGTAGTTGCAAAAAATGAAAATCGTCAGATATTGGCCTTGGAATATTAGGTTATTTACAAATTACAGGTTTCAAATACAGAACCTTAGTAGCTCCATGCAACTTTTGATGAGATAAACGTTTAACATGCGAAATTAAATATTTAAGTAAACATAAATATACAGTAATCATTAAATTTGGTCTCGGGAGGGGCTATCGCCCCCACCGCCAGGGCCGGTGCAAGGTAAATTGGCGCCCTAGGCAAAAAACCTTAATCTCCCCCCCCCCCCCCCCCCCCCCAACCCGGCGGCCGGACACCCCAAAAAAAAATTTCTTTGCCTCAAAATACATCACGTAAGCCTAAGATTTTGTCAACAATCAAATGTAAGCAGGCTTGTGTTGTTTTTTTGTTTTTTTACTTTTTTACTTATTACAAATCATAACAGGTCATGGTGGACTTTAAATAATTACTTTTATCAATATAAACATTCCAAACTGTTACAAAAATCCATTTTCATCTAGTTTCAATAATCGTTAAACATGTTGTATCAGCTGTTATGTGTCGTGCTGCGCCGCCCCCAGTTACTTGGCGCCCTGGGCTCGGTCGCCTGGTTCGCGTGTACGGACGCGCCGGCCCTGCCCACCGCCCCCCTTCTGGAGCCGCGCTTGCGCCGGACAACGTGTGCTTGGTTCTGCTAGTGTGTAGCATGTACTGACCACGTGTGTGTGCCGGCAGCCACGTGGGTGCGGCGGTTCCCCAGCGAGGACGAAGAGGCGGCGGAGCGCGGCGCCAAGGAGAAAGACAGCCTGTCGCCGCTGCAGCGCCTCAAGCTCACGCACTTCTTCTCGCACCTCCTGGACTGGGACAAGGACGAGCTGATATCCGCGCAGGACTTCGAGGCCGTCAGCGAGGTCCGCTATAGTCATAGTCATGGCGCCAATTGCAGCCATGGCTGGCCAATCCCCGAACAAGCACACGATGCATGCTCCCTTGTCTGCATGGCTTAAACCCAGCATGAATAGGCGTAAAGGCTTCGGCCTGGGACGCACCCAGAGTCTTCCCTAACCCAGACCCTTCCCAAACAAAATACACTTAGTTTTAGTTAGGTTAGGGAAAAAAAAATTGAGGTCCGTGCCAACCTCCTCCTTCCCCTATCCAACACAACCCCCCTCCAACAAGCCCTAGCGCTCCGTCTCACACGGCGCCCTGCACGTGTGTTTTCCTTTTACCGTCATTAACTTTACCTCCCTATCATTTCCTGTTCTTCCGCGAATATTTTCAACACGTGTTCACTTTAGTCGCAGGGGTTCCCAAAGTGTGCGCCGCTGTGGAGAGCAAACACTCCTCCTCTCTCTTCTCCGGAGACTTAACCTACTTGTATTCGCAATAAACCATGCAAATGGCGCGCGCTGCATACACCACTCTCTGCGTTCACCGGTGCTCACGCTTGGGTTGTGTTCGGGAATGAGATCACCGAGCTCACACGTCACATTGACTGACTTTACACTGAATTGTTTTAGTATTTATATATAAATTTATACACAAAAATATACTATTATGTATCATTCAAGAATAAATCAAATGTAGGTTCATCCAGAAACTCTGAAAGACTCGGTTCTCTATAATTTTTGGACACACGTTTTTTTTTTTTTAATTTAATAAAAATAAAGATATTTTCCCAAAAAGTATTTAAATGTAGGAAAGTTTTTGGAAATTACTAAACAATTGCCAAGAATTTCACGTGTGTTATTGCTTACATCACTAGAATATTCTGCTTATGGTTAAAATTTTAGCTTGATGTTAAGATAGATTATTGTTGATGCCTAGTTTTAATAAGATAATGAATCATGGGTGTAAATAGGCGCGTGAGTATGTGCAATTATCATCACATGCGCGCCTTTTTACACCCATTATATTACACTAAATGAATGTCTGTTGAATATATTTGTTACAAAACAACATGTGTATGGGAGGTATAGAATTAAAAATTGTATAAATTGCCTTAAATAAAAGTTAACACGAAAAAACGAAAGAATCAACATGGTGTGTGGGAATGATATATATTATATACAAAACACACACACATACCTATACCTATGTGAGCCTCAGATTGTAGTTGTTTACATTTCTGTGACTAGTGTCATAAAAAAAATCTTCATCATCGTTTATTGTCATTGTACTCATATTTAGACTAGGTAGGATGCCGATGCATAATACTAAACCTGTAAGTGCGCTGCGATCTGAAAAATGTTTCGGAACCCCTGACTTAGTGTAATGCCATGGGCGTAAAAAAGGTCGCTCAAGTCTTCGTAATCATCATCACATGCTGCAAGGGAGATATCGAGTTAAAATTTTGGAAATAGCCCTCAAATAAAACTAATGACGAGAAATGGCATTAGCTTGTTGGCGGGAAACCTAAGGATTCATCGACACTGAATCCGACGCATCTCCTATTTTTTTGTCATAACTTAAATGTGTGATATTGTCTCAGTTACTTTAACAACGATTTAACGTACTATTTATGTCAAGGAATTTTTGCAAAATTTATTTTTCTTTTTTTAGGGGTATTAATTTTTGGCCCTGCTAGGTGATAGTAACTAAAATGAACGATAGGTTTGAAATATAACAGATACAATAAAAATACTCTTAAATAGAATAAATTAATTACTCACGTAAAACCGTGTTTTTATTTTATTCGGACCACTAAGATGCACGAGCTAGCGGCAAACTTCAGGATGTTCGAAACTGTTCGGGCGTCTGACTATATTTAAATTAATCTTAGACTTTCCCTGTAGGTAGGATTTTGGCGGAAAGTCATTACAGACTGTTAATTACGCAGATTGATCTAAATTGTTATAGATTTTGGTTGGACTTGTCGAGGCGAAAATTTCAATGGTGACATCTCGAAGGCAACATATTGAGGTTAAAATCTCGATGTTACGCCGGCTTATACATATGTTAAGGCTGATAGATGGAACATATATATTGAAACAAAAAAAATACGATGTGATTGCCATTTATATTTTTAAATACCATGAAAAATTCCATTGAAATGTCAAAAATCTAATGTGGCTTAGCCTAAATATAAACCTAATATCAATACTGAAATTTATATGCCAAGGCCGTAATGTGGAAAGATATTTTTTTAAACTATCTTTGTTTATTGTTGAGAGCGACATGACTATCTTCCATCGGCATGTGTAAGATGTCGATCTTCCATCGGCATGTGTAAGATATCGATCTTCCATCGGCATGTGTAAGATGTTGATCTTCCATCGGCATGTGTAAGATGTGGGGGCACAGAAGACTACCATACTGGCTGTATTCCGCATGGCCTCTTCGAAAAAAGCGGAAAAGTATCATGACGGAAAACTGCCATAAATTCAAATGACGAGACGGAATTCTACCATACTTTCTTATACACTCCATGGAAAGAGTACAGCGGCATTGCCCTTGAAGTAGTGTATAGAATACTCGGTAGATAGCGCTGTCAACCCTCAAGCTGCTTCTCAGGTTAACTTTAAAGCCTACAGATAGCGATTCTGAAGGTGATAGTTGCAATAACAAATCATTTCCAGATCGCGGACGTGAAGAAAGAAATGTTTCCAAAAAATGTATTATAGGGTGAGCAAGCACTGTATTCTTATTACGACGGTTAAAAAAATATATATGGTAGTTATGGTACTTTTCCGTAGCCTTTGTCAAAACAGGAAGAAAATTACCATAATGGAAGACTGCCGTAACAAAAATGGACGAAGGGGAATTCTGCCAACATTTCTTATACATTCCACGGAATGATGAAAACGGCCTTACTCATAAAATCGTAACGTAACTAGCTTCATAGAATTTACATTTTTGCACACTGGAATAATTTTAGTAATTGTAGATCATTATAAAATGAGTGCAAAACCAACGCAAATATTCAAGGGTTTTCTTATGTAATGTTTTCATTATTAGGATGATAGAACACAAAATTCTCAGATATTAAGGTTTTTAATGTCCATATTAAATTAAAGTCTACAAAATGTATATTTAAGATGCTGAAATTCGAGGGAAATATTATTGTGTAGAGTAGTTTGTTGGCACTGATCAAGCAGCACAGGCATTACTATGCGTACATATTATTCTGCTTCTTTAAAACTGTCAGATTAAATTGAAAATCAGTTTTTTTTGTGCCTTACAAGTTACAACACTTATAAACGAAATATGACACATACATTAAAAAATAGTCACTATATAAGCACAATGATACATAATAATAACTTTATGACACAACACACAAATAGATAAAGATTGATCAAGTTCATAGTAACTAATTGGTTATAATTGGTTACTTTGGTTTTCACATAAATCTTAAACAGAAACTAAAATGGTGTTTACAAAATAAATATGTCGATTAAAAAAGTTTTAATATCATTTTTGCTTACGTTTTTTACCAATGAATGTTTCAAAAAGAGTTATACCTTTTTACAAATTTTATAGTTACTAATAATTTTAAAAGTGTCACTAATTCTATAAGTGCAAGTTGAAACTCTTAATCCAAACCGAGATATTATGTCTGAAGCATCAAAAATGGTAATAAAACGTAGCCTACATCACTGATTGAACGTCTAGTAAATAGAAAATGCATATTGAATTTATATAGGAATGAAGCATATTTAAAATGAATTTAAAAGCCTGAAATTTTAAATTATTAATTTAAAAAAAAAAATTCTGCGTTTTTTCAATTCTATTACAATAAAAATTAGTTATTTAATTACAAATTACGACACAATATTCTACTTCATAGCTAATCAATATAAAGAGCAAAGTATACAATCAGGTATTGTTGCAGAGAAAGATATAAATTTAATTAGACATAAGATCTTCAAGTGCAACTAATAGTATTATCTACATGATGGTGAAAAATAAAAATTTGGCATTCAATATAACTCGAAGGTATTAAAAGTGGACACCACGTTTAATGTAATTTCTTACTTTGTTTTTTCTTACTAAATGTTATTAAATAAATGATATTGTATTTCAGAGACGTTTGTTAACTTGAAAACCATATCTAGACAGCTGAAATATCTTGCTGAATAGTTTCACAAACATATTTCCTTTCCATCAGCATATTAAAGAGAAGTTGAGATAAACGACTACTTTGCGGAACACCTAATACCATTTGAAACTTTGACTGCAAAGCGTCTATTTGAAAGATAATTAAAACAAATATATACCACGCATTGCTTGACAAGGCCTAAAATTGATAACTTTTTAATAATAAGATTGGGTTGGAAAGTATGGCTTTGCTCATTTTGAAGTAAATAGAATATTTTATTTATATCTGGATGTAATACTGGCGTGCACGTGCACACCTACACACACACACACACACACACACACACACACACGCAATACTGTGTGTGTTAAAGACGATCTTTCTGATTGAAAACTACATGGTTTTTCAGAAAAATATTTTTGGGAATACAATTAATGTGCCTATAAAAAAATTTTTCATCAAAAAAGGTCTAAAATACTACATAACAAAGGTATTGGTCAATAGTGTGTAACTCAAATTTAACATTCAATAATACTTCAAGAAAATATATGACGATAAATGGTTGAACACACAACATCGGTATAAAACCACTCACTGACTGATACACACTTAATTCAAATATTTTATGTTCAAAAGAAAAATATTTTAAAAAGTTTTAAAGTTTGTTTGAGCTTTATTTATAACATTTTGGAATTATAATGCTACAGTTACTAATAACTAAAACGCTTCAAAACTAAACATATATATATATTTGCAAAACTCCGTTCCCCCGGAGAAACCCCCGGAATGGCCACCGCATGGGGAGCCCAAGAAAAGAAACGGGCTCCCCATTTGGAAGCCACCTGGAAGGTTTTTTTCTGTTCCACCCACCGTTTCTTTGGTAGCCTGACTTGTTACAGGGGATTGTATTCCTACCAGAGAAAATGCCACCATTTTGTCTGGGCAATCCGCCTTGGAGGAGCCGGGGCGCGAACCCGGGTCCTACAAGTCACAAGGCAGGCGCTCTACCCCAGAACCAGAGTGGTAGAGTGGATTCTTGCAGTCTTCTTAACACTGACATGATGTTATTCCACGAGTTTACTGTAGTTTCGTGTGTCATTAACACGGGAAGTACATGCAGTAACGTCTAACCTCGGTAACGAACAAATTTATGTATTTTTATGTTCTTGGTTCAGCATGAATTACGTAATTTCATAACAGTGAAATATAAATTGTATAACCAGTCTGGCAATTTTTAGTTGATTTTCTGCAAACAAACTTACAGTCCCGCTGTACAATTATTATATAGAAATATAGACTAGTAAAAAAATATGTAAAGAATTGCACTTTCGATGGTAAAGTTATTTTGAAATAAATGTTAGATATGAAAAGAGTGTGTTACGTTAAAAAATGAGTGTGCTTACAAGCAAGAAGTTATTGTAAAACATTTATTTATTTGGTTTTAAAGCCACAGAAAAGTTAACATTGTTATATCACTTTTGGCTTTTTGTTTACCGCGCTTAATATGTGCAGCTAATACTGGAAAGCTATTCAAACTACTGTTTGCAAATAGGCATTTTCAAAATCTTAAATTAAGTACTAAATCAATGATAGTGTTGGAGATGTCAAATTTAAAGATTCATTTCATACTGACATCGTCGGAATTTTAGATAATGATAGTACTGACCTTAAATCGATCAGTTTGTGAAGACTAAGAATTTAGATGACACTAGTTTTGTGAGATTTGCTTACTTATTGAGAAATATTCACATTATTTGAATACAACTATATTTTATTGGAACTTGCAGTACTCCTGAGTACAGAATTCTTGGTAATAGCTTACCTCAGGAGCATACATGTTTTTTTTTTTTGTTTTTTTTTTTCATAAAATGAAACCCTAGAAACTTAATTAAATCATCGGGATTATTAAACATGAAATTCTTTAGAGTACACAACTACAGAGAGTTTTTATTTATTGTTTGTGCACATCGCAATTTAATTATTTGTCATTTTAATTGTAACAAAAATTGGAATTCGGTGTTTTTTTTTAATTTTGGATATGTAGGTAATATTTCTACGTGTAATAGTTTAAAACATGTATTATTTTTTAACTGCTACAGTATCAAAAGTTCATTTAATGGTTGTGTATGTTTATTTTCGTCCAAAAACTATATTTTGTAAAACAAAATCCTAAAACAAGAGATTTCACTTTTGTTATAATTTTGCTGTTTTAAATTATTATGTTCGAACTTTTCCTTCTGTTCAACAACTTAAGTAGGTATAATAATTTCGTTATTAAATTAAATTCTCAATACATACTACACTTGATCATTTGAGATTATTATGAAATAATGTATAATTTTATTTTAAATACATTTTTTTTCCAAACGTACGGTTTTCAAATACATACTTTAATGCTGTACTCATTCAATGGAGTGCAGGGCCGCAACTAGAGGGGGGCAAGCGGGGCATATGCCCCGGGCGCAAAGCTTTGGGGGCGCCGAAATAGCTTGCATTGTAATTCCTACTACAACCGGTAACTGGTAAAAAGTTTTTTAATTTGCATGACAGGAATGTTTAATCTGATTTACAATATAACGTCTCAACATATTTAATGAACAAGTCTAGTGATTATACGGACTACTTTATGGACATAGTGGGTTCATGCATGGAAGTTAAATTAGCACAGAAACTGTTACATGTCGGTATGGAAAATGCTTAAATAGCACCATTTTTCCGTGGGAGGGCCCCCGGACCCCCCACTTTATTGGTGTGGTATGTGCAAAAAAAGTGGGGGGGGGGGGGGGGCATGAATCCATTCATGCCCCGGGTGCCAGAGACTCTAGTTGCGGCCCTGATGGAGTGTATAAGGAAATATGGCAGAATTCCGCCTCGCCCTTCCAAATTATAGCAGTTTTCCGTTATGGTACTTTTATGCCTTTTTCTAAGAGGCCAGGCGGAATACTGTGATTATGGTAGTTTTCCAGTATGGTAGTCTTCCGTCGCCCCTAAGATATCAATCGACCTCGAGTTCTTCAGATATCCACACTTCGGACGCACCGAGTGGCGTGCAGAACCTCACGTGTAAACCATGACATATTTTTTATTTACTTTTGACACTTCTCAATGCCTTGTCGACAGTAAAGACAGTGGTTGACAGTTGTGCGACTTGAAATGAATTAAATTATTTATCCTTTTGATTAATTTTGCAAAATTTTTTCTTGGACCCTACTTACCTGACTCTGCATGTATCTATTACACTGTTAAAAATTACAGTAAATTTACGGACCTGACAATGAAGAGCTCACCTCAAACAAACAAAGAGTTTTCAATAAATTCTGATAACAGGTTCTTCGCTGAAACTACGCCGTATTTCGACTTCCGAGTTTTTTTTTGTCTGAGAGTAAAAATACACTAGGAAGAAATAAGAGTGTTTTTCTTTTTGCATGAGTAGAAACAAGTTTTTGAATGTTTTGACAGTATGCCAAGATTATTATTACAGGTTCATGTTTCAAGCAAGTCAACTTAATACCTGTAAATTTACGAAGATCCATGGATGATTTATAACCAATTTTCATTGTAAATTAAGGTAAAAATGTTTTGAATTGTAGAGTTAGCCATATACGCAGTTGGAACTAAGGGCCGTATTCCAAGACACAAAAATAAGGGTTTAGGTGTTGAATATGCAATACCTGTACCCTAACCATATTCCAAGTGCACGATAGGACACGGCCAGTCCCTTATTTTTAGGGCACTGATTTTTGGTGTCCTATCTGTTGCAGATTTGATCCATAACTGTATATATATTTTTTTCCTTTTTAATGAACTTTAACGTAACTTTTACGATTACAATTTCCCCCCCCCCCCATATCTTAATAAACAGCAAACATAAATACGGCCAAAAATTCATCGTTTATTCTTGTACAACCAAAATTAAATATTTTATTTCACATTATAATTCTATAGTTTAAAAAATAAGCTAAAATTACGATGGATTCCACGAAGTACAACTGTTTATAGCCTCGCACAAGTCCTCGTTTATTAAAACGGCTGCCGATCTGATACCTTACAGGGGTTCAGTTAGGACACGTTTTGGAATATGACCCGAGAGTTGGGGTACGGCAGTTGCCCAACAAGGCAGTGCATATTCGCTACCTTACTCAAACGTCTTGGAATACCGCCATAACAGACTGGTGTACAGCACAGTGGATGGTAGGTTGTGACAAGTTTACACGCTCGGCTTAGGGAATACGGTGGTGTATTCAAGGACGTTATGCTCGCATAGATGGCCCATATCGTTTATACAGGAGCAGTGCACGTTTATTAAGGATTCTTTCACAACAGACGTGTAACCAGCGACTGCCTGGAACTAGGAGTTTCACACCACGAAGTTTGCTGTGCAGTTTTGTTTTCTAGAAACATTTATGCAAAGTTACACCAACAGTACTTGTACGTAAAACATGATATTACTAAACCTACGATTTTTTATTTTTTATTTTTAGCGAAGATTCCTTGTTTCAGCATTTCCTGCCACCCATGCAATTTATGTCGACCGTTTTTTTGAACACTGGAGTAAGGTACTTGAAGGAAGGTGTGTGTGAAGAGTGCGCAGGGATATAGGGGGGATTGGTTGTAACGGGTTGCTGTCATAACTTAAAAACACAAGATATAACTAAGTTATATCCGTTATAAAGTGTTGCGTGTGGCTAAGTTATGACGATTCTAAGTTGTGTGTTTCGGCGTTGTGTGTTTCTAAAGTACGTGTTTCTAAATTATGTATTTATAAGCTGTGTGTTTTAAAGAAATGTTAGTTCTAAGTTATGGTGTTTCTAAGTCAAGTGTTTCGACATTGTGTGTTTATAAGTTACGTGTTTCTAAATCAAGTGTTTATAAGCTGTGTGTTTAAAAGAAATGTCAGTTGTAAGTTATGGTGTTTGTGAGTTGTGTGCGGGTGATTGCAAGTGGCGGCAGGTGTTGCTCTGGAGGAGTGTGTTTGCAAGCGGGCGTGTGCCGCAGCGCCTGCGCCACTTCGCCGACTGGTCGGACAGCTCGGCCGAGTTCCACGCGCTCAAGGAGGTGGAGCGCGGCTTCGTGGACGCCTTCGCGCGCGCCGGCCGCGCCTCGCACGGCGAGCTCGCCGCCTACGTGGAGGGCATGGCGAGCCTGGACGAGTGGCTGCGGCGCTGGGGCGAGCTGCTGGGGCGAGCCTCGGGCCTCGCCGACCTGCCGCTGTGGCTGCAGTTCTTCTGCAAGGTCGTGTTCGCCGTCATCAACCGGAGCGGTGCGTACACCGCGGCGCAGCTATTCATAGCAGGCCATGCGCACGACCTGCGCGAGATGGCTTCACAGTTGAATATATTATTGTTAATTTCAACCAATGAAATTTCGCTATGTTAGTAGTGCTAGTCAGGGGCTCAGCCAGAGGGGGGGGGGGTGGTTAGGGGATCAACCCCCCCCCCCCCTTAGCACCAAATCTTTAATTAATTTATTATTCATCACTCAAACAAATTTCATATTAAAATTAATAAAAAATTTTACCATTACAATATTTAAATTTAAGTACCGAAAACTGCTAAAAATAGCACTATTTTACACCTTAAAATCCAAATTTTCCCGGAGGAGGACCCCCGGACCCCCCCCCCCCCCCCGCTTTAATACGGGGGGGAGGGGGGGTCGCCATGCTTCTTAACACCCCCCCCCCCCCCCGTACACAAATCCTGGCTACGCCACTGCGCACACCACCTGTGACAATTGAAAATATTATTGTTAATTTCAACCAACGAAATTTCGCCATGTCAGTAGTGCTAGTAAATGACTATATTAACCACCACATGTTGATCCCGTGACATCTGACCAGAAATTTTCGAACACAGTTTTTAACAAATAAATTAATCCTACGTATGTAGAATTTTCAGTAAACCATTAAAACCACAGGAAAAAAATATTTTTAATTTACATTAATTGTTAGTGACTTTTTTTTATATTCCAAGCACTAATTAATTATTATAATAGCAGCAATTACACCTGAGCATTGTAATATCTCGACGGTTTCTTGCCACAATATGACTGATAAATATATAACAGTTCTCTAGTCCCGCCAAAATGGCTTCCTGCTCTAATCTCATTGGCTGTTGCGCCATGCGTCCGTTACAGAAATGTTACATATTCATTTCCCTCCTATGCGCACGACCTCTCTCCCGTCCTATGTGATATTGTGAATCAGAAGGTTCGAAAACATGGCGGTCAAATCTTGTGCGCACGACCTACTGTTACTGATATGTTTTTTCTTCAGTTGTGCACCTGGCTTAAGGCCCGTTCTACAGTGATACTTCAACAGAGACGGGTCTCACGGAGTAGAGTTTCCACAACAGCACGTAGACGGCGACGGACTGGTACGGATCAGCTCGGCAATGCTGAACTCTTCCGTTTACGTTGCTCCGTGCGACGAAGAGAAGCCGAGCACTTGGCTGCGGTGGTAGCCATGTTTGTTTATTTTCTAAATACGTTAAAAATTGTTTCAAGTACAAGCATATCTAGTGTTATATTTTGACTTCGTGGTCTATTTTTCATTATAAATGTAAATTATTGAAGCATAACAATTATTTAATTAATTAATGTTTTGTATAACGCTGAAAAGCAATTTCACGGTATGCCAGCAAAAGACGCGGTAGTGGAATGTTCCGGGAAATCCGTTTCCGTTTCCGTGCAGTTGCAGAACGGGCCGAAGCCCGAGACGGTCAGTAGGTTATCCGCACGTCGGAAAGCCAACTCCTTCGTCGCGGTTGGTTTTTCGCACGCAGCGCTATCGCAGGTCGTCGACACAGGAAGAGGCCGACATCCGTCGCGGCGCGAAGGGGGCTGATCCGCCGCCCGGATGTGGCGGCCGCGCGCCGATCGCCGGATGCAGACTGCGACCGTGTGACGGTTTTGCAGATGTGAGATGCCTGCCTAAATGGCGGCCCTGAGCCGTAGGCGTGATTCGGAGACGGCAAGGGGAGGCAGTTACCGCCCCGGAATTGTCCAGCCCAGTATTTAACCACCCCATTCTGAATTAAAGATACCAATATTTATAAAAAAATATATATACAATAAAAAAGCACTTTATTTTTAATTATTAATCAAGCTGTATTTATCCCGGAACAATGTTTTTTTTTACTGGAACTTGTTTAATTATAATGTTAAATAGTGAAAACTGCCCGAAGAAGCTTTTTAAAAAAAATAACAGTGTTATGCCTTTTTTTTTAATTTTCTTGTTCATACCCCCAGACCCCCCGCACGCCTTGCCACACCAGTTAAAAAAACTAAAATTACGCATCTGCTTTGGGCCATTTAGTTTTGCAAGTTCCTAATATTCTGGAGCGGGGCCTTTTCCTGTTGTGGCTCCTAGGAGGCACGGAATAGCCCCATAGGAAAATCGGTAAAAATTTGTCTTTAAAAATATTGATATTATTTGCTAATAAATTATTCTCGGATCAGTTTTATAGATGCTAATGATCAAATCCCGGTGGAATGGTGTCATTACATGAAGCAGTACGATCTTTGAAAGTTTTCTAATTGCCATTTAAATCGTAAGGTATTTATCACCAAATTAAATTATATACTAAAAGCAAATTTATTCTGATTTTTCTCCATAATGTCCATGATGTGTTTCTCACAAAAAATAAACATGGAAAGGCTGGCGCGAGGCCATGTAGATACCTGATATTTAGTGAGTGTCCGCTGAGAAATTTTGAAACGAGCATAAAATGCAACAGAGTTATCGTGAATAAATTACAAGAAAATCCCTCACAATGTAAAGATGACAAAGAAAAAAAAATTAAATAACCAGCATTGCGTGTGAATTCGAGCTCAGGTTAGTTCCGTGCCGCATAGATTATAACGCCCGTCTCAATGACCCTGATGCCATACAGACGCTAAGCCTTGATTAATTAAGTAGATTCAGCAACAATATAAGTGTAGACCCCCGGGCCCGAGACATCTGGAAGTGGGAAAAGCCCTCCAATAAGACAGTGAACGAGTTTCGTCACTATACTCGCTTTCCAATTCAATCGCACCGATGAAGTAACTAGCTTCTTCTTCTCTCTTCGCTCAGTAGAGTATTGTTGAAGACGGTCTTTCCCCGCTAATCGCCTGCAATAACTGTGTTTCTTCTATCCCCTTCCAAGTGTCGAAGCGAAGTACGGAGTTGCCGAAACAGTAGGTAGAGACCGTAAATGTTCGCGGATTCATTTCGCGATAGGCTGAAATCCGAAACAAACATACCTTTGTACCGCTTGTGCGATTGGCCCACGTTTTATCAGGATAACTGTGAACCAATGAGAAACCCTGAACCCAGAAAGTGTCCAATTACAGACAACCGGGTTGAGACGTCCATCAAATGAACAGGTGACATTTGCCCGAGTATTCAGATGACTGTGGAGTCTATCCTAGAGACCATCGCACCCGCGAACTTATCCAGTCCCAAACAATAGGCAACCTTCTGCGGACACCAGCGAGCGAGAAGGCGAGTTGGACTCTCCCAGGGCAGTCGACACTCGCTGAGCTGGCGACAACACTCTCACACTCGCTGCAGTATTTTTTGCCTCGCATAGTGTTACGTTTCGCTAAATATTATTTAAAAAAATACATAGAGGTTAATTTAAGCTACAGACGTGTGTATTGTGTTTAAGATATTTTATAGTAAATATATATATAAGTTGGTATTATTATTACTACTCACTGCTTTACAACAAATTGGCACAGTACAATCAATTTTACATGAGAAATATGGCTGAAATGGAGCTTCAGTTATGGTTATGAAGAAAAATAATATTATAGTACGTCCATAAAAGAATGCCCCAGTTCTAAAATAGATTATTATCAACTGTAAGCGTTGTAGTGTGTTGGTTTAAGGTCACAATTAAAGAGTAACTCAAACAGATTTAGATAAGCGCATGCGTGAATACTGCTTTGTTGTTTTCTCGCTTGCAGCTCCACCTATGTTGAAAGAATGGCTATTTCCCCAAACGGTAGAGGGTGAACATGTACACTTTATTTGACAACAGGATGGAGCTCCTCCCCATTGGAATCTCTTTGTACGAGAGTGGTTGAACCTTGAACGGCGAAGTCCCTGACCATTGGATTGGTCGTAATGGTCGAGACGACAGAGCTCTTTTTCGCTGGCCTCCACGTTCACCTGTTGTAACGCCTGATATAAAGTTCTTTGGGACATTTAAAAGATCGTGTCTACGTTCCGCCGCTACGTAATGATTTGCCAGAGTTGAGACACGGAATTGAAGAGGCTATTGCTTCCATTACTCCGGACGTTTTAACCAAAGTGTGGGAAGAATTGGACTTTAAGTTGGATGTGTGCCGTACAAAGGTGCACACATTGAACATTTGTAAAAAAAAAAACTATGTTAGTTTACCTTCTATTTGATATATGATTTGTTTTAATTAGTCTAAATTAAACCGTTAGAATATACCATTGAGACTGGGACATTATTTTATGGACATTGGACATCATGTACCATGGTGGAGATTATAACGGCACACATAATTGTTTGAAATCACACTTTTTTTTAAACGAACTTAACCATTGCTTATTCATAAGTTGGGAATCGTTCAATGTATCGTCGTGTCGGTTTGTCACAGGTTCTGGAGTCATAACCAGAGACGAGCTGCGAGTTTTCTACTCTTCCTTCCTCGGGTTCGACGTCCAGAGGGTCGGGGAAGTCCTCGACATCGCTTACAACAACATGACTTCAGTGAGTGTCACGTCAGGGGCGTGTCTCGCCGGTGTGTCTAGCGCGGGACCGCCCTTAAGGGGCCCGCCTCGTCAGGGGTGTATGTGTGTTAGTAAGGCGGGATGATAAGCGCGACGCTCGCTGGTGCTTCCAGCGCGGTATAGCCTCTAAGCGCAAGTCTCTGAACTGGCGCGCAGTCTTCTCGTCGGCACAGGATAACTGTGAAATTTGAGCGGTGACCGTAACATTATATGGCGGAGAAATGAAGATAAAGGTGTTATGCAAGCCCCTTAAGTGATTTCAAAAATCTGTACTGATTTTTTTATGCCTAAAAATTACTATGGAAACACGCGTTTTAGGCATTTTAACGCTTCTAAAAATACAGTTTAAAAACTTAATCCGAAATTAAAAGTACTTTTCGGCCCTCAACGAACTCTTAAATGCTATTCGTAAATAGGCCCCACTCGGATATCTTGAGTAGTTTTGAAATCGCGTTGTTTTTCCTGAAGCTCTGCACACCGTATGTGTGCCCAGGTAGGCGGGCTCTCCTCGTGCAGAGGGAAGATTTAAGATCTGAGTGGTAACCATTACACAGTGGCGGATCCAGGATTTTGGTTTGGGAGGGGCTTGACCCAGCTGAGGCTAGGCTTTATCAAGGCAAACACTAAAACAATAGTGGACCCAGATGCTTTTGGAGGGGGCTTGAGCCCCTTAGCCCCCCCCCCCCCCTCTGGATCCGCTACTGCGGCATTACACTATATGACGAAGAAATTAAGATAAAGGTGAAACGCAAGTCTCTTTGAGTGCTTTGAAGTATCTCTTTTATGCCTTAAAAAAATCATTTTGGAAACACGCGTTTTAGAAATTTTCACCTTTCTAAACAACACAGTTTAAAAAACGAAATACTGAAACAGCTCTACGCATCCGCCCTTCAGCGTATGTGCTTTACGTAAACAGACACCACCTCTATATCATCTACAGCAAGCAAGGGCGCCCATACCCGGGGGCAGGGGGGGGGCCGTGGCCCCCCCCTAGTTTTCAGGGAAGGAAAAATATATAGTGTAGTCAGGTGTTTTACTTTAAAGAAAATTATTTAAATTCGGTATTATGTAGAAATGGTTCAACACGAAGATATTATTGTATATCGTTTTTTACACGTCTACTTCATTTTTTATGTTAGTTCAAGCATTAGTTTCTGCTGCTGCGATATAAGGTGTTGTGTACAGGGAGAAAACGCTGTTCAAGCGCAACGCCCGTGGCGAGTCATTCCCCTTCGTAATCCCGCCCAAGCTCACGCGATAACACAACACAACAGATTTAGACAAGTCAGAGTTAGACGACGCGACAGTTGACATGTGCTTGTAGACGGCAAAATGTTTTGCTACTTTTTCGTCATAATAATGTGAATGTTCACAAATAACTTCTCAAAACAGAGATTTTTCAATAGTCTTTAGATCTACATTTTTCTGCATCTGGTCTAGATTTATTTTAGTGTATTCAGTCAGTATAAATAACTTAAGTGTAAATAAATCAGTGAAAAGTGTAAAGATAAAAACTATTGTTATTATGTAGTGTTTCTTAGTTTTCCTCATTCGTCACATCCGCTCAGAATATTCACAATTTTTAAGGTAAGCTAACACCTTTAAAGTTACTCAAATAAGAATTATTGTTCAGAAAAGTCTACAACGTAAAATTTATTTTGGAATTTTGAATTTAGAGGAAAACCACTTTTTCCCTTCAAAAGTGTTTAAAGGAATAAGGATTCCGCTACCTTCAGTAGACTCGGAAGCAATTTACACTGGAATCTCGATTTTACGTACGCTCACGGTCGCTTGGATTGCATTCGTAAAATCGTTATCTTCATAAAATTTTAAACACCCCATCCCGTGAAGATACATGTTATAATTTATTTAACGGAATATATATAATATTAAATAGTAAAAACAATGACTGCCGTCTGCCCTCTGCCCTCCCCTGCGTTCCCCTTATTTTTTTTTAACATTCCACAACTTGCCTCATTGCACGAGTGATATAAAAGTGACATCACAGCGACTAAACACAGTTGCACCACGCATTGCATCATGTTAACTTTTGTGTGGTGACAGTAGGTTGTCCGACATGCCTTTCTTGGATATCTTTCCTTTTCGTAAGACGCGTGCTACTAAAATAAATTTATATTTGAGTTTGCAAACTTGTCCACTCCTTGCCAGAGACGACTGAACACAGACGAGACTATCCAGGGTAGGGTTGATGAGCTGGAAGAATTCCCTGCCTTGCATTTTTATGGACTTTACCTTATCATATTTATCAGTTAATCTTTAACAGATCGGCTTGAAAAATATTAATGAACGCACTTTTAGTAACATAATCGAGGAGAACAAGCACACAGTTCAGTGTACACCTGTACTGTTTCATAAAAGTGATCATAGGTAGGGATTGGAAAAATTCGCGGTTTCAATGACCACTAGGATAGACTCCACGATTCTCTATGTACTCGGGCAAATATCACCTGGCTATTGGCTACCGACTCGGGACACCTGTTTATTGCGATTCTTATGATTCGATACTTCTTTTGTTGAGTGTTTGCCATTGGCTCAGAGTCCTTCAGGTAAATTGCGGTCCAATCACTGACGCAGCATTAAGCTAAACGAGTTTGGATTCCAGCCTGTCTCGAAAGGAATCCGCGAATTTTTACGGTCTCTAATCATAGTCTTATTTGGTGAAGAAAAACGCTGCTCTGTAACGACAGACATTCATTAAAAACACAGTACATTTTAGTGCGAGCATACCTTGAATTTGTGATAGCCATAGGGAATTATTTGTTTGTATAGTAAGTTAAAAAAAAGCTTAGTTAAAAAACCGCTCGTCACGTCTACTTGCTGCGTCACTTATACCATTTTTGAGCGGTTTTTTTACTGGCAAACCGATGCAGCGAAGGTAATGAATGCGACACATGTCAAGAAAATGCCTAATGACATGGGTTGCTGGATATTAGCGGAAAGGAGAGGAAGTAGCTACTCAATATCGTTTCTTTCTCTCACGCTTCACAAGGTTTCAAGCTCAGTTGCTATGCTCACGAGCTGGAAATGTTGGAATGGGTAAGGAATGTTGAGTATAGTTCATTTGCGGTAAAATAAATATTTTTACGGCCTTGACATAATTTTTCAATCGAAGAAATTTCGAACTATGCGACAAATAGTGTACCTAGTCCATTTTTTCTTTTCGATTTTGAGTTTGATGACGCAATAACGTATACAATATTCACTAACGGTAAATGGATGTTGTATTAGCTTAAAAATATGAATACGCTGTGCATTAAAATTAATATTTTTATATGTTTTCGTAGTGTTTTTTAATTTTTTATTAAATAAATGTTGGTGTCAAATTTTCCGAATTTTAGATGGTTCCTGAAAAATGTATTCGTGAAATCGCGGCTTCGTTGAGTCCGGGCTCCGTAAAATCGAGGTTCTAATGTACTCTTAATTCTGAAGTTAAGTAATGAACATGTTATTTAAGGGTTTATTAGGGCCGTATTTACGCGCAGGCTATCTAGGCTGTAGCCTATGGGCCCGCACCACAAATGGGGAAAAAAAAAAAATTATACTGTGATGTGGATCTTCTTATATTCTTAAAATACGCGTCGACATAGTGTCCAGTTGTTTTGTGTGGATTAATTGCGCCGAACTAAACTCTTCTGTGGAAAGCTGACATGAGTTATGTCAGCATTTAGAAATTTTCGATTATTTTCATTGGTTTTGGTGTCAATTAATTCCTTAACCTCTAAATACTGTTTGGTTAAATTGTCTAGTTAAATAATAAACTAATTTTTTCTGCGCTTTTCTATCACTAAATAAACTTATAGTCCTCGACTACTGAATCCATCTGTGCTAATTCTAAATGATAAGCAATTATGATTCATATCGAAACATAGTAATATTCATTTAATTGTGAAACAATTTTTGACTGTAATTATAAGCGTAGTTCAGGTGTTACATATAAAAACAACTGTTTTCTGACTGTGATAACATATTTAAATCGTTTCTCTCCCAAAGTTGAATCTTTTGACCAACACGTTTTAAACTTTATAATTATTTTAATTTAATTTGTACGCGATATTTATTTATGGGTAAAGAGAGCAATTAGTTGAAGGATTTTATTCTTGATATCCGTGTACCCAAGACGCTGTAAAAGTATAAGGACTGTATTCCTGCATTTTTGTTGCTAAAAATTCATTTGTTTCAATAAAATAGTTAATAATTAATTAATAAAGTAGCCAATATAGATTTTTTTTATGGCGAATGAGTACTGTTTGTCTAGTATTTTAGTAACAGGACAAAAAATTTTAATAGGGTCAGAATGGAACTATTTTATGGCTAGTAACAAGCCGCAGTTAAGTCTTCCAAAATATTAAAAATACTTCATACCCCTAAGGGGTCGTCCATTAATCACGTGATGTTTTTTTTAAGCAAATTTTTAACCCCCCCCCCCCCCCCCCACAATAAATCACGTGTATTTTTTTGGTACAAAATATTTTTCAAAAATTCAGAATATTATCTTCTTCCTAGTGTGTTAAAATTAAGCACAGTGATAAAAATGTCCAGACACACATTAAGGTTGCAGGTTTATTCTCACTGGCATAAAAATAATAAAGGAAAGGCTTATATGTGATTTACGCATGTATTCGGCGCCAAAATCACAGTCTTACTGGCGACTGGCAAGCGTGCCGGGTGGTTCATGTTGCGGCGGGCGGGGATATTGTTGCCTGGCTACGGCGAGTCAAGGTCACGCGTCGCTTTTCGGTTTAGTAGAAATCGCGCGAAAAAATAAATACACGTGATATCTCTCTACACCCCCCCCCCCCCTCCCACATTGTGATATTTCGTGATTTTTCCCGACACCCCCCCCCCCCCCTTTTCGAGCCTCACGTGATTAATGGACGATCCCTAAGTCTGGCCCCCCCCTACAAATTATCAGATGGGCGCCCTTGACAGCAAGGGTTTCTTCTGAAGCTCTGCACACTGCATGCGTGTCCACATACGCGGGGGGGGGGGGGGTGTCCCTAATTCTTTGATTCATGTTAAAATAACAAAAATTAACTTCGTCACACCAAAATATGCTTGGATATTGTTCCGAGAAATCGGTAGACTATAAAACAATTTCTTTTTTTTTTTCTTTTTGACGTGAATACGTCTTTAAAATTTCTTCCATAGTGGGGGGTAATTCAAAGACGAATTATAACAAAATCGGGGGATACAGTTTGGTGTTGCAGCTACATATTTATCATCTCCATCCAAAATCTAATTACGCCACTGGATAGCTAAAGGATCAAAGAATTCGTTACGCTAAGTGAAGACTGTGACGCATCACGCGCGGTGGATTAGGAAGAGCCGCCATTTTGAGGTCATTTTGCTGCATTTCGAGATTTCCATTTAGTATAACTTTTTGACTCGGAGAAGCTACGACGTTCGTTTGAGTTTCAGTCGTCAGTTCTCGTGAAAATATATCGATTACATTTATAAAACATTAGTGCAAAATAGTTACAGCGAATAAAATATATAGAGTGTTAAAAATATATAGTATAATGTCGGCCTATACGCGTCAAAAAGCCAAATACAAATGCAGAGATCGTATACAGTTGGTAAGGGCTTCCCAAAAGCAATCGATTTATACCAATAAAACACCATATGACAGAGTGAAGCAGTGCCGGTAACGTAAAAGAATGAATGCGGCCGAGCGGATCAAGGACGGTGCCAGTACATCTGCAGCTGGGGGCGGTTGAAATTATGCAAGTGGATGATGACTCCTTAGTGTTCAAACATGATTATAACATACATAAAATAGCTTATTTTATATTTTGTATAAAAAAAATTACGTGTTACGTACACGTATTCACGTACAATGTTTTTTTTTTTTAATCACATTATGCGTGGCCTACAGCTTGCGCCAATCGGCCAATGGGTTATTATTTGTCGGTGCATTCATCTAATTTAGAGTCGTAGGTAATCAAATTTCAGCATGTAAATTTTCGCGCCCATGCCTTACCCGGGACTCAAACCCAGGACACCCCTCGCACCGTAAGCCGGTGTGCATCCGACTACGCTACGGAGGTCGGCGTATTCACGTACAACACACGGCCATGTCCATGACACAGCCACACCCCAATTTTTTAATTTTTTTTTTTCCCCCATAGAATGGAGACCACCAGCTGAGGTTCCACGTGTACCAACTGTGCTTCGCCAACTTCCTGCTGGGGCGCAACCCACACGGGCCGGGCCAGCTGCTGTTCGGGCCGTTCGAGGGCTGCCCGCCGCACTCCACCGCCTTCCCCGTCGACTACAGCGCCCTCAACTGCCCCGCCGACAAGCTGGAGCAGTACAGCCCGCACAGGCGCAGCAACCGCCTCTCCGTCATCGTGTGAACCCCGCGTCAAGCCTTCTGTCCCTGCCCGAGCACGCCCGAACATTCACCTTCGGCCAACACCTCGGGATTCGTTTCATTCTTGCGCAGGAAAAAATGAATTCAAATATTGAAAGTGGTCGGTTAGGTTAGCTACATTAAAAAACTTTAAAACACTGTGGACGGTTAGTTAGGTTAGTATAGCTACGTTAAAATAAACAGAGAAATATAAATATAAATATATATATATATATATATATATATATAAATGAACCCGAGGGTGGCCGAAGGAGAATATTCGGGCGTGTTCGGGCAGGGACAGAACTTGATGTACATCTTAGGCTTCCCGTGAACCCCGCGTCCTTCGTGCTCGGATCACAGCAGCGCGACACACGACAACCAAAAATAAAACGATTGTACTAAACATTTTCTTTGTTTCGTGCGCATCAAACGTACGATAGCCATCAATGCAAGCAGTTTTTTTTTATGTGTAACATCTTAGCTCTCGGTATACGGCATTTGGTGGGAGTAATTTCCGTGAATGGAACGGAAATGTGTTACCACGGTGCTACCAGCTGAGCTGAATGGCGCGAACCAAAGTTCAAAAACGACAAAGGGAAACTTTATAGTACCGACTGTTTAACGAATTTTAACAACAATTTTCGAAAATCAGGTCTAGAGCCGGGATTTAGATTTTTTTCAAGTCTTTTTCGCTTTTATCTGAGCCATCTCATTATATATTTTTAACCTTTCGCTCTGCAAATGGAATGATTCTATAGTCGAAGTAGCTGCTCCGGAAACGAATTATAGCGGCGGGTGCGGAAACTACGTGTGATTCGTGTCCAGAAATGTAATTGATCACAAATTTTCGTATATTTATCACGCTCGTCATTACTTTAAATAAATACACGTAAAATTTCGGGTCCAAGTTTCGTATTATAATTGTATTTGTAACACGAGATCACGTGAATTTGCTCGTTGCCGAGGTTAGATGTTACACGTCATTGGCGAATACTGAAAGACTCGTTCTATTTTTTTTTTAAATCTATATGTTCGAGAGAAATTTGTCTGATTGAAATTACACATTCAAATGTAAAAATCACAGTGCAATAAAAAAATTAAGATACAAGAATAATAGAAGAATTACCAGTGCGCAAGTTTCAACCCACCATTCAAAAAAACAAAAAAAAAATTCTGACAGGCGCATTTTTTCAGTAACGTTGAGCCAGCAACGCGATGTAAATAGAAAAAAAAATATTTCTAATCGGAAAGTCTGTCGCGTTCAACATTGTTGGCGTGCGCTGGACGTCGCAGATGTGTCCAGCAAGACTGGAAGTCGCGTGGGAAGCCTAAGATGTACATCAAGTACTGTCCCTGCCCGAACACGCCCGAATATTCACCTTCGGCCAACCTCGAGTTTATTTATATATATTTATATTTCTCTGTTTATTTTAATGTAGCTATAGGCTACTAACCTAACTAACCGTCCATAGTGTTTTAAAGTGTTTTAATGTAGCTAACCTAACCGACCACTTTTAATATTTGAATTCATTTTTCCTGCGCAATAATAAAACAAATCCCGAGGTTGGCCGAAGGTGAATATTCGGGCGTGTTCGGGCAGGGACAGAGCTTGATGTACATCTTAGGGTTCTCAAGTCGCGTCGCCGCCGTCGTGGTATTGTGGTTCCCGGCGAAGAGCAGTGGAGTCGGCGCGCAGCACGTGAAGCTGCAGTTCAGTGTCGCCCTCTTGAGAACACGCAGCTTTCACCCGCGCAGCAAATACCTACATGTATAAACAGTGGCGTAGCAAGCGGGTGGCAGGCATGGCCTCCGCCAGGGGCGCCCGAGCAAGGGGTGGGGGGCACTGCTGTGACGGTTCCGCGGTTACTGAACCCTCCCCCCCCCCCTCTTTTAAACCATGAGGAGGCGCCATTTTCAAGTCTGGCCAGGGGCGCCAGTCACCTTAGCTACACCACTGTGTATAAACCATTTGATGGTAACATTTGTTGAAGTGTCCGTCGTTGTACGAGGTTTCTGTGGAGTTATAGAGCATAGAATTTTTGTTTAGGGGGATGGGGGGAGTTTCATTCCAAGTCAGATCAATAAGTAATAAAATTATGTTATGAAGTATTGGAAAGTGGTAATTTTTTTTTTAATTTAGAAATCTCTTGTATTAGTCAAATTCATGCTGTTTTGAAGTTCAAATGAACAAAGTTTGATCGATCTCGGAGTATAACTACATTTAAGTATTTAAAAAACAAACTCACATACACATTTATTTACATATATGTGTCTGTGTTTCTTGCCATTAAATATGTACCGAAAATTTGACATACATCAATATTTACAGTATTTGTTTTAAAAACCATAATGTTTGATTTGGTTTTAACATTCATTCGGGGACAAAAAAATATGACTGTGCGTGAACACATTTAAAAGATTTCACAAAATAATTTAGTTACGAAACACTAAAAGAACACTCGAATAATAGTACTGCACCAGTGTAACCATCATTAAAAAAACAAAATTCCGAACTTGATAAAGTCGAGCCCGCGACGCGATGGAAATAGAATGTATTTCCAGTAGGAAAATTGTTCGCGCCCGCAAATTTTGCCACGCTGACGTCACAGATGTGTCGAACGTCAATTGGTTAGACCGTTATTTTATTCTCGTTGTGTTATTCCAGCATTAATGAGTGTCAGAACGGAGTAGGCAATCGCACCCCCATCCTTCTCAGTTATGATCTGTGGAAAAACAGAGCATGTTCAGTTCACTCTATGCTTCTCAATGGTATATTTTTAATTCAGAGCATTATTTTTTTACGAGTACTAAACCCCTCAAACGCTTATGAAACTTCCCTGAAAGAATGATGAGAAAATAAAGACTAATAAGGAAAAAAAACATAGATTTCCATGAATTGATACAACTCCCATTCTAATGTTCCAGGGCTGTCGGGCACATATCGGTGACCGCCCTAAGACATTTCTCACGAACTAGCAGATCCCCCTTACATATTTTTCCAGGAACTTCGCCGAGAGCACTGACTGGGGCCTTTAATTACCTAAATTCTTACCTCCATGGTTGTAATAACTTCCATCAAATACTTAACAGCTCTGAAGTGTTTTTGCTTGCATATACAGTACCACTGCTGAAAACATTTCCATGGTAAAAATCATCATCAGGTTAATTTATATATTCTATATTTCTGGAAACATGAATTATTCACTGGGAAAATCATTTAACTTCAGGAAACGAAAGAGTTGTTCGTGATCACCAGAACTAATATTAAGTCTCTATTCTTGTTTGTAACATTCCATGTCAATCACTGCACAGTTTTAATGGAAGTTCCAAGTTCAAGGTTAGAATAATTATGAATGCACAGAGAATAAATTCACAAATTAAATTCAGAATGTATTTATAACTGACAATATTTGTGTAATATAAATACTAAACATTAATAAGCCTTTTTAAGATAATACATAGCAAATTAGGAACTGTTTATATGTAATGTTGACATACAAAAAATAAAGCTAATGTAAGCTGTTATGTAAGCATAAAGAAATTTTATGTACAAAGATAATAAAATGCTGCCTTCTTTTAATTACTTTCTCAATTATTATTTTTTTCGTGCATATTAATATACACCCAAGAAGTGTGTTCGTCTGCATGGTTTTAAGGTGTTTTTAAGGCTTTTTTGTGCCATTTTGGTTAAACGCCTAAAAAAAAAAAATTGGCCGATATGTAGTGTATGCACTGTGGAAACACTTTTAAATGACCTCATTTTTATGGAAGTGACTTACTAACCATCATCTGACATCATCGAGCACCATTTCCGCAATGTTGTGGGAGGAAACAATATAGCGATGGCGAAGTGACAGCATGCCGTCTCCTGATAGTTCCTAACTCCGTGTCTACAACAACCCTACCTACCTACCTACCTACTCTCAACCCCTTTTCGAGTCTTGTTAGTAGGGCGTCTCGTTCAAGATGCCAGTAAGCCACGTCCCACGTGACTTCGAACCATTTGACTGACACGATGCTCATAAAACAATTGAGATATTCAGAGGGGAACAAAGGGCCCTTGTGTTCGCTACATTCGTATAATCTTGTCGCCTTTAGCGAGAACTCGTGGAAGTTCAAACCCAACGTCTAGCGTGACTAATAATTTACGAGGTTTTTTTTAATAATGGGCTTAACGTCTAAGGCACGTTTCACAAAAGTATAAGTTTGTAACTAACAAGTTTGTGAAAATACGCAGTTACAAATGTTTCATAGAAGCACTTTTGTAAACTTGTAATAACAAGTTACAAGTGATTTACTTGTAAGCTATACTAAAAACCGTAGTTTTTTTATAACTGTCACTACCCAAGGAGAGGTGGTAACAGATACAGGGTTATAAATGTTACGAGGCTGCGTCGGAAACCAGCGGTTTATTCACAAGAAACACTCTAAACAAACATCACACATTTTCAAAATAATAATGGGCTTGAAAGTAGTAGTTGGTCGGAAGACAAGATTTGAAAAAGCCGTGAAAAAAGAAAAAAAAACTAACATTAGTTTCGAGAGACAGATCCGCTGATTCTTACGGGGAATTGTGTGACGCTATCTCAACAACTCGTTCTGAGCTATGCACATTGTAACCTTGGATTACTGAGCCTTCAAAGAAAATTACCAAATTAACATTAAACAGTTAAAAATCGCATTTCAAGCCATTAAAATCATACTAATTAATTAATCCCACACATTAAGAGAGCTAAAAAACAGAATAAATAAATGTGCATAATAAAAAAAATTACATTGATAAAACTTGTAATGTAAATGACATTTGGCTGGTAAATAATCAATGCAAATATATTAAATGAAGGGCCAGTACAAGAGGCCAATCACTAACAGTGGCGTAATCATTATGAATTTGTGATAAGGAAAACCGCCCCGGAACTTGCGAATGAAATAGAGAAGCGTTACTCGCCTTCTTCTACTAGGCGAGTCCTGATTGCTCACCGCGAGACCGGCGCGGCACGAGTAGAGTACTCGTTCGTCAACCACCAACCAGGGAGCGAGCCGCGGGTCACGTGGTCGTTGTCCTCAGGCGGGGGGGGGGGGGGGGGGACGCACCACAACGCCCAACGTACAATAACGCCGAATGCCAAATTGACTACAACGCCGACAGCTAGAAAACTGCTGTGTATCACAACGCCGAAATACATTAACGCCGAGAAATGTCATTGCAGGACTGCCACAAAGGTTAGGTCAGGTAAGGTTAGCACACAAATTCATTCAGTTGTTTTTCATTTTGTTCCCCGCAGCAACATTTTTCGGCGTTACTGTATTTTGGCGTTGTGGTACACAGCAGTTTTCTAGCTGTCGGCGTTGCGGTCAATTTGGCATTCGGCGTTATGGTATTCAGCGTTATTGTACGTTCGGCGTTGTGGTATTTCGGCGTTGTGGTAACGACCCGGGGGGGGGGGGGGGTACTCCTGTTCGTCTGAACTCGCTCCTCGTCACCAATCCCAAACCAAACTGAACACCAATCCAACTCGCTCTGGACGCGTAAAGATGGTGTGGTGGGGAAGGTCACGCCTGTGCAGTAGACAGCTCGACTCCTCCAGTGAAAGTCTATATGTTAGGTCGACTGCGCAGCGGGACACCACGACAACCTCGCCCCTAGTCGCCTTGTCATTCGCCTCATTAGATCCAGTTTCAATTGCACACCGAGCGAGTCCCTACTCTACTTCTTACGTCACTCTTACGTGACGTCTCTTTTAAACTCTTATCTCCGCAGTGAAGAAAACAAGGGCTTATGCGTACGTACAGGGCCGTAGCCTAAGATTTTTTAGAAGCAGGGGGTCCATTATAACATTTTATAGGTAGGTTTTATTTATATTATTGTATTTTTTAAAAATAAAATTGATAATCACGCTAAAATTCCAGAGAGTAGTGGATTTTTATCAACGTTTACACACAAATTTGAGCAATTCTTTGGCTTGAGAAAATAAACTGAATATTCTATATTATTATTTTCATTTAATTGTTTTAGTACTTTGTTCCTTAGTAAGTTAATTGAATAATTCGTTAAAACAAGTCATAAATACAAGATATAAAATACGTGAAACACTCATGTCAAGTTTGTATGAAAGAGATGCTTACGAAAACACGTGTACAAAACGGAATTTTATTTAGTTTACTTGGAAACATAATTCCTGCTGCTTTTGTGTGTGGGGGGGCATTTCGGGCTATAAAGGGGAGGATATACATTATTGCAGCTCACTACGGATTGAAAAACAAAAAAAAATTGATTGTCTGTAAAGTCGGTTTACGGACGATAGTTTAACGTGACAACGTCATAACAAAACATTGATGAACTGATTGCATACTTTTATGAATAAAACTGAATCATTTTTATTGAATTGTCACTATTTTGTATGGATACAAAGAAGGCTTGAAATGAAATCTAGAATTTAATTGATAAATTTAATTTTAATTGCACTCATTAATTCAAAAAAATTTATTACTTTAACGAAGATATTATTTTAACTACCTATAACTTTTATACATGTTTGCTATATAACTTCTTCCAATCTGTGTTATTCTGTTAAGGATAGGACGATGATAGGAAAAGTAGGAAACGAATGGGAGTGTTTCAAGTTTAATGTACCTCGAAAAAGTCAAATCGATGGTTTTTACAATCGAGTGTAAGAGAGATAGATGCGGCGCAAGCGTACAATGAGCGTAACGGGACAATGTGCGTAATGGGACACTTTTTCGTGCGTGCAGCCGGCGTTCATCGATTTATTCGACGTTGTCACGTTAAAATCAAAACTATGTTTTATGGAATCCTGTCTGTATGTTATAAAGTTTTCTACTTATTGCATGTATATAGGCCAAAACATGAGCAATACACAATAGACAAGTGCCCTATGCAGAGGTGTGTGTCGGTTAAAACCCTCGCGCAACTCTCTCTCCCCTCTCCCTCCACGTGAATTTCCGCGGGGCCACGCAGCGCTCACTTTAACAATCGAACATGTATGGTTTAACTGGAATGTTTAATGTTTTTTTTTTTTTTAATTTTCTCTGTTGTTGCGAGAGTCATCTAACCTCCAGACTTCCTCCGTTGATTGCTGCTTGCCCGTCGATCTATAAATAGCGAATTACGTATTTGAGCTTACGTTGACAGGGGAATGATTCACCCTGCTACAGGTTTAAGAAAAAAAAAATATTGTAGCTTACTAACTTGTGGGTAGCTGACACTTGTTGCTTACTATTTATTTTCTGCCTGCCTTAAAAGGTAGGTAGGTATGTTACAATTACAAGTTTTCTACTAAACCTCCTAGAAAGATGTTGTGGTCTATATTATCACTTGTTAAATCGTTAACCAACTGTTATAACAACTTTTAATACGCACCTTAGTCCTTTGGCTTTGTTATTTTGTACTAGCAAGGCACAGAACCACTACTTTTTAATAAATCCTAACTGGTCTTGATTTTATAACCTAAGCTAATTTACAACCATTATTTTTAAAACCAGTCTAGATGTCAGAATTCTAGTATTTACTTTTCACACAGTGGAACGAATGATTTCGATCGTATGAATAATATTTCTTAAGGCGAATGGGTGTGTTTACCCTTGTGTGTAAGGTTTATACTTGCATAAATGACACGCCTTAATTTAAACAGAAAAGGTGTTTTCTTTCCCATATTATTATTTACTGTTCCTCTGATGATAACGGATTGTAATTGATTGGATCACTGAACTTATTCTACACTACAGTCCTTACTAAAACATTTTAATACTCGAAATGTTTGCAGAAACATTTGCCAGAAAGAAAGCGAAATCTATACGAACGAACCAATATTAATGTTGAAGATTTTATTCATTTTATATAATTATTTTACATGGTATAAACGTCCCCGTCTTATGCTAGAATGCTTTCTGAAGGACGATTTACAAACCAATAATAAAAACACCCCAGACCGAAGAGGGTCTCAAACTCAAGACCCTGAGGTTAGGGAATGAAGTACTCTAACTCCTTGACCACCGATGTTAAATCATAGGCTTTAATAAACCATTTGAGTATTTAATTTTTTAAATATATATTATATGTTTTATTCGTTTTTGTACTGATATATTTCCATTTTATTCGTATCAGTTACAGCAAAGGACTGTTTATACTCTCAACACTCAACAGCCAGTCTGAGGCTTATCTTTCTGAACTACCTTGCCAACTTGTTTAGGTTGAATGAGAAATGGCCTCGAACGAAACATGTTCAGACTGCGTGTAACCGCACGCAAAAGTAGAACATGTTTTTACCTGAAGTAGTTCACATTCCCGTGTAACCGCTCCCTTAAATCAGTGGGCTTTAAATGAGTCATCAGTCACTCACCGTGCGCCATTGTGACGATTGTGGCGGGCCTGTGAAATCTGTTATCTTTTCCGGGAAGTCAAGGACACTCCCTCCCTCCCTCCCTCCCACAGAGATGACGTAGCGACGTGAGACGTCACAGTCGTGGGCGTTACCGTTTTGACGTCAGTATGAAGGCCGCATTCCCCTTTCAGCTGTCAGCAGCTGACGTCACCGACGAGTGTCAGCTGAGGGCAGCTGAGGAAGAATGCCTTTGGCCGCCGCTGATCCGTCGTATTGCCATCTGGGGAATTGTTTGTATGTGTGAGGTCAGGGAAGTACAACTTTGTGAAAATATCCAGTTACAAAGCGGTTCACAAAAACACTCTTGTAAACTTGTTATGACAACAGAATTTTCACAAGTTTACTAGTGATTTAATTTTCACCTTAAATTAACGAAGAATGCTGGTTACAAATTGTCCAGGGATCTTCGTAAACTTACGGTTTATCTCCGAAAACTTACGGTACTAAGTTAACTTACTTTAAACAAAAAAATCAATAAAAATAAACTTATTATATTAACGAAACATTCAAAATCTTGTGCATTTACAATAAAAGCCTTCTTTTTTCTTCCACACCTTGTGTTTACCTTGTTTACAAAGAAACGGATGGGAGACACCATCCGTCCCTCAAAGCTCGGTGAGTTGGCCGCTCGGCTCACTCGGACAAGTGGTCCTTCGAACAAAATGAGCTCGGAGAAGTGGACATTCGGACAAATAGTACCTATACACCCGTGCAGAGCTTCGGAAGAAACAACGCGATTTGAAAACTGCTCGACATATGCGAATGTGTTATGTTTGCGGAAAGCATTTAAGAATGTGTTGAGGGCGGATGAGTAGTGTTGCTTCCTTACTTCGTTTTAAAACAGTAGTGAAAACAGGGGCTGAAATGCCTGTATGCAGAATAAGTCAACAACCGGTACAGGTTCTTGAAAGCACTCAAGGTACTTACATTAAAACCTTCATCTTCATTTCTCCGCCGTATACTGTTATGGATACCACTCTAAATTTCATAATTTTCGTGCCTATACACAATGCACGACGAGAAGACTTCGCGCCAGTTCAGAGGCGATAAACGTGCTAGAAGCACCAGCGAGCGTCGCGCTTATCATCCCGCCTCGCCGACACAGATACAACCCTGACTGGGTGGGCCGCTTAAATCATTTTCGGTAACGGCTACAAGCCAGTAGACTCTGCGTGATGGGTATTGTGAATCTCTTAATGTATAATCATAAAAAACATATTTATGGTATAAAAAAAGGCGTAATTTGGTTCCCACCCCTCCCCAGTAATATTACAGTTACAATTTTGTAAGAATGGGTCATCTTGGTTTGATTTCGTTTTATTAAGGAATCGGGTCGATGTGGCGGGCCGTAAATGGCCGTGGGTTCAGCCGCGTTCGGTCTGAAGTCCGCTGGTTTGTTTCTCTTATGAAGCGTCACGAGTCGCGTTCCATGAACTCCTGAAGCGTTGCGTCATCGCCCAAAACAGCTGGCCGTGGCGGTTTTTCTTGTTTCTTCTTTTTTTTTTTTTTTCGCCTTGGCGGCTGGCGCTCCCGAGCGGGGTCGCTCTCGCTGCTACGTCATCATCGAGACGCCGTGGCCCGGGCCTGAATCACGCCCGCGCGCGCTACGTAACAGCTGACGTCACGGCACGACTATAGCGGCGCGTCAGCCGACTGTGTCGCAGGACGAGGTGGGCGACCAGAGACTGGGTGAATTATACAGTTGGAGCTCCAAGCTGGCTTTACGATTGAACTTGTTACACGCGCATAATGAGGTGGATTTCGCAGCATGAATACGTGAGATATTGAGACCTCTAGGCCGCTAGGGAAACGACTATTTTGCTAGGGCTTTTTTGACGTGACAACGTCTAATAAATCGATGAACGCCGGATGCACGCACGAAAAAGTGTCCCGTTACGCACATTGTCCCGTTACGCTCATTGTACGCTTGCGCCGCATCTATCTCTCTTCCACTCGATTGGAACAACCATCGATTTGACTTTTTCGAGGCACATTAAACTTGAAGCACTCCCATTCGTTTCCTACTTTTCCTATCATCGTCCTATCCTTAACAGAATAACACAGATTGGAAGAAGTTAAATATCAAACAGGTATAAAAGTTATAGTTAAAATAACCTCTTCGTTAAAGTAATAAACATATTTGAATTAACGAGTGCAAATAAATGTAAATTTATCAATATTTCACTCCTTCTTTGTATCCATACAAAATAGTGATAATTCAATAAAATATGATTCAATTTTATTCATAAAAGTATGTAGTCATTTCATCAATGTTTTGTTATGACGTTGTCAAGTTAAACTATCGTCCGTAAACCGACTTTACAGACAACCAATTTTTTTGCTTGTCAGGAGGAACCAGAGATAGTGCTTAAGAGTCGAGAAGGCGAGTCGCTCCAGAGCTCACTAAAGCCTTTGAGCTAAAGCCGAGGCCTCACAGAAAACTAGGCTATGTTCGCTGCGCCAGGTGGCCAGGCATGAGAGTCTAGTTCGCGATGTCGGAGAGACGCATGCCGTGGGATTCGAGTGATGATTCCGACGATGATGATATTCTTCTGGCTCTCGCAGTACGTAAACGTAAAAATAAATGGGGTCATGGATTTAATATAAAAACAAAATAATTTTATCATTTGATGGAGCAGTTGCATGTGAAGACGAAACCAAATTCATGGATTATTTTAGTATAAATTAAACTTAAATTTGATAGCATTCCCTTAGAAACAAATCCCAGGCATTGTCCTGCATATCCAGCCTCTATATCCTTCCATCGATATATTCCATAAACTAGGATTTTTATTAGTTATCTTTCAGTTAACAAAGCTTGACTTGACTGTTTAAAGCACAATACTGAAATAAATAAAACTTCATAAAAAGCAAATGCAGAAGTACATCCGCGCGAAAACAGATGTTTTTTGTTTATCTGAGCATGCGCGGAGAAACGACGTTTTAGAAAAATAACCCATAACTAAACACATGGCGAGAATCACCAGTGACACCTGAGATGCAGCGGGGGCGACGGAAGACTACCATAATGACTGTATTACGCCTGGCCTCTTCGAAAAAGGCGGAAAAGTATCATAACGGAAAACTGCCATAATTTCAAAGGACGAGACGGAATTCTGCCACACTTTCTTATACACTCCATGGAAAGAGTACAGCGGCATTGCTCTCGAAGTAGTGTATAGAAGGCTGTCAACCCCCTAGTTGTTTCTCAGGTTAACTTTAAAGCTTACAGATAGCGCTTCTGACGGTGATGGTTGCAATAAAAAATCATTTCCAGATCGCGGACGAGAAGAAAGAAATGTTTCCAAACATGAATTATAGGGAGCAGCACTGTATTACTATTTCGACGATTTAAAAAAAAAATACTTAATGTAGTTTTCCGTCGCCTTCGTCGAAACAGGAGGACTGCCATAACAAAAATGAACGAAGGGGAATTCTGCCAACATTTCTTATACATTCCACGGAATGATGAAAACGGCCTTACTCATAAAATCGTAATGTAACTAGCTTCATAGAATTTACATTTTTGCACACTGGAAATTTTTGAGTAATTGAAGATCATTATTTAATGAGTACAAATCCAACGCAAATATGAAAGGATTTTCTTATGTAATGTTTTCATTATTAGGGTGATAGAACACAAACATCTCAGATATTAAGGTTTTTAATGTCCATATTAAATTTAAGTCTACAAAATGTATATTTAAGATGCTGAAATTCGAGGGAAATATTTTTAAGTAGTGTAGTTTGTTGGCACTGGTCAAGCAGCACATGCGCTCTTGGAGAGATATAGACTCGTACATCGAATGTTGGTGGGCTTAACACAGGTTTGCAGTCTTTCAAAAATAAACTCTACTAAAATTTAAGTTTTTTTTTTCTATTACGAAATAAAAAATATTACTGTGCGTAGCATATTAATCTGCTTCTTTAAAACTGTCACATCAAATTGAAATTTGTTTTTTTGTGCCTTACGACACTTATAAACGAACTATGACACATACATTTAAAAAAAAAGGTACCATAAAGCACATAGAATAAAGACCAAAAACACATAGGTATCAATAATTTTACGACAAAACACAGATAGATAAAGATTGGTTACTTAGGTTTTCACAAAAATCTTAAACAGAAACTAAAATGGTGTTTACAAAATAAATATGTAGATTATAAAAGTTTTAAATATTTTTTTGCTTACGTTTTTTACCAATGATTATTCAAAAAGAGTTATAATATTTTACAAATTTTATAGTTACTAATGGATTATAAGTGTCACTAATAATTGCAAGTTCAAATTCTTAATCCGCACCGAGATAATATGTCTGAAGATTCAAAAATGGTAATACGTGTATCACTAATTGAACGTAAAGTTAATAGAAAATGCTAATTAAATTTATATAGGAAATGTAGCATATTTAAAATGAATTTAAAAGCCTGAAATTATTAAATGTTAATTTCTATTTCAATCGAAATTAGTTATTTAATGCCAAATTTCGACACAATGTTCTAATTCATAGCTAATCAATTTAAGAACTAAGTATACAACCAAGTAATGATGCAGAGAAAGTTATAAATTTAATATGACCTTAGATCTTCAAGTCCTACTAATAGTATTATCTACATGTCGGTGGAAAAAAAAATTGGCATCCAATATAAATCGAAGGTTGTTAAAAGTGTACACCAAGTTTAATGTCATAACTTACTATGTGACAAATCTAATTAATTGATATTGTAATTCAGAGACGTTTGTTAACTTGAAAACCAAATTCGGACATCTAAAATATCTTGCTGAATAGTTTCACAAACATTTTTTTTTACCAGCATCTTTTCTTGATCAATACTAATTACAGTTGGAATATCATTTATTAAATATTAAAGAGTACATAGTTGAGATAAACTACTATTTTGCGAAACACCTAATACCATGAAATTGCTTTTGCAAATTTGACTGCAAAGCGTCTATTTCTAAGATAATTAAAACAAATATATACCACGCATTGCTTGACGAGGCCTAAAATTGATAATTTTTTAATAATGATTTTGGATTGGAAAGTATCAAAGGCTTTGCTCGTATTGAAATAAATAGAATATTTTATTTATATGTGTATGTTATACTGGCGCGCACGTGCACACACACACATAATACTGATTTAAATCTACATGTTTTTTCAAAAAATAAATTTTTAGGAATAAAATTCATGAGGCTATAAATATTTTTTTTTTCGTCAAAAACGTCTAAAATACTACATAACAAAGGTATTGGCCAATAGTTTGTGACTCAAATTTAACTTTCAATAAATTTTCAAGAAAATATATACCGATAAATGGTTGAACACACAACATCGGTATAAAACCACTCACTGACTGATACACACTTAATTCAAATATTTTATGTTCAAAAGCAAAATTATTTAAAAGTTTTTTATATTTATTTATAACATGTTGGAACGATAATGCTACAGTTACTAAAAACTAAAAAAATATATATATTTTTGCAAAACTCCGTTCCCCCGGAGAAACCACCGGAATGGCCACCGCAGCCCAAGAAAAGAAACGGGCTCCCCATTTGGAAGCTACCTGGAAGGTTTTTTTCTTTACACCCAACGTTTCTTTGGTAACCTGACTTGATACAAGGGATTGTATTCTTACCAGAGAAAATGCCACCATTTTGTCTGGGCAATCCGCCTTGGAGGAGCCGGGGCGTGAACCCGGGTCCTACAAATCACAAGGCAGGCACTCTACCCCAGAACCAGAGTGGTAGAGCGAATACTTGCAATCTTCTTAACACTGACATGGTGTAGTTTCGTGTGTCATTAACACGGGCAGTACATGCAGTAACATCTAACCTCGGTAACGAACAAATTTATGTATATTTATGTTCTTCGTTCAGCATGAATTATGTAATTTCATAACAGTGAAATTGAAATTGTATAATTAGTCTGGCAATTTTTTAGTTGATTTTCTGCAATCAAACTTACAGTCCCACTGTACAATTATTATATAGAAATATAGACTAGTAAAAAAATATGTAAAGAATTGCACTTTCGATGGTAAAGTTATTTTGAAATAAATGTTAGATATTTAAAGAGTGTGTTTAGTTAAAAAAATGTGTGTGCTTTAAAGCATGAAGTTATTGTATAACATTTTATTAATTTGGTTTTAAAGCCACAGAAAAGTTAACATTGTTATTTTACTTTTGGCTTTTTTTGTTTTGTTTTACCGTGCTTAATATGCGCGGCTAATACTGGAAAGCTATTCAAAAACTGTTTGCAAATAGGCATTTTCAATATCTTAAATTAAGTACTAAATCAATGATAGTGTTGGATATGTCAAATTAAAAGATTCATTTCATACTGAAATCGCCTGAATTTTAGGAAATGATAGTACTGACCTAAATCGATCAGTTTCTGAAGAATAAGAATTTATATGACACTAGTTTTATGAGATTTGTTTAATTATTTATAAATATTCACTATATTTGATTACAAATATATTTTATTGGAACTTGCAGTATTCCTGGGTACAGAATTCTTGGTAATAGCTTACCCCAGGGACAAGCTGGAGCATAAATATTTTTTTTCATACAATGAAACCCTAGGAAATTAATTTCATCATCGGGATTATTAAACATGAACATCTTTGAGCACAACTACATAAAGTTTTTATTTAATATTTGTGCACATCTCAGTGACATTGTTATTTAATTATTTATATTTTAATTGTAACAAAAATTGGAATTCGGTGTTTTTATTTTGGATGTGTAATATTTCTACGTGTAATAGTATAAAATTATGTATTATATATATTATGTTTTAACTGTTACAATATCAACATTTCATTTAAAGGTTGTGCATGTTTGTTTTCGTCCAAAAAAATATATTTTGTACAAAAAATATTCTACAAGAGATTTTACTTTTATTATAATTTTGTTTTAAATTAAGTTCGAACTTTTCCTTCAGTTCAACAACTTAATTAGATATAATAATTTCGTAATGAAATTAAATTCTCCGTGTGGGTATTATTAAAGATGTAGTAACGTAAACATTTCTTTTGTGAAATAATTCATTCTTAAGATTAGTTTATCGTTCTTTTGATATACATGACATAAAATAAAATTGAATTGCCACCTCAGTACTATATTCAACGGTACTATATATGACTAAACAACTGATGGTTTTAATCTGTCGTGGCATTTAAAACATATGATATAAATCATGCAATATTATACATAACTTAGCCATCGGTTGTCAGGTAAATGTGATTTTCGGTCACTAGATTGCATTTAATTTCAACTAGTGACCTGGAGTTAAAACATTAATTAGAATCACAAGACTTTAATGCTACTTATTTATACAAATCATTTCTAAGATAATAGACATAATTTAATCATGTCGTTCGAGTATTAGAACTGTATGGTCGTGTTTTTACTTATGATAGTTTTACATTATGGCACTTATCCGTCGCCCCCCGGCGGAATTCTTCGATTATGTTGGTCTTCCAGTATGGTTGTCTCCCAGTAAGGCACTCTTCCGTCAACCCCCGTCAAAACAGGAGGAAATGTGCCATAATGGAAAACAACCATATTTTTATTTTTACAGATCGTGTTTATAAGTATACAGCGCTGCTTCCTATAACCCATTTTTGGAAACATTTGTTTCTAATAGTGCGCGATCTGTTGAATTGAGTTATGACTGGAACTACAGAAAGTCACCATCGGAGCGCTATCTGTAACCTTTTAAGTTAACCTAAGAAACAACTAGGGGGGGGGGGGGTTAACAGCGCTACATAGCGATGTATTCTTCACACTACTTCCAGAGAAAAGCAGCTGAACTCGTTCCATGGAGTGTATAAGAAAATATGACAGAATTCCGCCTCGTCGTTTAAAATTGTGGCAGTTTTCCGTTATGGTACTTTTCCGCCTTTTTCGAAGAGGCCAGGCGGAATACCGTCATTATGGTAGTTTTCCAGGATGGTAGTCTTTTGGTCGCCCCGATGCAGCTGGCTGTATTTTACCCGCGTAGCGAACCTCGCGAACATGAAGATCATCGCGCCCTGTGCGGCCGTAGTTTAACTCTGCTCTTGGGCGAGGTGTTGCAACGGAAAAACGTCAAATTCGCATTTGAGTGTGTCCGGGATGAATCCCTGTCTAACTACCCCGATTCCTGTTTCCCATGAACTTCCGCACAAGGGCGTGGGTAGGTTTGGGGAAGGGAGGGGGCCGCCCTCTAAAGAAACTCATTAACTGGCTTAAAATAACGAATATATGGCTCCATTCTTGGCCACTTAATATGAAAAATTATATAGTAAGTAGCCTTATCTTTCAATCAGTAGTACATAATGTGCGTATCTGCTGCTAATATGTGTCAAGTTTTATTTCGAAATTTCACGTTTAGAAAAAAAAAAGCACTTGAAGGTCATCAGACACCCAAAAATGGGTATTAAAGTTGAAAACTTTTCTGGGGGAGGAACCCCCGGACCAACCGCTTTCCTGCGAACGTTGAGATGCTGTGGTGGGGGTGGGGGTAAGATGAATTCCATGCCACTCCCCTCAGATCCCCAAAAACAAGGCCTATCTGAAATGTATTATTGTCATAGCTTCATTTGACCCCCCTCTCCCACAACACCTGGCTACGCCCGTGCTTCCGCAACAACTCCATGTGCAACTTATCAATGTCCCTGAACTACGTTGTCCTTATCTGTCTTCGTAATCGACAGGACGTACCCTTGTTTCAAAAAAAAAAATCTCTTCGAACTCTGCGTTCAAGCAGTTGACACTGTAGCATGTGCCATGTAACTTGTCTCTAATTTTACATTTCTCAAAATCTTATTATTTTTTTGTAACTAATGGTCACGAATCCTTCTGCCACTGTTGTTCTGTCAACAGTGTTTGTAGACAACATCACCTGATGGTTTTCAGGGTGCGTAAACAAACATTGTGTGTTGTTTCGCAAGTGACGTTCGGGTCAATGGGTATCAATGGTACTACTGCTTTTTTGGAACTGTCAGATTGAGACGAATTACACATGACACAGATTTTTAACTGTAGCGGCAATGACTGTCTGCGGTTGGAAAGTCTTGCCCAGGGATCGTTCCTGTGTCTGGTTAATATCTTCTTGGAGCCGAGTAGCCCTTTCTTCAAATTTTAAACGTTCAGACGTTTGCTCAACGAATATAAAATGCCAGGATATCCCACATTGGCTACAGAATTTTTTTTTGAAACAGCATTTAAGCTTCGAAACCCCTGGAGCATCCCCTAAAAACTCGTAAATTACTCGTAATTAAGTACTAATAGGACGAAAAAAAAAACTCTTAAAAAGATACATATTTTACTACAACTTTATTTCAGCTTTTATATATCATACATTTAACACTCAGATAACTTTTTTACGCGATGTTTTTTTTTTTTTTTTTGTTTTCGCTACAGTAAATTATGGGTATCGAAAGTTAATTTTTTTTGCCCGAACATTTGTCCCAATATTGGTATTATTAATTTAAAAAAATAAAGGCTTTGTTCACACTGGACATACACATACACACACTATACGCATACTAAACATGTACGTATACTTTCTCTCAAATGGTGTGGATGGCATCGTGACAGGTGGATTTTATCGGAGTATTCTCATTCCTCCAACACATTCTTCCGTCAACGCTGTCATTTCATACGGTTTACTATGGCGAAAGCACCACACGTACAGTACCGATTCCTGAAACTTTGGATGATTCTGCTACCGACAATCGTGTGAATCAGACACGAGATTTTTTAATTTTTTTTTATTTGTCCATTGGGCTATGTTTTTTTTCCCGCGCGAAAATGTTTCAGCTGCCCGGTGTTGCCAGCCTGGGTCGCCCGTCCTTCGCTGGGCGTGACTCAGCGGGCTCACGCGAGCGAGACGAACATTCCCACGTCTGCAAGAACCGGCGGCAGCAGGCGGCGTCCTTGAAGCCGGCGCGGCGAGGGCTCCGCGCGAGGAGGGGCGTAACAGCGTTGGCGAGGCGCGGTGATTAGAGCGACGCTCGCTGGTGCTTCTGGCGCGGTATCGCCTCTGACGTCCGTCCTAAACTGGCACGGAAACGGAGACATTTCAACCATCGCTTTCACCGCTGCTTCCACAATGCACGGAAACATTATTGGCAATCAATGAGATTGCATTCAAGGTTACGAAATGTTAATTATATATGTATATATATATATATATATATATATAATGCTTCGAAATCAGAGCATCACACGCGCGCGCGCTCATATTAATCCTATATGTATACAGGGGCGTAGCCAGGGCGGGGGGGGGGGGGTTAGGGGTTCAAACCCCCCCCCCCTCTTAGCACCAAATATTTAATTAATTTTCTATTCATCACTCAACAAATTTCATATTAAAATTAATAACATTTTTACCATTACAATATTTAAATATAAGAACCGAAAACTGCTAAAATAGCACTATTTTACACCTTAAAAATCCAAATTTTTCCGGGGGAGGACCCCCGGATCCCCCGCTTTAATACGGGGCGGCCATGCTTCTTAACACCCCCCATACACAAATCCTGGCTACGCCACTGTATGTATATATGTGTGTATATATATACATATATTTAGACACACAAACATACAAATTAACGACTAAGCAATAATGAAACGCTAGATATGCTTGTACTTGAAACAATTTTGAAGGTATTTAGAACATAAACAAACATGGCTACCACCGCAGCCAAGTACTCGGCTTCCATTGGTTGCACGGAGCGACGTAAACGGAAGAGCTGGGCATTCCCGGTCTAGACCGTCTCCAGTGGCGAGGCGTGAGGTTTACATGAGGGGAAGCAATAACTCCGTTCACACCAAAACATGATGAGGATGGGGGGGGGGGGGGGGGGGCTGGGGGCCCTCCGCCGGGAAAATATGGATTTCAAGGTACAAAATGGTGCTATTTAAGTAGTTTTCTTAACTGAACATTGACTATTCCACAGATAGAAAAATCGACATTTTTTTAAATACATTATTTTTGAAAAATAATGATTGACTTACATTATTCTGATAGTAAAATACCTCCTCTACATTACTTATATACTAAGTGGGAGTGTAGTATCATCGTACGCCCACAAATCCCCCACGCACTGCCAGCCAACAGCCCGCGGGAGAGATGCGCGCGCCCCGAGAGACGACCGCCGACTGAAACGCGACATCGCCACCTGCCGTGCCGAACTGTACCGGACATAGCCGAAGCAGTCGGTGGAAAAATTCCACCGTCTGCTTCGGCCATGTTCGCTCCAGTTCGGCAAGAAAGCGTTACCTTCGTAGCTTCTACCGCGTATTTTTCCAGCCAATCCCCTCCCTGAACCTTTGTACCATGCCACCCCCCTTCCGAAAGGAAACTACTGCGGCAGCCTTCCTGCTGAAAGCGATCCTACCAGCGCTTCTAAACCTAGCAACGCTTCTAAAACAGCATGTTTTTGTGTCAACGAGTTCTTTTTTTATAGCGCACAGCGCACAGTATTGGGTCCCAAGAAGATAGTGTAAAAAATACGTACACCTAACTGCACGAGCCAAAGTAAAATACTATTCTGAATAAAATATTTATTTAAAAAATACAATGTCTGGAAACTGCCTGGGCAAGCACTGCTTGCCTTGCTTGCCCTGACGAGACGCCACTGACCGTCTCCGCTTTCATTATATGTTTTAAAATCTCGCGGTCTGCTACGGCAGCAGGCCGACGGAAGACTACCATACTGAAAAAAACTACCATAATCTCAGAATTCCGCCTGGCCTCTTCCAAAACGTCGGAAAAGTACCATAACGGAAAACTGCCATAATCTTAAAGGACGAGGCGGCATTCTGCCATATATTCGTAAACACTCCATGGAATGAGTACAGCGATTTTTCTCTGGAAGTAGTGTCAAGAATACATCGATAGGTAGCGCTGTTAACCCCCTAGTTGTTTCTTAGGTTAACTTAAAAGGTTACAGATAGCGCTTCTGATGGTGACTTTCAGTAGTTCCAGTTATAAATCAAGTCAACAGATCGTGCACTAATAGAAACAAAATTTCCAAAACTGGATTATAGGAAGCAGCACTGCATACTTATAACCACGATCTGTAAAAATAAATATATGGTAGTTTTCCATTATTGTACATTTCCTCCTCTTTTAAGGGGGATCTACGGAAGACTGCCATACTGGAAGACTGCCATACTAAAAGACAACCATACTGGAAGACTGCCTATTGAAGTTTCTTATGACATACATTATAATCAGCAATGGTGGATGTCCTAATTTATGTATATATAATCATTCTTCCCAATTGCAAGAACCATTACAAAAAGAAAAATTATAGTATTTAGTTGGTATTTGAAACACGTGCATTTGCAAAAAAATGTATTTAAAATAAATGTATATATTATTTCGTAATAATCTCAAAATATCAAGTTATTATATGTACTTAAGTTATTGAACTGAAGTAAAGGTTCGAACATAATAATTTAAAACAACAAAATTATAAGAAAAGTGATATCTCTTGTTGTAGAATATTTTTTTATTGCTTTTTGGACAAAAATAAACATACATAACGATTAAATGAACTTTTGATATTGTAACAGTTAAAACATAATACATGTTTTATACTATTACACGTAGAAATATTACACATCCAAAATAAAAACACCGAATTTCAATTTTTGTTTAAAATAAAATTACAAATAATTAAATAGCGATGTCACTGCGATGTGCAAAAATGTAAAATAAAAACATATTTAGAAAACGGAACAAAAAGTATAAAATATTTTTTCCCAGCCCCGTAAAAATTTATATCCCTATACAGATTAAAAAATTTGTTGTCTGTAAAGTCGGTTTACGGACGATAGTCTAACGTGACGTCATAACAAAACACTGATGAAATGATTGCATACTTTTATGAATAAAATTTAATCATTTTTATTGAATTATCACTGTTTTGTATGGATAAAAAGGAGGTGTGAAATGAAATCTACAATTTTAATGATAAATTTACTTTTAATTGCACACATTAATTCAAATATGTTTATTACTTTAACAAATAGATTATTTTAACTATAACTTTTATACATGTTTGGTATTTAACTTCTTCCAATCTGTGTTATTCTGTTAAGGATAGGACGATGATAGGAAAAGTAGGAAACGAATGGGCGTGTTTCAAGTTTAATGTGCCTCGAAACAGTCAAATCGATGGTTGTTCCAATCGAGTGGAAGAGAGATAGATGCGGCGCAAGCGTGCAATGAGCGTAACGGGACACAGCGTAACGGGACAATGTGCGTAACGGGACATTTTTTCGTGCGTGCAGCCGGCTTTCATCGTTTTATTAGACGTTGTCACGTCAAAAACTTTCTGTAGTTGTGTACTCAAAGAAGTTTATGTTTATTTAAGTTTCTGAGGGTTTCATTGTATGAAATAAAACATTTATGCTCCAACTTAACCCTGAGGTAAGCTATTACCAAGAATACTGTACTCAAGAATACTGCAAGGTCTAATAAAATATATTAGTAATCAAATATAGTAAATATTTATAAATATGTAAACAAATCTCACAAAAGTAGTGTCATCTAAATTCTTAGTCTTCACAAACTGATCGATTTAAGGTCAATACTATCATTACCTGAAATTTTGGCAATGTCTGTATGAAATGCATATTTAATTTGACATCTCCAACACTATAATTGATTTAGTACTTAATTTAAGATTTTGAAAATGCCTTTTTGCAAACAGTTGTTTTAATAGCTTTTCAGTATTAGCTGCGCATATTAAGCACGCTAAAACAAAAACAAAAAAAAAAGCCAAAAGTGAAATAACAATGTTAACTTTTCTGTGGCTGAAAAACCAAATAAATAAAAAAAAATGTTTTACATTAACTTCATCCTTGTAAGCACACACATATTTTAACGAAACACACTTTTTTAATATCTAAAATTTATTTCAAAACAAGTTTACCATCGAAAGTACAATTCTTTACATATTTTTTTATTAGTCTATATTTCTATATAATAATTGTACAGCGGGATTTTAAGTTTGTTTATTAAAGAAAATCAACTAAAAAATTACCAGACTAGTTATACATTTTATAATTTACTGTTATGCAGTTACATAATTCATGCTGAACGAACAACATGAGAACACATAAATTTGTTCGTTACCGAGGTTAGATGGTACTGCACGTGTTGATGACACACGAAACAACAGTAACCTCGTGGAATAACATCATGTCAGTGTTAAGAAGACTGCAATTATCCGCTCTACCACTCTGGTTCTGGGGTAGAGCGCCTGACTTGTGACTTGTAGGACCCGGGTTCGCGCCCCGGCTCCTCCAAGGCAGGTAGCCCAGACAAAATCGTGGCATTTTCTCTGGTAGGAATACAATCCCTTGTAACAAGTCAGGCTACCGAAGAAACGGTGGGTGGAACAGAAAAAAACCTTCCAGGTGGCTTCCAAATGGGGAGCCCGTTTCTTTTCTTGGGCTCCCCATGCAGTGGCCATTCCGGGGGAACGGAGTTTTGCAAAAAAAAAAAAAAATCTTTTTTTTTTTTTTTTTTTAGTTTTGAAGCGTTTTAGTTTTTAGTAACTGTAGCATTATCATTCCAACAAGTTATAAATAAAGCTCAAACAAACATTTAAAACTTTTTGAAAAATGTTGCTTTTGAACTTAAAATATTTGAATTAAGTGTGTATCAGTCAGTGAGTGGTTGTATACCGAGGTTGTGTGTTCAATCATTTATCGGTATATATTTTCTTGAAGATTTATTGAAAGTTAAATTCTAGTCACAAAGTATTGACCAATACCTTTGTTATGTAGTGTTTTTGACGAAAAAAATATTTATAGGCACATGAATTTTATTCATAATATTATTATTTCTGAAAAAAACACGTAGTTTTCGATCAGGAAGGTTGTCTTGTACACACACACACACACAGTATTATGTGTGTGTGCGCGCGTGTGAAAGTATTCAACAAGATATTTCAGCTGTCCTGATCTGGTTTTCAAGTTAACAAACGTCTCTAAATTACGATAGCATTTATTGTATGACATTTAGGGAATAAAACTTATTCATTTAATTAGAATTATCACATAGTAAGAATTACATTAAACGTGGTGTCCACTTGCCAAGTTGCACTAAAACTTTCTCTGCATCAATACCTGATTGTATACTTTGTTCTTCAAATTGATTAGCTATGAAGTAGAATATTGTGTCGTTATTTGGAATTAAATAACTAATTTTGATTGTAATAGAATTAAAAGTATGGAGAAATAAATTTTAAATTAATATTTTGAATTTTCAGGCTTTTAAATTCCTTTTAAATATGCTACATTCTTATATATATTTAATTTTCATGTTCTATTTACTAGACGTTCAATCAGGGATACACGTTTTATTACCATTTTTGATCTTTACACATATCTCGGTTCGTATTAATAATTTGCAACTTGCAGTTATAGAATTAGTGACACTTTTAAAACCATTAGTAACTATAAAATTTGTAAACAATTATAACTCTTTTTGAATTATCTAAAAATATTCATTGGTAAATATGCAAGCAAAAAGATATTAAAACTTTTATTATCTACATATTTATTTTGTAAACACCATTTTAGTTTCTGTTTCAATATTTTGAAAAAACCAAAGTAACCAATTATAAACAATTAGTTACTATGAACTTTATCTATCTGTGTGTTGTGTTGTTTCGTGTTTTGTCGTAAAGTTAATTATTAATATGTGTCATTGTACGTCTTGTGTTAATGTGTTTTCGGTTGTTATTCTATGTGCTTGTGGTACCTATTTTTTAATATATGTGTCATATTTCGTTTATAAGTGTTGTAAGGCACAAAAAGGCAGAATAATATGCTACGCATAGTAATATTTTTTATTTCGTAATAGAAAAAATACTTATCAGAGTTTATTTTTGAAAGACTGCAGACCTGTGTAAAGCCTATGTCTCCCCAAGAGCGCCTGTGCTGCTTGACCAGTGCCAACAAACTACACCACAAAATAATATTTTCCTCGAATTTCAGCATCTTTAATATACATTTTGTATCCTTTAATTTAATATGGACATTAAAAACTTTAATATGTGAAATTTTTGTGTTCTATCATCCTAATAATGAAAACATTACATAAGCAAACCCTTGAATATTTGCGTTGGTTTTGCATTCATTAAATAATGATCTACAATTGTTTCAATTATTCCAGTGTGCAAAAATGTAAATTCTATGAAGCTAGTTACATTACGATTTTAAGAGTAAGGCCGTTTTCCTCATTCCATGGAATGTATAAGACATGTTGGCAGAATTCCCCTTGGTCCATTTTTGTTAATGGCAGTCTTCCATTATGGTACTTTTCCTCCTGTTTTGACGAAGGCGACTATATGTATTTTTTTTTAAATCGTCGAAATAAGAATACAGTGCTGCTTCTTATAATACATTTTTGGAAACATTTCTTCCTTCTCGTCCGCGATCTGGAAATGATTTGTTATTGCATCTATCACCGTCAGAAGCACTATCTCGCTATCTGTAAGCTTTAAAGTTAACCTGAGAAACAGCTAGAGGGTTGACAGCGCTATCTACCGAGTATTCTATACACTACTTCGAGAGCAATGCCTCTGTACTCTTTCCATGGAGTGTATAAGAAAGTATGGCAGAATTCCGTCTCGTCCTTTGAAACTATGGCAGTCAAGGGCGCCCATATGATAATTTGTAGGGGGGGGCCAGACTTAGGGGTATGAAGTATTTTTAATCTTTTGGAAGACTTAACTGCGGCTTGTTACTAGCCATAAAATAGTTCCAGTTCTGACCCTGTTAAAATTTTTTGTCCTGTTACTAAAATACTAGACCACAGTACTCATTCGCCATAAAAAAAAATCTTTATTGGCTACTTTATTAATTAAATATTAACTATTTTATTGAAACAAATGAATTTTTAGCATTAAAAATGCAGGAATACAGTCCTTAAACTTTTACAGCGTCTCGGGTACACGGATATCAAGAATACAGTCCTTCAACTAATTGCTCTCTTTACCCCTAAATAAATGTCGCGTACAAATTAAATTAAAATAATTATAAAGTTGAAAACGTGTTGGTCAAAAGATTCAACTTTGGGAGAGAAACGATTTAAATATGTTATCACAGTCAGAAAACAGTTGTTTTTAAATGTAACACCTGAAATACGCTTATAATTATAGTCAAAAATTGTTTCACAATTAAATGAATATTACTATGTTTCGATATGAATCATAATTGCTTATCATTTAGAATTAGCACAGATGGATTCAGTAGTCGAGGACTATAAGTTTATTAAGTGATAGTAAAGCGCAGAAAAAATTAGTTTATTATTAAACTAGACAATTTAACCAAACAGTATTTATTTAGAGGTTAAGGAATTAAGTGACACCAAAACCAATGAAAATAATCGAAAATTTCTAAATGCTGACATAACTCATAATCAGCTTTACACAGAAGAGTTTAGTTCAGCGCAATTAATCCACACAAAACAACTGGACAATATGTCGACGCGTATTTTAAGAATATAAGAAGATCCACATCGCAGTATAATTTTTTTTCGTGTCGTGTGGTGCGGGCCCATAGGCTACAGCCTAGATAGCCTGCGCGTAAATACGGCCCTGATAAACCCTTAAATAACATGTTCAGTACTTAACTTCAGAATTAAGAGTACATTAGAACCTCGATTTTACGGAGCCCGGACTCAACGAAGCCGGGTTTTTACGAATACATTTTTCAGGAACCAACTAAAATTCGGAAATTTTGACACCAAAATATATTTAATAAAAATTAAAAAAACACTATGAAAACATATAAAAATATTAATTTTTTATGCACAGCGTATTCATATTTTAAAGCTAATACAACAGCCATTTACCGTTAGTGAATATTGTATAAGTTATTGCGGCATCAAACTCAAAATCGAAAAGAAAAAATGGACTAGTTACACTTTATTTGTCGCAAAGTTTGAAATTTCTTCGATTGAAAAATTATGTCAAGGCCGTAAAAATATATATTTTACCGCAAATGAACTATACTCAACATTACTTACTCATTCCAACATTTCCAGCTCGTGAGCATAGCAACTGAGCTTGAAACCTTGTGAAGCGTGAGAGAAAGAAACGATATTGAGTAGCTACTTCCTCTCCTTTCCGCTAATATCCAACAACCCATGCCATTAGGCATTATCTTGACATGTGTCGCATTCATTACCTTCGCTGCATCGGTTTCCCAGTAAAAAAACGCTCAAAAATGGTATAACTGACAGCAAGTAGACGTGACGAGCGAATTTTCAACTAAGTTTTTTTTAACTTACTATACAAACAAATAATTCCCTGTGGCTATCACAAATTCAAGGGCTTCTCGCACTAAAATGTACTGTGTTTTTAATGAATGTCTGTCGTTACAGAGCAGCGTTTTTCTTCACCAAATAAGCCTATGATTAGAGACAGTAAAAATTCGCGGATTCCTTTCAAGACAGGCTGGAATCCAAACTCATTTAGCTTAATGCTGCGTCAGTGATTGGACCGCAATTTACCTGAAGGACTCTAGGCCAATGGCAAAGACTCAACTAAAGAAGTATCGAATCATAAGAATCGCAATAAACAGGTGTCCCGAGTCGGTAGCCAATGACCAGGTGATAGTTGCCCGAGTACATAGAGAATCGTGGAGTCTATCCGAGTGGTCATTGAAACCGCGAATTTTTTCAGTCCCTACCTATGATCACTTTTATGAAACAGTACAGGTGTACACTGAACTGTGTGCTTGATCTCCTCGATTATGTTACTAAAAGTGCGTTCATTCATATTCTTCAAGCCTATCTGTTAAAGATTAACTGATAAATATGATAAGGTGAAGTCCATAAAAATGCAAGGCAGGGAATTCTTCCAGCTCATCAACCTAACCCTGGAAAGTCTCGTCTGTTTTCAGTTGTCTCTGGCAAGGAGTGAACAAGTTTGCAAACTCAAATATAAATTTATTTTAGTAGCACGCGTCTTACGAAAAGGAAAGATATCCAAGAAAGGCATGTCGGACAACCTACTGTCACCACACAAAAGTTAACATGATGCAATGCGTGGTGCAACTGTGTTTAGTCGCTGTGATGTCACTATGCAATGAGGCAAGTTGTGGAATGTTAAAAAAAAATAAGGGGAACGCAAGGGAGGGCAGAGGGCAGATGGCAGTCTTGTTTTTACTATTTAATATTATATATATTCCGTTCAATAAATTATAACATGTATCTTCACGGGGTGGGGTGTTTAAAATTTTATGAAGATAACGATTTTACGAATGCAATCCAAGCGACCGTGAGCGTACGTAAAATCGAGATTCTAGTGTAAATTGCTTACGAGTCTACTGAAGGTAGCGGAATCCTTATCCCTTTAAACACTTTTGAAGGGAAAAAGTGGTTTTCCTCAAATTCAAAATTCCAACATAAATTTTACGTTGTAGACTTTTCTGGACAATAATTCTTATTTGAGTAACTTTAAAGGTGTTAGCTTACCTTAAAAATTGTGAATAATCTGAACGGATGTGACGAATGAGGAAATCTAAGAAACACTACATAATAACACTTTCACTGATTTATTTACACTTAAGTTATTTATACTGACTGAATACACTAAACTAAATCTAGACCAGATGCATAAAACTGTAGACCTAAAGACTATTGAAAAATCTCTGTTTTGAGATGTTATTTGTGAACATACACATTATGACGAAAAAGTAGCAAAACATTTCGCCGTCTACAAGCACGTGTCAACTGTCGCGTCGTCTAAACTCTGACTGTTCTAAATCTGTTGTGTTGTGTTATCGCGTGAGCTTGGGTAGCATTACGAAGGGGAATGACTCGCCACGGGCGTTGCGCTTGAACAGCGTTTTCTCCCTGTACACAACACCTTATATCGCAGCGGCAGAAACTAATGCTTGAACTAACATAAAAAATGAAGCAGACATGTAAAAAACGATATACAATAATATCTTCGTGTTGAACCACTTCTACATAATACCGAATTTAAATAATTTTCTTTAAAGTAAAGCACCTGACTACACTATTTTTTTTCCTTCCCTGAAAGCTAGGGGGGGGCCACGGCCCCCCCCTGCCCCCGGGTATGGGCGCCCTTGATGGCAGTTTTCCGTTATGATACTTTTCCGCCTTTTTCGAAGAGGCCAGGCGTAGTACAGCCATTATGGTAGTCTTACAGTATGGTAGTCTTCCGCCCCCCCCCCCCCCCCCTTCAACACCCCCACCCCGGCAGCGAAAATTCTAGCGGCGGGTGTGGAAACTACGTGTGACTCGCGTCCTGAAATGTAGTTGAAAACACAATTTGCGTACATACCTATCACGCTTGGCATTATTTTAGGAAATACCGCGTTAAATTTCGTGTCTTAGTTTCGTACAGCAAGTGTATTTGCAACATGAATTTTCTCGTTACCGAGGTTAGATGTTATCTACACATCACCGGCGACCACAGAAAGGAAGGGTCGCATTTTTTTTTTATAAATATTTATTGTAGCGAGGGCCGTGGGTTCGAACCCAGCCCTCTGGCGTAATCTGTGACGGCCCTATAGTATGCAAGGCCATTTACTTTTGGAAAGGAGCCTTACCTGGGAGCTACCAGAGTATAGGTAAATGGGTTTAGTTTCGGCGGACCCCCCCCCCCCCCCTCGAAATTAAAAAAAACTGTTCTCTTTAAAACAAAGTTTTTAAGCCAACCTGTAACTTAAATTCTGACAGTGGTTTTGCTAATTTATCTTAAGAAATTTTGATGTTATTTCTTGAAAAAATGTACTCCTGTTAGTTTTATGAATGCTAATGGAAAAGTGAAGTTGGAATCGCAATATTAAATGAGTAAACCTCTTTGTGGAATCAGGTTCAGGACTTCAATTTTCTTGCAAATACCAATTAAATTCTTCATTTTCCCATAAATGTCCACATGTTTATTGGAAAACTGGACAAATTTTATTGAAGGCACAGTTACCCTCGTTAATAATAATACAAAATCCATTTGGAAGAATCACTGAGCGCAAAAAAAAAAATGAATTCAGCAAACAAAACTTATATAAATACAAGAATAATATGTATAATTTTACCAATGCAACAGTCTAACTATCCTCGCGACATGAATGGATATTTTTTTCTGTGGGACGAATTTCGCCGCGTTGACGTCACAGATGTCTCAAACGTGATTGGAAGATGGCGTTATTCGTGTCGCGTCAGAGTGGTGCCAGAACTTAACCGAGTTTATCACGTTTTTATTAATTGTTTGTTTGTATGTTCGGTACAAATTTTGCAAATTGATTTTAAACTTACTTCCCAATGAGCAGAGACTTAAAGACTTTAAAAAAAAAAGCTTATAACTGGATGACAAACGTAACACCTCACAGCGAATTGATTTCATTTATTCCTTGTCTTGGTCATACAACTTTGTTTATTACTTTGAGCTGTAATGATTTGAATTGCAGGTGGAGGTGAAGATAAATTGAAGAAAAAAAACCTGTATTTTGCCAAATGGCTCTGTCATAATCTGATTAACATGTTAAAAAACGATTGCAAAATTTCACACACCCAAGACAATAATTTCTCCTAGCCCCATACCGATTTATAACCCCCATACAGATTGTCTTGAAAATTTGTGATTGTGAATTTTTAATAGGCCTACCTATGAAAATACTGATAAGATTTAAAAAGGAAAGAAAACGTGGAGCGCGTGCAGTATATATGTAATAGTAAGAAGCGTAGTCAGTAGCTGTCGTTGAGAAACCTCACACAACTGTTCATATCATAGTGACTAAGATGAGCTATTCAAGCATCAATTATCTAGTCATGCTTAAACATCGTTAGAAAAACAGATTTCTTAGTCGCATTCCAGTAATGTCCCGCCCGCGACGCGATGGAAATAGAAAATATTTTTAGTCTGAAGAGTTTGTCACACCCGCGAATATCGACGCACTGACCGACGTAACAGATGTATCGAACGCGACTGGCTGCAAAATTATTTCATTCGCGTCGCGCTCATAGCGCCATTGTGACATATATAAATTCTTATGATAGAACTGGTTCATTAAAGTCATCCTTCATTATCAAATAACGTGCATCATTCTCATTTTTCGCACTGACGAAATGCTGCGAATTCTCTGCAAGACCTTGCAAGAGATAGCCTTAATGTTATCATGCTTTGCTTGAGCATGTTTGCACTTATCACTGATGCATACCATCTTTCACGACTGTAATTCTGACAACAGGCTTGATCTAACAGATAACGAATGAGAACATGTTTTATACAGCATTATTGTTCTTATAACACCCCATGAGACACCTTGAACCCACGCATTTCCTAGCCTACCATATAAACCAAAAGCTTCGTCAGACACATAATTAATAAATACTTTATTGCTTGCCTGGAAAACTACACGTAGCTTGTATTTTCATTTCACAATCACCAAGCTGATCGTCTATAACGACACAAAATTTTCATTTCTGTAATCCATTTCACTTTCCTCGTTGCAACTGCACAAAAACGTTTTTAAAAATGTACTTTTTGCAGCTATTTACGCAAAAAGGTTTGAAATAAACATATATTTATATTTTGTAAAAGTTACGTGATGCAAAAAGGTTAACGAGGGTAATCAGTGTTTAACGTTAACATAAGAATACGACCTGCAACGTGAAGCACCTCCTTAAAATGAATAGCACGATGTTATTGGCGATAGTTAACGTGGACCACAAAGGCTGGATGGAGTAATCTTCCTAATAGATGCTGCGCCAAATTTTCTGTGGGCTTACCCCAACTTGCTGCAAGCTTGACACATGGAGATTAGTTTACAGATCATCCCACTGTTAGATTGCAGTGTGGAAGTAAATGGGCGCTTTCACTCTCTTTCCAACACACGCCGACTGCCGTTAGAGCGGTCCTTGTTTCTTCGCGCGCAGTTGCCAGTTTTTATACGAATTTAAAATTGTATTGTTTCAACAGAGCGTTTTTCAATATTTTATAGCATCGTAATACATATCAGGCAATGTATATTTTTCATACTTAATGGCATTTTAAGGGGACGAAAAAATAAAACAAACACAACTTCCTCACTGGGAACTGTTTAGAAGTATTTCAAAATGTAACAAACCAAAAATATAATAATAATAACGTACAGGTGTATACAATTCAGACGCCACCGAATAAATCTCAAGACAAAAACGCTCCATGTTTAAGTTATATACATTTTTTTAAATCCTAAAATGCATTTCCTCAGAAATGACACATCGAAAAGTTTTCTTGCTATTAAAGTTAGACGGGGGTCTAAAGCGTGAAATATGTTCACAATGAATGGAATTTGTTTCTAAAAGTAACACCATCTATATTGCGCCTACCGTTTTTGTGTCCATGGCTGTGCAGACGTGTCTAAATAGCGCAAGAGCGCGCTTTAACAGACTGCTGTCAGAGGAAACACGGCCGTGTGTTTGGAGAAGTGGGGTTCTGTCCTGCAAGCACGTTCGAAGATAAAGGCTTCCTTAGTCAGCTATTTCCTTCGACAGACATTTCTAAAAACTAGCCTGCCATTTAGTGCACAGCTCGCGACCAAGCGACGCGCTATGTCCAGTAACTCGTTACAGTTACAATTTTGAAGGGTTATTTATTCATACATGTGATTTTACTTTCTTCACTTACATGGATTACATACATATAAACTATGGGAGGTGGAACACTTAAAAGAAACTGCGTTGGTAGACTACTGGGGAAGGAGCGTAAGATTGTGTTGAAAGTATTTGAACATGTTTAAAGAAAAAAAGACATGAGTATTTACAATGCAATTTACGAAACTTTGGTCAGCGGTAGTGATAATTATTAAAATGTATTTGTTATTATTAACCTCTTTATCAAATTCACTTTACAATTATCACATGAATTCGTATCAATGCATATGTGTGAACGGTTTCCCGTGAGGGTAAAAAAAAAGTGGCTATTTGTTACAAATTTATAACCGTGATATTTTAAGAAAGTATAAATTACGGTATGAGTTCTTAAAATGCTTCTTGTGCAAAAATAATTCCAAAGAAACGCATCTCCCGAAATCGTAATGTGATAGAGATTTGGCAACACAACAGCGCGCGCCATACGTAAGCTGTGTACTGCCGGGTAAGATTTCTGTTATTGAAACATAATTCACCGGTTCCTTGCTTAGTTGCAAGCAGGGCCGAGAGGACCCAAAGGCCCGGCGGCAAATAGTTTTTCGGGCCCCCCGCCCTATTATTTAAAGTACAATTTTTCAAGCCCTGCAATTAAAAAAAAATCTAAAGTCTGTAAACGTTACCGTGGCCGTAGCTTCAAACGTGATCTGCGCGTATCGCATAACATATAGGGTTTCCGATGAATTATTCTATTAACAACTAGCTAATTCCCAGCATGCGTTGCTATGCCTATTTCAGTAATTTTTTTTTGTAATTCGTACTTTGTAGGTACACATATTTATTTTTTTCTCTATAAATCTCACTATATATATTTAAATATATCTATATCTCTCTATATAACTATACATCTCTATCTATATCCCTCCATATCACTATATTTCTCTCTATATGTGTTTCTATCTATATCTCAGTCTATCTCCCTATCTATATTTCTCTACATCTCTCTTTACCTATATCTATGTCTATATATATATGTGTATATATATATATATATATATATATATATTCAAAACAGAAGAACACACACACATTTATATATATATATTTGCCTATCTCTATTTTTATCTATCTTTTTACATGTCAGGTAGGCATCCATATAAAAACACGCGCGTATTCGAATGCAACGTTGTGACAAAATTTGAAAGCAATCGGTGATGAACTTTCGGAGATTTAAGATTTTGAACGAACGGACATTTACATCCTATCAGGGTAAACCCAAGCGTTAAAGAATTTTGAAACTCTACCGGGGCCCCTCCTTGTGCATGGAACACGAGGATTATGACGCTGTCCCCCCCCCCCCCTTTTCTTTTTTCCATCAAGACAGCCCTGGCTGCAAATGGTTTTTAATATTTACTTTAAAAGGTATTCTAACTTTTTAAAACTATGCTTAGCTTGCATTGAGCTTTTGCATTTCATGCCATTATTTGTTATCTAGGACAATGTTTTTATTGATACTTTACTATATAGGTAACCACTGCATATCGTGTTTTGAAACATGTTTTTTCACCAGATATACTACATGTTATCTGTTTCCTTAATAATTTTTTCGGAAATATGTGTTAGCAAGCGTATAGTAATGTAATAAGCATCAGTGGCGTATGCATGGGAGGATATGAAAAAAATTTGCAAAATATCAGGGAAGGCAGTATGTTACTATGTGAGAAGTTACGTCTGTAGGTTCTACAGTAGACACCGTATGTCGGGCTGTTAGTGTCAATAGTAATGTAAGATTTATGATACATGTGTTTTAATTAAGAAATTTATTTATATGCATTTTTTTTTCATAATACCCCTCCACCCCTCTCCAGCGAAAAAAATGCTTGTATCCGCCACTAATAAGCATTGATAGTCCATGCTATTGCTGACGCGTTTCATCACCACGGAGATGTAGCAGGCGTGTGACCTTTCAATTCCAAAAATCCAAACAGTAATCTAGGTACCGGTACGCACTATTTTCATGATAATAATACCATAACGAAAATAGCCATAATTTTATATATATAGAAAAGAGTTCAAATGAGACACTGGGACATTACAGATGAAAAGAATAACCTCGCGACTTGCTACTGGTATAAATATATTTTCACGTCTTCGTGAATCATGTTGGCATCACTGCTACTTTGACAGTTCCAGTGGACTCGTCCGGCTTCGGGCTACGGCGCATTCTTTACGTTGTGGGCGTGTTCCAGTTGAGGTCGGAGGTTGTTGTTGGTTCTATTGTGTTGCAGGTAAGTGTAGTTTGTTATTATTTAAGATTAATGATATTCCCTTCGTCATTTGAATGGTACGTTTAGAAGTAATGATCATTAATACGTTGATTAATATTAATGTGTCATAACAAAAATGTATGCGGTGGCCCTGTGAACTAGTCTACTGTATCGGAGGACTACAAGCTGGAACTGAAATATATTAAAATCGGTGTTCTGTTATAGAGCTACATTTTGTTTGTGAAGGCTTCTGGTTGCTGGCTTTGAGATCGGCAATTTAAAAGAACGGTTAGAAAGGCTGGCCGACGTCCATTATGAGATCAAAGTAGGAAGGTCACGTGAGGCTTGTGCTGTCATCCGTTGCGGGCTTGTCGTGACTCACTTCCTGCGCCGCGTTTAGTCATCAGTTGGCTGCAGTGCCTATTTCTTGGCCCCGTTCCTGCCTCGCCGGAGCAGTTCGCCGCAGCACCTCGTAGTGTTCGTGTCGGGAGAGGGGCTGTTTCAATTCCGCTAACAAACTGGACATATACCGCGTGTGGTTTTAAGTGAATACCTTGTTGGACTTTTTTTATTCCAGTTTCGACGGACCATCTTCGATCCTCAAGAATGAGCTCTCGCCAGTACTATGCACACCAGGTAAGTTTTTTAAAAATTAAATAAAGCAACACTTTACACATATACCTGATAGTTTATTTGCAATCTCGAAAGTAAAATTTGTGTTTTTTGTATGTCCTATTTTATTACATTTACATTAGCCAGTATATTAAATGTGTATTGGAATGTACAGTGTATTAAACACGTGTGGATTTTAATAAATTTTGGAATTTGGACTTTTTGAAGTAGGTATGTAATTGTATTAGATATGCCTGTGACATGGGCATCGGGGGGTTAGGGTCCCCCCAAAAATTTAAAAAGCTAGTCACTGGAGGCAATCATAATTGTGAAACAAATTAAATTGTAATAATGCCAAAACTGTTATAAGAAAACTTTTGGAATATCACACAGTTTTTGCTTATTGCATGCATATAGGCTTAGACATACTAGTGACATGACATGTCTTTACCTCCCACATGCAAAACCCTTGGGCTGTGTATTCTGCAGGATCCCTTATAAATCCTACAGATTTGCAACCTTGCTTAGTTTTTAATAATATGCTCCTGGCAAAAGTAAAGACTGAGATTACAGCGATTGTAAAAAAAAATTTAAAATTTTATTTGGTCAGTGGGTTTCATTTAATGGTAAGTTACCTATTTACAGGCTCTGGAAATATGTGTTTGGAAGGGCTATGAAAAAATTAATTAGGTATCTCCTATTTTCACTGGGATTATTTTGCTGTAACTAAACTTTTTAAATAATGGTATTTGATTGTTTTTTATTGATACACTTGTGATTGGGTTTCAGATCTAAAACTAAATTATAAAATAATTTCACATTACATAGTGCCAACACAGTATCAGTTGACGAAAAAAGCTTTGGGGATTTACCAATAAAACATAAATTATATTCCAAACATGGTTTTTAAACTCATTTTAATTTCCGTGAACCATTGCTTGCCAGAGCCTGGTAGTGAGCTCTGAGCGCTACTTGCTCCAGGAAGAAGTGGTTTAGACTAATGTTTGAGAATGGAACAGGAAAAGAAGAGAGGGAATTTAATACATGTCTTGTGATAACTATGAAGAGCTTAAGCAGCACCCACACTTTATGGAATTTTATTTAAATTTTTCAAAAAAATATAATTCCACTATCCCCATTTCATGACACACTACTCAAATAATAACACACTTGTAATTATAAAAAAAGAATTAAAATTTATACTGCCTGTTCATTAAAATTGTCTTAACATGGTTGGTTATTTTTAATGTGACTTCCCCCCCCCCCCCCCCCCTGTGTAGTGTAAATTATTTACATTAGAGTTTTCGTAAAGATTGCAAAGGTGAAATATATAGTTTTCTGCCCCCCTCACAGGTCAGCACGGGGGCAAATTGCTTATGCTTCTCCCCAAAACACCCCCCTCCCTTCCCCCAATTCCACCTGTTTCATTAAAGCTGTTCCAACTTTCCTGTCCTTGTTTGCTGTTGCTATTCCATAGCTACATCCATCTCATTACGTTTTTGACCCTTGATTCAATATTAAATTACTCCTGGCTCTGAACGTTTATACTTAAGTTCTTGTCTCATATGCTATGTTGATTATTTTGTTTTATTGTTAGTGCTATTGAGGACTTCACCTATTTTTATCAGGATAGCTTTCTTGCATTTTATGTTTAGTTTTAAAACAGATTTACTTGATACTATATAATAGTGGTAGGTAAGTTAAAAGTCAGTCTTACTTTCGATCACTTGCATTAACTTTTAGATCAAAAATGTTTAATAAATATATGGTTAAATTCTTAACCCAATAAGAAATACATTCAAACTGTCAAATTCACTGGAAAGTACCATCTTAATTGATATTAATGACAAAATGTCAGTCTTAAATACGTGGTGGTTTAAAAAATGTATGATCTTTATCATGTAAAGATAATATAAATATTATTGTCATATTTTTATTGCCTTTGTTTCAGTGTGTGCCGACTGTGTACGATGCCGAACCATTCGACCCGAATGCGGATGCAGAGACACTCAGGGCAGCGATGAAGGGACTTGGAACTGATGAGCAGACAATTATTGATATTTTGTCCAAGAGAGGAGTGGTGCAAAGAATGGAAATTGCTGACCAGTTCAAAACTCTGTATGGAAAGGTAAATATTTTTTTTTATAAATTAGAAAAAATATATAAAAAAATGTTATCTTGGATAGAAAAAACACATCGTGGTTAGAAAGTTCAGTTTTGAGAAAATAAAATTTTTGTGTAATAAAAAAAGGCAAAGAACAGTTTTTTGATCCTAAAGGAGTCTAGAAGTACAAAGCATGTTTCATAAGGAATATACTCACTTTCTAACCTACACAGTACATTAATTATTTTACTCAAGGGCTATAAATATAATGTTGAAACACCGTATTTCAAGAAATTAGACTACCAACTTTTTCGAATAATCTCAAACTACACAAACGTACGTACGCACACACACATATTGGACAAACTGAACAAGCATTTTGGTGAATCTATTCATAAAGTACATATTGAGTGAAAAGGCTCTAGGGGTTAAAATTTTTTTGTTGTATTTTTTCTTTAGTTTTGCAGAAATGTGACCATTTAACCCTGATAGCTTTTTTTATTGCATGCTTCAGATTTGAACTTTTTATTTGGTCCCTGATGCAATCTTCGTCTGTGCAAGGCAGTGTTAGACGGGAAAAATTATATAAGAATTAGTTCTGAACTCGTCAGAAAAATGGAAACAAACACATAAAGATCAACTTTAACATAATGTAAAAAAAATTCATTAAAGAAGTTCAGATGATTTTAAAATCTTGCCTGGGTATTGTTTATTACAGCAATGTACAGAGTTCATATAAAACTCTTTATCAGCTTGTGTAAAAAAATGAGATGCAAAGGAAAAATTAAGCGCAAACAGTGAGAATAAAAACAATTTATTAAACTGTCACAAATCGTATTCAATTACATCTCCCAAGTTTCTAATACGTGCTCAACGGGAATGCTCATTTGGCACACTTCATTTTGGGTAAACCACACAAGCCTGAGGAAATAGCTTCATACTTTAGCATTTACCTATTAAGGTAGCTTACTGTTGTGGAATTAGAATTGAGAGTGCAATATTCTAGTGAGATTTGTAACATTTTGATAAACAAATAAAAATAAAAAATTAATTTTTTAATTTCACTCAATTTTCCCCAATTTGTAGATTCACATAATGTATCTAAATTGGTTTCAAATATTTTTTTTTAGTTATGATATGCCTATAGTGCAAGTGAATACGGAGAAATATGTTAGAAATATTATTGTGTGTTGTGCAGTTCAGGTACACTATAATTTCTGTGTATTTCAGTAGTAATGTGTGTAAAAGTTTTGTAATGCTGATATATAGTGTATTTTAGGGATGGGGCGACCGAATCCAATATCCGCCGAATCCGCCGAATCCTAGGGATTCGAAGCTTCGGCAGGTCTGATATAGGATTCGTCAAAGGATTCGGTTTTTTACTATTTACGGAAAAAAATAATACAGTAAAACTTGTTTACGAGGTCCCGCATGGTAGGTTTTTCCGTATAAAGTGTTTAAATTGCCCGAGGTCTCATCATTTACGCCATTAGATGTGTGATATAAAGTCCGTTAAAATTTTTTCTGAAACTTCCTGTCTCAAATAATGGCACACGTAAATATTAGAGCTGTAGCAAACCGTATTTATTCGTTACTGAGTAACGGGTGCGGCATCTAGTAACGAGTAACGAAACGTTACACACAAATGCATTTCGTTACTCGCATCTTTTGTATGTTTTACGCATGCGCGCGCTTATTCGTTACAAAGAACGATGTTTGTTTATTAATAAAAGTATAATTTGGAAATTCGTCCTCCAAGTTTTTTACTGTTTATTAAAGGTATTGTGTGTGTAGACAATGTTTTAGATTCGAACAGAAACAACGTAAGAAAGTATTTTTTACAAATTATAAATATGTATGTTTTTGTTTTTTATTATCGCGTATTTTCACGTTTTATGTTCTTATATTAAAAGATATATTATAATAAAGCCGCTCTAATAAGATTTAATTGTTTCTTGGTTAACAAAAGCTGTTAATTATCAAATATTTTTAATTGTTTATATTAGATTTATTTTTATTTACGCGACGTCATACTGTACGCGTACGAAATACGACTCGATTCGTTGCTGTTACATAACATAGCATGTGTCATGTTATGCGGTATCAGAAGTAACGAGTAACGATACGAAAGTAACGAGTACTGATTGTTATAGTAACGAATACATACGGGTACACATTTTTTCGTTACTTTTACACCTCTAGTAAATATGAAGAAAAAACAAATGAACAACAACATACGAAGAAAAATGGATGATGTACCATAACTACAGTACAAACCCAATAGTTATTTTAAGATAATTACCATAAAAAGAACAAGACTCTTTTTAGAATACCATAATTACTACAGAAGCACGATAGCTACCATATTTGCACTATAGTTACCGTAACAACCGAGATGTATATTTACAGTGATAGTAATTTATTATTTATTTATGACATATTAAATTAAAGAACATTGTTGAAAAAAAAAGATGTTAAACTTTGATATGTACGGTTGGCACATGTTGCTAAGAAATAATGTGATCTGAAAGAATGCAGTACTACTACGAAAAGTGAAAATGGTACTCGTGGATTTTTAGGTTATGGCAGTCTCTTTCGTTTTTCAGTAATATCGGCCGAAAATTAACAAGCGTACTGTATCGGAAGTCTGCAGAAATGCCGATTCAACTAAATATTGGCAAAATCGGCTTCTTCAGTACAGCTCTACATTTGATGACATGAGTAAACATATTTCAGACTTCAGGATATTGAAAAAGGCTTTAATTTCCATGTAGGTTTATTGTGTGTGTGTTTTTTTTGCAAGTGTAAATTGAATTAAGTAAAATGCTTTTATTTTTATTGCTTTCAATTGATTAAACTTTAAAGACCAGTTACAGATATTTATGACACTAATTTTGAGGTTAAGCAATTTTACTAAAGCATTCCAGCCACGCAAGTTGCCAGCGAGAGATGCTTCTCTTCTGCTGGAAACACTATCTCATCTCCAATCGTAGAGCTAATTTAACTCCTGAACGTGCAGAACAAATTATTGTTCTGCATGATAGATTAAAGAACAGAATTTAATACTCTGTGACAATCTCTCTCAGAATTATTGTGAGGAAAAGTGGAAATGTTGAAACAATGTGAATGTACTTTTCAAACAACATGATTTTTGGTGCTAAGTTTGTTGAATCTCAGTAAGGACTCCAGAAAAATTGACAAGGATGAAATTTTTCCAAAGATATGTTACATTTACACAAACATATATTTGGTTATGTTAGTTGGATGATATCAGTTACTAATGAACCAATGGAAACAGGTAAGATTCAATGGATAACATTTTTTTTTTTATAGCAGTGCAAAATGTAAACACACACTGTGAATAGTTACCCAAAATTAATAAGCCCACTTCATTTTAATACTTTATGCAAACATTATACTAAGTTTAAGATAAAAATAATTTCCCAAAAATGTAACTGTACCACAAAAGCTTGAGCTCGGCTTGAAGTAAAATTCTTAGGCTCGCAGACCTCTAGTTATTTATAGAAAAAATCCTAACCGCTAATCTGTACTAAAACTGAAATTTCTCAAGAAAAAATTTTTGTCTTTATATACAATTATACCAGAAATGTACCAAACTACATGTAATAAAGTCAAGGGACTTTTAGTGCAAGCAGAATACATCTCACATTAGATATGTGGATATCATCTGTTAAAATATTCGGGTTTGGGTTCGAGATTCGGCAAATCCAGTCTAGCATTTGAGTTAGGATTCGGATTCGAGGAAATCAGGATTCGCCCCATCCCTAGTGTATTTATAAAAAAAAATATTAATGGTCACTTAAATTGCAGGACTGATTTGTGGTTTGCTTCCAGGACTTGATCAACGAGCTTAAAAGTGAGCTTGGTGGCCATTTCGAAGACGCTATTGTTGCGTTGATGACCCCCTTGCCAGACTTGTATGCCAAGGAGTTGCACGATGCCATCAGCGGGCTGGGCACGGATGAAGAGGCCATTGTCGAGATACTGTGCACCCTCAGCAACTACGGGCTGCGCACAATCAAGGCTGTCTATGAAAAAGGTACGTGCTATAGACTTGATTAATCAAATTATTAATCAAATATTTAGAGGAAGGGTAGATGTTTATACTGCTGTTAACATTATGGTAGGCAACTGCAATTTTTTTTCTAGTTTTAATTAAATCTGAATTTTAAAGTGAAAATATTAAAATAATAAGTGGGGAATTTTTTTTCCCTTCCAGCATTTATTTTCAAACCATATTTTAACAAATACTTGTCTTGTACATGGTATCACTTAAATGGTTTTAAATACATAAAACCAACTAAATAATAGCAAGTATGCATTTCAATTTTTTAGATATATTTTTTTTCAGTTGCGACCTGTTTTTTTTAGTTAGTGTTTAGAAATTTTTTTTTTTTTAATTTACGAATTGCTGATAGTCGCTGAACAATGAGCAGTTTTTCAGCATACAAAAATTCCTTTTTTAGATGGTTGAGTATTTTAAATCAAATATGAAATATTATTTATTGATATTGGAATCTTAATTTTTATTTGCTTAGTTTTCAGAAACATAATTTTAAGTAGTTTGTTAGTTGCTTAAATTATTTGGTTAAAATTAGATTCACAATTCGGTTAATACAAAGTCTGCTATTTGCACTTAATACTGCCAAATACTTACAAACTAAAGTAAATAAATATGCAGTTCTTTAAGAATAGTTGTTGATAAAGAATTAATTTTGATATAACTAGAACATAACTTCATTTTTCAGTGTACGACAGTTCTTTGGAGAGTGACCTAGCTGGTGACACATCTGGACACTTCAAGAGATTACTCGTTTCATTGCTTATGGTAAGTTAATCTCCTTGTGGGTTTAACAGAATGTGTGTTTTGAAAAGTTGCCTTAACATAATTGTAAGGCTTTGACAGCTTTTAGAGATAGTAATGACCAAAGTTTTTGATCATAATTTTTGAGTAGTTAGTGGATGTTGACCAGTGGCGGACCTAGATTCTGCGGGGCCCTGGACAATTTATTTCAGCGGGGCCCTTGTATCTCGTGGGAGGGGGGGGGGTCTTATCAGACTGGAGTATGGAATACAACTGGGGAAAGGGGGATTTGTGGTCACACTCCCGGAAAATTAGAAAATTAAACTTTTGAGCCTACATGGAACCTAAATTTTGACGCTGGTAAAGAAATTTTATTTCGTGGTAAATTGTAATTGGGTTAGTTTTATTAATGCATACAATTTAATTCTGGTAAAATCTGGTCATTTTGCAAGTCTATAAAATCTGTGAATATTTTTTAAAGTGAAATCATAAACATATAAAAAATCAAAAGCAGAAACAAAAAACAATATTTCCTTTTTTTTCATTTACACACATACAGTATTTTTTTACATAAAATAAAATTATACAAAGAAGAAAAATTAAAATACGAAAATAAATTTGCATCTACTACCACCAGAAAATAGTTTATTTTGGAATTATCTTCAGGTGGAAGCTCGGGAGCTTCATCTTCTCTTTCATAGAAGTACATTTTATTTTTACGCCGTCTTCTGCTGTTCTTAAACACACTATTGATGCCAACTTCTTCTACTACTTCTCTTGCTGTTACCAATGCCGTATTGAAGCCACTCAGACGATATTAATCTAACCACTTGACAAATGTTTCTAAGTGCTTAACTGCCACACCTAAATGCACATTTACGTTTTGCCATACCTTACTGATGGTGTTTATTTTGACAAGAATATCGTACCACACCACAAGAGATGAAACAAACTCGTATGTAGTAATTTCGTTTTCCAACAAATGACACTCAATTATTAAACCACTATCTGTGTTACTCTTACGAAGACTTGACAAAGCATCACAAACATTGCTTAGCTGATACCTCACAGCTTTTACAGATTCAATTCTGCACTCCCATCTGGTTTCGGAAAGAGGTTTGAAAGATTTGAGAGATGCGACTTCAGAATAACCCATCGTTCACTTGAGCAAGAGAAAACTGTGTACAGTCTTTGCAAAAGACCAAAAAATGTCTGAGCTTGAGCACAAGATGAAGCAGCGTCTCCCAATACTAAGTTCCAGCTGTGGCTTCCACACGGTACAAAGAATGCAAGAGGATTAATGTTGAGTAGCCTTCTTTGTAAACCGCTCTTTTCCCCAGGCATGTTAGCAACATTGTCATAACCTTGACCCCTACTGTTGACAATGGACAACCCTAACTCCTCCAATTTGTTTATTATGTAATCGGCCAGCTTTTCACCAGTAGTTTCTTCTACAGCTACAAATTCTACAAAAATTTCCTCAATTTCTGCAGTGTCTTGGTTTGTTATTCTTAGAATTATTGACAATTGCTCAATCCGAGCTACATCTCGAGTGCAGTCCAAAATGATTGCAAAGTACTTATTCTTTAATACTTTATCTATTATTTTAGCTCTAACATGATTGGCCATTATGTCGATAAATTCATTCTGAATAGTTTTACTCAGGTAGTGGTTTCTGGCAGCTGTCTTGTTTATAGTTTGGTGCAAGTGCTGTCGCAATGTTGGGTCAAATCGTGCAATCAAATTAACCAAATCCAAAAAATTTCCACTGTTATTCGAATTGGACAACCTCTCTTCATGCCCTCTGAAAGCCAAGTTATGAGTATCTGTGATAACTGTAACCTGAAGCAAACACTAATCAGCATCACCGGCTGGCAAGTGTCAGGTAATGTAATCCACATATTGCTAACCCGATTATATGACACTCGTCCCCTGCATGTTGCGGGTAATACATATAAAAGAGGTTCTAATCAACATTAGGGGTGTACAACTTAATTTCGAACACCTTACATGACAGGTGCTAGGGTGAGGGCAGACGCGGGGCCCCACTAGGCGCGGGGCCCTGGGCGATTGCCCGGGTCGCCCGGCCCTGGATCCGCCCCTGATGTTGACATGTCCACCATAAGCATGTCTTAATTAATTCGTAACAAAACTGTTGAATATTTTTGTGTTTAAAAAATGTACCAACATCGTAATGTAAAAAATGAGTAACTAATAACAGTTGCAAGATTAAAATGTAAACATTTCCAACCGATTTTGCATGAAATGTGGTACAAACTTCATGCTAAACAAATTACTTTCATTGAATTTAATATTTTAAAGATTACAAATTTGACATTTGTAATTGGTTAAGTTTTGATTAAAAATGCTGATTAGTTTCATGATTTTAATCGCATTTCAGTGTTTTGTGGTGCATTAACTGGAATTTCGATGTTATATGGTGTATTATATACTTTTCGGTGTTTTGTTTTATCACAATTCACCATATAATGGGTATAAATATGACTGGCCAACAGCTGACTTCAGGGAAAACTCCCCTTAGAGTAACATGGGAGAAGGTGAATAGTGAAAGACATTAGTTTAAAGTCGTCTTTCATTGGAGCTGCTCACGGAAACTGCCATTGGGATTCGCTCCGGGCCCAGGGTGTCCACAAGGAAAATATATTTCGTACCAACTTAGGCAAGACAAAAGTACTAGATTTGAAGAGAAAAAAAAGTACTAAATTATAATTTGTTATGGTTTTTAACAATTTAGAAAGTTTTTATGACCATTGCAATGCTCGAACTTAAATATCACACCACACACACACACACATACATTCCATAGTTTTTTTAAAAATAATTATGCTTAATAATAAAACATAGTGGAATTACTATAATGTTATTATATTAAAGAGAAATGTACTAGATCTGTACTAGACCACTAAAAAAAATTATAAAAGTACTAGATCTAGTACGAAAGTACTAACTGTGGACACCCTGTCCGGGCCACTCCCCTCTCCCCTGGAAGCAACACTCGAACCTCCTTGAGACGACCCCTCACTCACGTCCGGGACCACGTCAGCGTGACAGCGTGATGTGCTCTCCGCAGGCCAACAGGGAGGAGGGCCCGGACGCAGACCCGGGAGCTGCGGCGGCCGATGCCCAGGCCCTGCTCGAGGCCGGGGAGATGCAGTGGGGGACGGACGAGTCGACCTTCAACGCCATCCTGGTGTCGCGCAGCTACCCGCAGCTCAGGAGCATATTCCAGGAGTACGAGAAGATAGCTGGCCACGACATAGAGGCTGCCATCAAGCGCGAGTTCGCTGGCAGCTTGGAGGATGGCTACCTGTCCATCGGTAAGGGGTCCGACTCTTGGCAGGTAGATTCGAGGTCATTCCTGAGACTATACTACTTTTGACCGTCCAATACTGTCATATGTTTCAGTACTGCCATTTTCTCCGTAAGATGTACGTTATTTTTCCCATGTAAGAAGTTGCCCAAAAAACTTCATTTCCCATGGGCCATACAACACTATATTTGGTCTCTTAAGAGGCTACTCCAGTGTTTAAGGGGCACTACGCGTTAACATAAGATTCAATGCTATTTTCATTTTGCTTATAACTTATTAACTAATATAGATTTCAAAATGCTTGCTTGATATGTAAGACAACGATGCTCTTATCAAAGCCCCTTTCTTCAAAAACGTGCATAAATTATGGTTCAAACCTAGACAATACACTTATGCATATCAGTAAAGATTAGTATAAAACCATAATTTATGCACGTTTTTGAAGAAAGGGGTTTTGATAAGAGCATCGTTGTCTTACATATCAAGCAAGCATCATTTCGAAATCTATATTAGTTAATTAGTTATAAGCAAAATGAAAATAGCATTGAATCTTATGAAGTTAACGCGGGTTGTGTAGTGCCCCTGAAACACTGGAGTGGCCTCTTAAGAGCTCTGTTGGTCTATTCTGAGCTGTGCATTTTCTTCAAGCTATGGAGCCTAGCTCATTACACATGTGATGTGTGTAATCTGGCATAAGTTTTAAGTGCAAAAACATTTTGTTTTTGTGTGCAGTGCGATGCGTGAAGGACAAAACTGCTTACTTCGCCAAGCGCCTGCACGATGCCATGTCCGGCTTGGGAACTAGCGACCGCACGCTCATCCGCATCATCGTCACTCGCTCGGAGATCGACCTGGGCGACATCAAGGAGGAGTATGAGAGGATGTACGAGAGGAGTCTGCGAGACGACTTGGACGTAAGTTACAAACATATTTTGTTGGCTCTTTCCTATAATTATAATCAATGGTTAGGTTGCATGTGTGATTTAAAGATTTAGGCAATTCTTGGGAGTACTGAAATCTTTCCTTGTGATGCAAAATTCTTGTAGGCATCCCCAGGGTTTCCATTGTTAATTTTTTTTACTTGGAAAATTATTAAATGGCAAATTTGGTTGCTTTAATGTGCATACTATGCAGTCATAGACAACAATTACCAAAGTGCAGTATACCTGTATATTATCTAACCTGACAAAATATTGTTAGCTGTGTATGGATTCACAAAAATATACTTGTGGAGCCGGGAATTTTTAAAATTCAGATGCAAAATGGTAAGTTTTGTGGTTTTCTGAGGATTATTTATTGCTATCTGAAGTCTGATTTGTGTGTGATATATTACTCATAAGTTATTATAAACATTATGTCACCAAAATACACTCCAATACCTATAAATGTGACCAGGTGAATATTATAACACAACTCTTCAGCATAATTCATAAAATGTAACCGATTAATTTTAGGCTGCTAAGGAAAAAGATTTACAAAACGGCCAAAAAAAAAAGGGGATTGAGTCAATGGGTCTGCTAAGTATGCAATAAAGTTTAATATGACCTTTAATTTTAATGTAATGTAGGGCCAGTGATGTGCTGCATGCTGAGGGAGACTTGTTTATCTTTACCGGTATGCGTGTTTGCAGCAGGACTGCTCTGGTGACTACAAGAGCCTGATGCTGGCCCTTGTCAACTAGGCGCTCGTCGCGTTCCTGGCGGTCGCACGTAGATGTTAGGTGCCTTGGTGCCGTGCACAACTGTTGCAGTGTTGCCTTCCGTACCGGCTTCTCATTGGCTGTTCGCTTCGTGTAGTCTTACCGACCGTAAAGGGGTCTTTGTTAGGCTGGGTTCATAATTTTGAAAAAATTGAGAGTACATGGCAGGCCATGCACACTACTGTGCATGTAACCAGTGCCAAACTGGTTCACATTGAAATATTACTTTTAATTTTAGCCAGTGAAATTTCACGATGTATGTACCTATAAACATTTGTTGGTAGTGTTAGTAAATAACTATTAACTTTCAAATGATTATCCTGTGATGTCTTATTCAGTTTTACAACATATAATTTAATTTGGATAATGCCATGTTTTTATGTAACAATTACATATAACCACTAAAAATTTTTTGGCTAATGTACATTTGTCGCTAGTGACTTTTTGTTGGTAATTTAATTTATTTATTAAAGCAGGTATTACCTAAGCTTCTATATTATTTCTTGCCACAATATGAATGCAGCATAAATGGTGCTGCCAAATGACACCCTACACTTCTTCGTAAGATTAATAAAATACGTTCATTTCGCTACCATGAAAGAAACCATCCTGTGTGCTGTTGTGAACCAGTAAGTTCGAAAACAAGGCGGTCAAGTATTGTATACTCGGCTTTGTTGCTATTTTTTCAATTGTGGACCCAGCTTTTTAGTTGTGGAGCAACATGTGGTATGGTTAGTTGTTGCGAGGTTAGCTAGGGGTAACATTCCAGTGCTGGCCGTAAGAGACTGAATGTTCTTCCAGGCTTAAACATGGAGGCCATCTGGAACATGTAGCTGAAAACTAAGTCAATGTGGGCAGTAAAAATTTGAGGACAAATGTATTTTGGAGGCTACCATTTTTGATGTAGCCATATTTTCCGCGCTGCAGTTATGTTGTAGACAATTGTTGGTCCTTGTTAAGGGTGGAATGCCAAATAATAAATTATTTATTGCAATTAACTAGATGAGCACTCTAGATAAAGCTTGACTGTGGAAATATATATTATGGAAAAAAAATATTTTAACTAATTCTATTGAGAGTATTTGCTGAAAATCAACTGTGGATTAGCATTTCTTTGGATAGTGATTAGAATTATTGTTCCTCAAAATAATTTGGGTACTTAAGACTTTTGCGATATTGCAGTAAAAATTTGTTATTGTATTTGAATTTTATTTTAAATATGTTATCTTGTTGCAACGAAACTGAAGCTTTTTATGATTTTGATAAAATGTTTGATTGCTATTTTTTTTTTCTATTGGAATTTAAAATGATTTTACGTGTAGTTGTATCTGAAAATATTTATGATCTGTAATTTTGAATCTAATAATATATAATTAAATCTTTTTATACATACTTGGTGCCTAAGTTATACAGGTGTTCAGATTGGGTATTTTATAAACTTCACTGTATCTACTGACACAACCTCACAGCATATTTTTTTCTTTGAAAGATTTGTAAGCATTGTGAAACATTTAATGTATGTCTAGCTGGCTGTCAGCACCATATTTAGTGCATATTCTTTTTTTAAAATATTTGTTGCTGTTAATATTAGACATATGTATGTGTATAAACTATTTTGGATGTTATTCAAGTTAATACACTGGCAATTTAGTGTAATATTTTTTAACGTGGTGTTTAATGCAAAAGAAAAACAAGTGATATATGTTCATGATTTGACAATACAATAAATTTCACACCCTCCTACCTACTATTTTAATGCTTATCTTTATAAGCTGTTACTCTGGAAGTAACATCACAGTGTCCGAGAAGAGACTTTGCCAACACCATAAAGTAACAATAGTGTGGATCCATGATTAACAGGACCCAGATGCTGGTTGCTACAAAAAAAAAAAAAACCTGTAACTGTATGAACTATATTAAACATGAAAATTGTGCTGGTAAATTTGGAACTGGTGTTACCCAAAATGAGCATTGAAATATTACCAAAACTAGGTTTTTGTGTAGAATTTGTGGTCTTTTTTAAGTTTATATTTGTATATTATTTTAAATAGTATTTGTAATGTGTTAAGAAAAGGTGTCTGCAATGGTTTTCCTATATAATGTAGCACTGGTTATTATTGTTCTTTTTATATAAAAGTATGGAAATAAAGTTATAGTGATGTAATTTATCTCTGCACAGTAATGAAATTGTTTCATTGTGAGAAATTTCCCTATTCCTAATAAAGTAAGTAAAAAAAATAATTGTTACAGGAAAGGAAGGGTTTGGACATTTAAAGGGACAGTATTTTGATGTGTTAACATCTTAGCTCTTGGTATATAGCATTTTGTAGCAGTAAGTTTGTGAATGTGGAACAGAAGCATGACAAAGATGGCAGACCCATGTGTAGCAACATAAACCCATAGTCACTTGTAAATATTAGGGGACATAACCAAATGTAGTGGTGTGCCAAATTAAACTTTGGGATAGTGAAACTACCCTGAAATATATTTGATAAACTAAAATAGTCATAGTAATAAGTAAATAAGTTTTGAAAGATCTAAGCAAACTAGCATTAGATGAAAAAGTTCTCCTTGTAAACACTCCTCAGGCTTCGTAGCACAGTGGTGTAGTGTGTGGTTTGATTTCGGTCATTTTGGCAAAAACATACTAAAGCGCTATGATGTTTTTAAAAATGATTCAGGTTAATAAGAGTGCTGTCTTTTTTCAACTAGTGTGCTATAAAAAACAAATTTACATCACAATTTTGTCACCAAAGGTTTAGCAGGGTCTCATTTTTATACATAATCGCCAAAATGGTTTAGGCATTTGTCATTGTGACGAGCTTCTCGATGCCTTTGAAGAAGTTAGCCACCTGTGAATAGAGATAACAGAGCCAGTACCTCATCTCTCCTTTTATGGCACCGCTTTAGCGGTGTACTGTGCTGCACTATCAGCATCTCTTGCGAGAACTCTTGAAGCAGAGCCAGTGCGTCAGTCCATCCGCCTCACAGCAGTGTCGAGAGGGAGATGATGGCGGTGGCCCTGTTATCCATTCACTGGTGGCTAACTTCAAAAGTTTGAAGATTATCGTGCACAGACTTTATATAAACTAATAATAAAACAGAAAAAAACTATGGGAAATTTCTATTTACATTATTGATAATGATAACTATAGGTTTTAAAGTTGTCTTTGTTCCAGCATCAATCTAAAACTAATAGTTTTATTAGGAAGGTCTGTGGCCAACTTAAAAACTAGGCTATATATAATTACAGAATTCTGCCCCTATTAGTTGGAAAAGGGATAAATATTAATAATCCTATCTCAAACTAATCAATCATAAGAAAAAAAAATTGGGTACTTAATTTAATTATCATACAAAATATACCAACCACAAATTTTTCATTTTTTGTAATTGATACCTTAAGGGTTGAAGCTTAAAAATATTTTGGGAAAAAATAAAAACATACCCAAATTACCAACCACAATTTTACCATTTTGCGAAATTCTAATATTGAAAATGTAAAAACATGCTAAACACTGAAATGAATGTTGATATGCCACATAGCACTGAAATGTAATTTATGTTGTGAAATTAAGTAGCATTTAGCTAAAAATTCATTTAAAAACAGTAATCTCTTTATGTTTAAAATTCAAGGAATGTAGTAATTTCTGGACAGAAATTGGTACCAATGTACATGGATAAGAAAAATTGATCTAATTTTTTTAAGTTAAAATGCAATGTTATCTAAACAATTTACTTCAGAACTACCTAGTTTTCAAATTCCATACTCATTGGAGAAATTATTTGTATTAACATGAAATTGTTAAATGAAGGTTTTAATAGAATGATAAATAGAAATAAAGTGAAATATGAAATTTAATTAAAAACATTTACAATATTTTTTTTTTTAATTTATCAAACTGAAACAATTTATTCATTAGGAATTACATTTACTTCTATAGCTTCTTCCACCAATGACTGATCAGTACACATGTTACAATTGGTTTGTAATAACTTGGTTACAATATATTCTCGGAAAATGTTGAGATGTCCCACGAATACAGCGTCAATGGTGGTACTATGTCATATTGAAACAACAGGATCTTTGGCTCTTGGAGGAAGTTGATAAGTGGGCTAGAATCTTCTGAGACAAAATTGTCAGTCTCCTCTCAGATACCAAGAAACTGTACTCTGATGTCTGGGTAAGTAACGAACGACACAGAAAATGGATGTTTAATTTTTGAATCGGAGAAATATGATCGCTACCAAAACTATTTTCAATGATACAACACAAATATTATATCGTAATCTACACGAAAAACTTTGTTTTCCATTGACTTGTATTTCTTGGCAACAAAATGTAAACCAAATATGAAATTATAGCATTTATTATTACAAATCATAATCCAGTAGTTGACATCTTAAAGTGAGAAAGAGGACAGCAGTCACCATGACTGTGTCCACACTATGTATGTAATAGCACAATTTTCTCAACTGAAAATTTACAAGTAAACCTGAAGAAAACCAAATCATTGAAATTGTGCTCCCTGGTTTCAGTATTAAAAAAAAGTACAAATATTTATAGCTTTTCAAAATTTAAAATATGTTGTTTATTACATGAACTATTCATTGATTTAAAATATGCCATATGCTACGTAATGTCTCATGTGTTTGAACACAAAAGGACGAAACATACAAGCACTCCTGTCAAATTTTTATTCGATGGTACGCGCACATTTCGTTACATACTAAAATTTTACCCTTGACACACCTTAAGAAGTATAACTTTGAAATTCATAAAATAGATAATACAAACATTACAAATATGTTTGGCTTCAAACAGCAGAACAATTTAGAATTTGGCATGCACTTTGGTTGAAACAGTTTTATTTTAAAAATGACTGGACACACTTGTTTCTGATCAGGGAAATTTGAACCTGACATTCTATAGAAACTACGATTAAGAAAGATATAGGTTCCATTCCACGAACAAGTAATGCCAGCATCTTTAATCACAGCCTTCTGTGACGTTCATGTAGGACAAACAACTTGTTGAGAAACTACAGGCTGAAGAAACAGCAATAAAAATGAAATACGTGAGTGGCACTCTAGCATAGGAGGTTGTTTCTGTTTATGCTTACATTAATTTTTATAGCCGGACAGTCAAACAACTTTTTGACATAAATCCATCATCTACTAATCTTTTATTATTCATAAATAATATATAATGTAAATTTTATGTTCAATAGTTGTGTCGTCTATGTTTCATTACGTATTAATAGTGATTGTCTACTCTTTGCTTTATCATATTTGATATTTTAATGGTAGTTTGTGTCTGTTGAGGCCCCTGCAAGTATGTGGTAACGACTGCCAGCGTATGTTGGCTAGTTGCGGGTAGTGCCTACCCTGTTGAGGTTCTTTCCTTCAGTGGTGCCTGCCTACTCTTGGTGCCTACCGGAAGGCAGTGCCTCCCCATGAACTTGCAGTGACTAACATTGTCCTATGTATGTATATCTGCATGTGTTGTGCCCACTGTAAAAGTTCCCCCACTGTTGATGGGCATGTGACAAATAATAAATAAAATAAAAATATAAACTTAAAAAAAGAGACTCATTTGAAACAGCCAAATAAATAATGGTATGATAGACAATGGCAGCACATTAAGAAACTTTTGTTTCATATCAAAACAAATAACACGGAAATCCTCCATGTTTCATCCTTAGTTAGCAGTGTGCATTTTGATAGTAATACTCTCTCAAATGCACAATATCTGCCATTAATCCTGTCCTTGTTTTCGGTGTGCTCTGTTGCCAGATATACACGAAATGAGCACTAACACTTTGGACATAACTTTATAATGTAATGAAAATGTCTTAAAATATACTACCTAACAGTATTTTTTTTCACAGGAAAAATTGGAATGAGCATTTTGGAAATACTTTTTCTTGTATTTAATCAACACCATTATTGAAACGTAACTGAAAGACTTCACCTTGGTTTCAACCATATTAGTTATCAGTTTTTTTATATTATTTTATATTAAAAATTTTGGCTCTGTTTGACCATAGAACATAATTGATGGAATGCCTTGTTATTAATAGTAACCATTAACTGCCTGCTACAAATAGTTTCTTGTGAAATAATTATTGGTGTTTAGTATTGTTATTCTTTTCTTTCAGAATGTATGCAAATGTAAAAATACTGTAAAATACACTATTTTATGGTCTTAGAAAAATCAACAAACAATAAAATACAAACTTATTACAATTATCAAAGGTATACAAAAAAAAAAAGAAGAATTTTAATGTTAACAAGCAAGGCACCACACTAGGTTGGATCGTGAATAGTGATAGACCCAAAGTAGAACTGAATTTTTATTTAAAAACCATCAGAATATTTTATCAAAATCTAAAATTTAAAAAAAAAAGTGCACAATGTAAATTTAATCAGAACAGTAAGTATTAAATATTCAGACTTTAATTGGAGTTACAATGATTTTAGTCCCAAAAATTATTATGGTCTTTAAGTTATAGTAAGGAAATCTTGCTAATATGCACATAAAAATGCTGTGTGAAAAAAACTTTACATAAATATGCATGTATTAATTGATTACATCTAATAATATATATCAGCATTTATAAATTAAGTATATCAAAATCCACTTCAAAACAAAATAAATCATAACAATAAAACAAAAAAACTACAGCATTTTCACAACAAAAACAAATTACGTACTTCTTTATTAATAACACAAAACCATTTAACTACAATCAGAGAAACACATATTGTTCAATAATAAGAAGATATCATCAAAATGCAGATAGGAGAATATACTTTGCATAAATAGCTTGCGTTACAATCTGTAACATATGATAAATCATCCCCAACCACTGAGAACCATATTGTATTTCTGATAAACCACATATCAAACACACTTAGAATATTTTTATACATAATAACACTTAAAACAAATACACAAAAACTCATAAATATATATGATAAAATAATTAATTTCTATAGTTGTATGAATTATCTTGGTCAATACCCCTATAAATTTTATTTGGGGCAGAGTCAACATAATCATTGGAATGATATTTCAGCCTATTTATTACCATATTTACCTCTTTTGATTAAATTAGGCATTTTTATGCATCACTCTGAGACAATTTTCCAAAAGGCATAACAGTAGTATCTCGAAAGACTCGGGGTTCATTGAGATCTCAAAAGCTACAATTGTTAAAATTACCAAAAAACCTTGCTGATTTTCTATTAGACACTACAATTTTTGCAAGAAGTCTCACATCCAACTACAGAGGTACATCACTCAGTCATTGGACGCATGAATGCCTACATGCGAGACCTTCAGACTTACAACCATGAAGTGAACTTTTCATATTGCAATCCATGCTTATTCCAAGGGTTACTACGAGACTGCATATGTTAGTATGCTGTGCCCAACACAGGCCGTTAGTTCAAGTACTCAGCTATAATCTTGTGACCCCACATACTTGTTGTGTACGTCAGCAGTTCGGACAGATAACATTTTCTGACTCGATACGTGGCATTAGCCAGCTAAACAGGTTGTTAACTTAATTTTTACCATAAATAAATTTAACCCCAGTAAACAATTTAGGCCTAAAGTTACAATTTTACAGTGAATTTATGGCAGTCTACTTACGTTTTGACATTTGTTTCGTAAGGTACGATTGGTAAATGTGCACGTACTTGTTGAAACTTTGTTATAAACATGTTAAAATTAATTTTTTCGTTAAATATGTAAATCCTGGTAACATGTAAAGTGAAAATTATTTGATGTTAAAAAGGTGATATTTCTTTACGTGGAAGCACAGTTTCATTTACTTGCATACCTGCATATTTATTATACTTTCAGTTTGGACATCTCTGGGGACAAGTACTTGCAAGTATATACTTCAGGTGAATTTGAACAGCTGTAAACTTAAATGCACGTATTCCTTTATTTTAGTAACACTGTGAAAACTCAATTTGTAAATACAAAATGCTTGTTCATATGATGTATGCTGTTACAACTTGGTCCTGTCATGTGTTTGGTTTGTTCTTTCTGGATCCACGCCTTGTTTCGAAAGCTGTTTGTAACCCGTTACCAACTTTTTGTGATCCCTGGTGGCCTCACGTCTATCGCAGATATCATGATATCATGGAGTACCTACACAGTCTCTGCTACTCCCCCCCACCAAGACAGATGCTACCACATATGGTGCTTGTCCTCATGCCAAGGATCCAAGAATGCAGGGTTGAACTCGGTGAGAAGAAAATGACAAAGAAATTACTAACGAGCAAACAAAAACACAAAGGACTCAAAATCAAAAGAAAGACTGTGGATAGCTGCAGTTCAATATAGATGCTATTACAGAATATAGGAAATTGATTATGGAGGACAAACTGTGATGAGATCTATAAGATTGTAACATAAAGGACTTGAGACAAACAAGTTTATTGATGATGACGATGTTACTTCAGAAAGAGTGAAATACATGAGTGCAATAAGCTGAGATGCTACGCAACATGTTTGGGGAGAATAGTAATGGTTAAGATTTTTCAAAATTGAGATTTTACTGTACGTAATTGTTAGTGATGAGAAAATAAATACACTTTATGCTGAAATCCAAAATCCCATTCACTCAATGCAGCTCTATTGAACTCATTAGAAATTCATTTTTTGCAGACTTGTGTAAAAATGATGTAATTGCTGGCCATAACAAATAAATAAAAAAGAAAATAAGCACGAGACTCCCATGTGCTTCACAAATGGAACTTCCCAGATGGGAAATTTGTATAGGATACACAAATATTTGAAAACACATGAACAAGTGTGCAAGTATACAAGTAAACATGAGAGTATACAAGTATGCGAGTGCATAAGAATTTGTACAAATATACGAATGCAGAAGCATGCTAACGCTCAAATATGACATAGAACGCTGCTGATGCCATTTGTATTTTCAGCAAGAAATTTGATAGCTAATTCTTTTTGCACTTGTCATTATCTTCTTATCTCTACACTTACAGTTAAACTCTAATGACGTCATGGCATAGACTAACACTTAACGATTTTAAAGACTTTTACAGTTTGCTTGTTAAGTTCAGTTGCAGCTGACGCACACACCCTGATAGTGCATATTAATCCCTGAAAAATATAGTATTCGCCTTCACAGTGTTCACTGAAGTGAAATATTTAATAGTAAGTGACTAAATGAATTGGATGTGGTTACTCAGAGGCTCACATCAATGAGGGGGCAAAATTATTTTTTACACCCAGTGACAAACTTATAAAATGAGCCATGCTTATTTTAATGCCTCCAGAAACTATGAAAAAAGAAGAATTTAGTGTTGCCAATAACAGATAACTCTTCGCTACTCACAGCAATACACTTCAGAGAAGGAAACAAAATGTGAGTAGACAAATGAAAAATCCATTAGGAAGCATGCATAATGCTATTTACTGCACAAGGGACCAAAACACATGTAAAAATCTCACCTTCCATTTAATCTTATCAAATAATTTGCCCCTTCAGCCTTTAACTGCCCACCCCTGTGATCATGACCATGCTTATAAAAAGCCAACAACACATCAAGACCAGTCATAAATAAATCCAATACTGAAGAAAGAATGTTTTTAAGTGTCCTTAACAATATGCTAATTTCATAACCCTCTACAACACCGGTTTTGGTTTATTAACTTAAAACTAATATTTTAACTAAACAGTTATAAATTTTTAATATCAATAAGCAAGCAAGGGCAAATAAAAAAAAGTCTTCTATAGAAGTGAGAAACTACAGCATGCAATGAAAACTTCAGTTAGGCTTATGGAAATAATACTCTGGTATGACCAACATTATGTTGTTTACAGAAAAAAAAAAGAAAGTATATTGCAAGTCAAACATCTTGCGAGCTGGGCTCAATAGTTTGATAGAAACGCGTTTCTTGGAACGGACCAACAGAGCCAAGTAGTAGGAGCTCTACGGAAGCAAATAGTGCAGATTCGGCACGACCCGGTTAAATATCAACTGTTCTCGGAAAATCAATAATCGAAATGACCCTGGTGCATGTAGCTACGTATTGCTCACTAAGCTCTACATGGTCAAAATATTTTGAATGGGTACGAAACGGGCATAAATCCACTGGGACAGAGAGGTCAGGGGCCCCCCAGGGTGCTTGCACTTGCACAATCGTAACTGTAACACGAGAATGACAAACGTAATTCCATGGGGCCTCCCTGGAAATTGTACAGATTTTCCCCTGGGGTAGAACACATATTGTTGAACCCAGCTGCATCCCACTTGCCCTTCTGTCCCGCTTACCTCCCACCTTCCTCACCTCCTCGCTGACAGCTTACAAGACGTCTGGCCTGCCCTTGCTAGGAGGATTTAAATAAAATCAACACAATACACCACACAAATATTACAACAAAGTCTAAATATTTTATCAGAACTATCTTTCCAAGACTAGGCACACAGCTTGCATAATACATACAAACATACAAATAAAATGATTCCATTTTTTTTTTAAGTGAACAAAGAAGTATGATTGAGCATTAAAAAAAATATATGTGCGAGAATTCACAAATACATTGGTTAAATTTGCTTTACGGGGAAAAAGTGTTTGTCATTAACATAATATGAACAATGCTAACATTTTTTATATGTATGTACCTGTGTTAAGCCACATACATAATCTTTAAAATAATAAAATTGTACATGTAATAAGCAACATTAAAATCTTATTTTAAGATATATTTATCGAGCTTAAAAGTACATTAAAGTTTGCTGGTTACGTGACAAAGTCATAAAATTACATTCAGTTAAAAATATTAACACTTTACCAATACATACCAAATTATTTGAAGACAAGTAGTTTCATAGTCCGTGTTATTTTTAAAAAAGAATCTGTGGAAAATTTTTAGCATGTACATCATTACACCCAGCATTATTACCAGTAACTCAATTTTTAAAATGTTTGCAATCCCAAAATACTTTTAGCTTATAATTTTTCTGTAATACATTGCATTTCTTTACAATGTCACTCAAATATTTAAATACTGATGGTGATAAAAATAACTGGAGAAATGCAACATGTTTGTACAATATTTCCTAAAAACAGATTCTAAAAAAAATTGTCTTTACGCTCGATAACAACTCTGGAACAAAATTTGCCATTTGAAATGCCATCTCAATTTATAAAACATTAAAAAAAAATTAAAAACACAACTAACAGAGTTGGAAAATATTGTTGCCGGCATACACAAGGCGGGACCGTGAGGTATGCCAGTGAGCCTGCTGGCAATCAACTGACCTGTGGGGCCCCAGGTGGGGCGTAGTGACACGCGGAACATTCTTCAGGGGATTAGCGACCCGGCCTCGCTACCCTCCTTCCTGAGCCGTCCATCTGCAGGGTTCTGCGGGCTTCCGCGGGACGCCACTGTTCTGGAAGCTTCGAGCGTCGGGCGGACCCTCATGACGCGACACGTCAAAAGGGGCGCAACACCATTCCCGACGGGGATCCGAGGGGTAAAAAAGCGACGGCACCAGCCTCCGAGCCAGTGGAGTGGAGAGTGAAGTGTGTAGAGGCCGGTGACCCCTTAGCGAGCGATAACCGGACTACAAGCGACACGCTTCGTGAGCGGAGACTGGTGTATCGAACACTGTGTCGCGGCGCGGACGAATGAGAGTAGTGGAAGACAAGTGTGCCGGGACAGGTGTGCGAGGTAAGAGACGAGCGGTAGAGAGAACCACTGTTCAGCCAAGCTCCAGTGGGGAGAGTAAAAATGAAGACTAAAAAATAGAGTAATTAATTTGTGGACCGGTATTTTAAGTGTTGTAATTATTAATAACAAATAAAACTGCATTTAATTAATTTTGCAATCCTTTCCGAACCTATTTTCCAACTCGTAATAATATAAATGAAAAAAAATAAATAATTTTGAATCCAAAACATTTCTAATTACTTTTTATATATTATTATTATCATAAATTTTTATAGACCTAATTAAAAGTTAAGCAATTACTTTGATCAAAATTTAAGTTTAGGATGTAATAAGTATTTATAATGGTGATGATTGAATGTAACTTCTTTGGGAGGAATGCAGAACAACTTCTCTCAATGTGCCTGCTGAAACAACCAGACTGACTTCATTCTGTACGAGCGCTTTAAAATACTTTTCTTGGTGTAAAATAACTTTGTTTCTGACTTAACTAACATAAAATCACAAAATAATTTTTTAATATAAAATGCATGTTGCCTATTATAATCTATATTGGTTTAGCAAAGAAAATGGCAATATTTGCTTTAATACACCTAGAAAATAAAAAATAAACATTAAAATATACATATATATTTTTTAACTACAAAAAAAATTCAATGCAACCCACAGTCTACATTACTAGGTATATGGTTACAAAAATAAACATACATATTGTCAAGGTAACAATAACAAAATTCAATAAAAATCTGGATTATGACACTGCATAAAAATTTGAAATATGCAACACATAATGCAACATATGTACTAAAATGTTTTTTATCATCAACTTCTTTAAAAAATCTTCACAATGTAAAATACATAGAAATGAATTATTATGAGTGATTTTTGACAAATGGCATGTTTCATCCATATTTGAATATATATAAACTTTGGGTAGTTGTTCCATGTCCCGTATCCAAAGTTTATCCCTAGATTCTGATGGCATGATCATGTATATATCACTACTTTAATTTAGTATACCAAGAGATCCTGGCCAACCAAAAGATTGAATATTTCATACAATACAAACACATTATGGTAAGGCCTTGTGGAAATTATTTATTATCGTATTCAAGTTACGATCATAATTCATTGCCATTTCCCAAGTTCTTAATATCGTACACCGAGAATAATAGAGCCACATCTCAAAAAAAAAAAATGTTTTTTTACATTTTTGTATATTTGTAATGTCTATGGCCATATCTATTCGGTATAACAAGGCCATATATGTAGTACAATAAATATTCACCTGAGATGAGATATGTCCTTATTACATTTTAAATTTGTAAAACAGAAATCAGAATAATACAGCCACATGTTGACATGCGGCCTTTATTATTCGTACAGCTGAGGGTGGGTTTGGAATACACCATGGCCATATTTTGACTTGTGCCATAGAAACAGTGCGGACATTATGCACTTCCCGATTGCTGAGGCTAAGAATAAACTTTCATTTATTCACTCTCCTGTAAAATTTAGTTTTTGTTTTTAGATGTGGCCCTATTATTGTCGGTGTGCGATATGTCCAGGATCTTCGGATGTACTAAATTTAAATGGCGAAAATCACGTATCGCAGGATCATGCCATCAGGATGAAGAGATACACTTGGACACGTGGGAACTACAGGTATGTATCAGCGGGGCTACATGATGATCCTGGGCTCGGGCACGGAGCTGGCGATGGACTTGTGCGGCAGCACCTGGCCCCCGTTGATGTACAGCTCGTCCTGCACGATGACGTCCTCGCCCAGCACCGTGGTGTTCTCCATGCGCACCCAGCGCCCCACCACGCTGCGCCAGCCCACGATGCAGCCGTCCAGCCACGAGTGGGAGCGCACCGTGGCGCCCGCCAGCAGGGTGGTGCGTTTCACGCAGGCCCCGTCCTCCAGCGTGACGCCGGGCCCCACCGTCACGTTGGGGCCCACGCGGCAGCCCCGGCCGATGCGCGCCGTGGGGTCCACCAGCACGTTGCCCACCACGCCGGCGCCCGCGTGCAGCGCCGAGGGGTCCCTCTGGCGCAGCGACGCCAGGTACAGCGACATGCCTGCGCGAGGTCTCCTTCCCTTACTGTCATATGTATCATCACATCTAATAAATATTTGGAAGAGTTGTAACATGGTTTACCTTTTTTTTTTGTCTTGGGCCAAAGATACCCTCAAAGGGTACAATGTTACCCCAACTGACGGTACCGCAGTGAAAGGTAACCTTTCTTCCGGCATGTTCAGGAAAACTGCCATACCAGACTTTCAAGCATCATTACAGTTTCACTGGGAACACCAGAGAAAAGATAAACATAAACTAAGTTGTAATATGATGCACTACCTGGCCTTACCGTCATTGGCCCTTTGTTACATATGTATCATCACATCTAATAAATATTTGGAAGAGTTGTAACATGGTTTAACAATTTTTTTTTGTCTTGGGCCAAAGTTACCCTCAAAGGGTACAATGTTACCCCCAACTGACGGTACCGCAGTGAAAGGTAACCTTTCTTCCGGCATGTTCAGGAAAACTGCCATACCAGACTTTCAAGCATCATTACAGTTTCACTGGGAACACCAGAGAAAAGATAAACATATAAACTAAGCTGTAATGTGAAGCGCCACGAAAACCTGACAGTTACGACACACGGCGAGCGAACCGAAAATGTGGGCTGCAGCAGTGCGGCAACCTTGGAAACCAAGGTCGACAGATGCCTGAATCCACGCAAAGAAATCTGGCCGCAAGTGGTTCCACCAGCGCTGAATTACGGAATGTGCGGGACCAACGAAAGGTTGGATCAAAGAGCTCATTGGCTTCGCTGTCTAACTCGCATCGTAAACAGATGTTATAAAAAAAAACTTTTTTCCTGATATATTGCTCGTTCATGTTTCACCGGGATCTAATGTTACTTGTCTTGTTGTGAGGAAGCATCCTTTAAGGCCATTTTTAGAAGAGTTGGTGACCCTAAACCCCGTTGACATCTGGGTCATTATAGATAATGAGGAATGATGTGATGAGCCTGGATAAATAATGAAATGAATGGGTGTGGGAATTGCCCCACAAAATCCCACTGGCTATCTGTCTGCTACAATTCCCACTTGAGAAAAATCAGTGTTTGATCCCGAACACTCCCTAAGAATAGTTGATGATCATTACACTCAAATTCGTGTCTTCTGCACACGGGGCCACCATTGGCAAATTACTTGCCAACAGAACCGTCCAAATCAGGTGATGTAAACAGTGGCATGTGCATTTATTCACGAACACGGTTCCCATACTTTTATTTTAGGCAATTTATCCAAGTTTTTCCTGCCCAACCCAACATTTTTTCCCTCTATCTCATAACGAATTTTATATTTTTTTCATTATTGAATTAATGAATTTTAAAATGAACATATTAGCTACACTAAATATATATATTGAAACACATTCTGACCACACTGAACATATAAAATTGACCATAAAAAATCTTTTCCCCACACACAGCTTGCCCTGTTATCATTTACATCAATGCTATGCAACCAATGCTGCCAGTGTTTAATATAAAACCATTATATTTAATCAAACTTTGAATCAATAGATCATTTATTGTTTCTAGGTGAATGACTATAAACATTTGATTGTTTTTCAAAGAATTAAATCAATACACATGCATTTGTAACTTAAGTAGCCTACAGACTGGTTTAAAGATATTAAAGAAACACATTAGTATTTAAAAAAATTACTAATCCAGTTGGGTAACTAAATTTTTTTTTTTTAAATTTCTCAGTGTTTTCAAGTATTGAAGTCACCTTTTCAGTTCCCTATGTTCACCCTGTTTTGATGGATTTTCCCCGTCTGCTGGAATCATGCCAACACAGACAAAACCTATGATTTTGTTCAAATTAGTCTAGTGATGAAACATACTTCAATGAAATTCGGTCATGCAAAGTGCTGACATTTTATAACCTCAACAATGTGTAAGTTGCGTCCGAAATGACACGTTTTTGACAATGCCCATAGGTAAGGTATTTGACTGTTTTTTACAACAGACAACTGAGCAATTATATCATAAAAAAACAAGAGAAAACAGAGACAGTATTTGGAAGTGCACATCAAGTTTGCTCCACTAAAGGTCCCAGAAAGCACTGTTGCAGCAACAGCTAAAATATTAATTTTAAAAAGAAGAAACTAACACACATTCCAAATTATTTTCAACCAAAGATTAAACCTTTTTAAAGTGCTATATAATTTTTTTAAAGGTACTTTTTTTGTATGGTTGGGTTGCAAAATTTAACTGTACAATTAACTATGAAAACAGTATTTTTCAACATTTAAAAATACTTTTTACCCCACAACTGTTTTAATCTTCCTTATTAGTAGGCTTGCCATAACTTCTCCGAGACAAACCGGGACAGCGGATTGACCCTGGGGGGGGGGGGGGGGGGGGGACCCTGGTAAGAATTATGTTAAAAATTAAACCTTGAAATTCCCATAAAAATAAACACATTTTTCGGACAACTTTTTTGTATTATGTTTTACATTAAAATTATTTACATTAAATTAGTATTCATATGTTAATAAAACAAAAAAATAAGTTATATCCCCATTCCAAACAGCTCAGACAGACTTGAAAGTAATTCTTTTAACATGTACTTTTTACTTCTAAATAGTTCATAAAAGTCTGAGCAATAGGGACGCAAATTTACTTTGCGTGTCAAAAAAAAAAATCCCTGTCGTCTCCCCAAAGCGTTGTTCACTAATGAAAATTTTTCTTTCTACAATAATTGCTGATGTACCTGGCAAACAAAACATATATTCTAAAACCCTGCCAAGATTTGGAAAGTTGACCCCTTGAACAGAGAAGTGATTAAAGAGCTGCGTATATTGGCTGGTAGTTCTGTTCAACCTGTTTCCATTTTTTTAATACAATTTTTTCGTTGTTACTTACCGCTGACCGGGACACGTACAAAACCGGCCTGGAGACCGGGACAACAGCTTCAAACCGGGACTGTCCCGGTCAAACCGGGACGTATGGCAAGCCTACTTATTAGTAACATCCAAAATTTAATACATTAGTAAATCAAGTCTTAGTAGGAGGAACCCAAGACATTCTTCTAAGTGGTAGCTGAAAATGAGTGTTAAAAAATAAAATACAGATGTCTTCTGATTTTTAAAAACTTTTTATAGCTGATAACATTTACATTTTGTGACATTAAATCATCCATTTTTTATTGTTTTAGATTTATATTTATTTGTAATAAAAATTCCTGAAAATTTTTAAGAATCTGTATGTAATTTGTTGATTTACCTTACTCAGATCAATCAATCAGTCCTGGGTTTAAAAACAGAATTAGCCAATATATTTTGGTTTCAAATGGTTTCTCAAAGTTATAGAAAAGTACAGTAAAAAATGAGTTGAGTTTTTCTTTGGTTCATTAATTTTTGTAGACATGTTTGTCTTATTTTTAAAAATTCACAGAAATTACAAAGGTTTGAATTTAAAATTTCAGGAAAATTCATTTTGGGACTAATAAAAGAGTTAATAAAAAGTTTTTCTCTGACTTTTTTCGGGTCAATTTTTGAGTAAATTTTACTCACATTTACTTACAAAAAACAGTATGGAAAGTAGCCCTGACGGCAGGTGGGTTTACTGTTTTTTTTTTTTTTTTTTACTTCTCCTCATAAGCACTTTAAGTATGCCATTGATCCATTACTTATGCCTTAACAGGAAACCTTCAGGAAATGACAGATGCCAATGGGTTTCCAGTTCAAAAGTATGCCCCTCGCTGGGAAATTTTCTACCCTCAAGGGCTTCCTCCCAAGCTTCTCCCACATGTCACTACTAAGGACTAGCTACTTGGTAGTTTTTAGTCTGCTTTTATGGTTCATACCTTCTGGTGCAATCAAAATTAAGGCATTTTTAAGTATCCCTTAACTTCATAACCTTCACCACTACCAAGAGGTATAAAACCATTTGTAATATCACAAAAAAAAATAGTAAATGCACAAAAAATAATTTTGTTGGTTTGTTTAATTCTTACAGATAAGATCCAATTGTCCAGAATTACCTCTGGGACACAATCTATCCCCCAGGCATAGGGTCCATCTGAAATTTATAACCTAACCATTAATTTGAGCACTAATTAGATTTACTTTATAATAAATGCCTTTTTTTTTTGTTATAAATGGTCAGATACAAAATATGAAAAACATTTTTTATGCATGAAATCTAAACATGTGGCCCAAAATTTGTCAATTGTACTGCGCATGCACGAAGCATTGTTTGCTGCCATGTCCGAAAAAAAGAACATTGAAATACTCACATTTATCCATTACGTGCACGCTATAATCTTTATTAAGGGGTTTTGAATGATTGTTAGAGAAAATAAGAAAGCACATGAACCCTGGCTTTGTAAAGAGCTTACCTGTCAGGAAGTCTTTAGGCTGGCCAACATCCATCCAGAATCCCTTCAGCTCCATGGCATAGAGGTCCCCGTCACGAGCCATGTCAGGGAAGACTTCTTTCTCTATGCTCATCGGTCTCAGCTGGATGCGACGGAGAATGGTGGGATTGAAAATGTACATACCAGCGTTTATTTTGTTGGACACATATTCCTGAGGCTTCTCTATGAAACTGTTTATGCAGCCATTCTCGCCGTACACGACCACACCATACTTGGAAGGTTCTTCAACTTTAGCAACCACTATTGTTCCTTCTCTGCCATGGTTTTGGTGGAACTCCATAAGCTCTTTGAAAGGAAAATCACAAATTACGTCCGAATTCAGCACGAAAAACGGCTCCTCGCTGGCAGAGAGGATATCTTTGGCCAGAGCGAGAGGTCCTGCTGTCCCTAACGGTTCTGTCTCGTGAGAAAATATCAACTTAACGCCTAATCTCTGTGCTTGTTCACTTAACTCTTTCTCCATTTCTTCTGCGCGGTAAGAGACTGCTAAGACAATCTGCGACACCCCTGCCGCCACCAGAGCCTCCATCTGATGCATCAGTATTGGTTTGTTTGCGAATTCGACGAGCGGTTTAGGTCTGCTAAGGGTGAGAGGGCGCAGACGGGTGCCATAACCTCCAACTAGAATAAGTGCCCGCATTGTTTTCTTATTCTCACCACACATTTTCTTCTCGTTTCACCTACAACAAACACACAGTTCAAAAAAAAAAATTTGTTACAACTGCACTTACTACATATATTTACCATTTATATATTTTTTTAATTCATAAATCAACCTCAACTACTTACACTATATCAAATTCAACACCCACAAAATAAAGTAGGCCTATTTCACGCTTTTGATTCTTATGACTTTACAGAAAACGCCACGTAGAGTATCTAACTGACGTGTAAAACAACTCATGTTTGTTGACGTTGTCGAGCTTGTTTTGTTCTTCCAGATAAAAACACATCCGTGGAATGAGGCGTTCAGGCATAAAGCAGTACATACGGTAGAGTGTACACACATGCTGCAAAATACAAAATTCATGGTCCCAGCGTTGAGTGGTTTTAGCTAGACTAGCAAATTTATAAAATATGTATCATTGTGTAGCCAGGCCATATATATATTTTTTTTTCTGTGGCTCATGCACTGTTTCTGGTATATACAAAAAAAAAGTCTCTTCTTGCACTGAATCGGTAAAATAAAAGTTTTGAATGATTCTGTAATGTTGGTTTATACTGTACTAGCCAGTAACCTGCTGCTTTGCTCGCACAATTCCAGTGTATTGCTGATATGTTACCATTGAAAGGAAAGTATGTGATTATTTCCAAACTTTTTACTATTTTGACACAATAAATCTTCAGGTGCATAATTTAATTCATAACAAAATTGTTTAAGAATGATAATTTACAAGTGGTTATTTGTGTGTGTGTGTGTGTGTGTGTGTGTGTGCGCGTATATATATATATATATATATATATCAGAGTTTATAACAGGGTTTTTTTTTTTCCCCGCGACTTCAGCTGGACTCCCAATGATCCGTTTCATCCGTCCGTCACCCGTCCGTCCGTCAATCACGTGACCTGCAGCCAATCAGATGGCCCGAAAAATTCCATCCGTCTGTCCGTCAAAACCTTGCCAAGCTTTAGCTTTTGACGGACCAACGGATGGTCCACCGCCTTGTTAAGTCGATCGTCTTCAATACGACTTTCCGAAAACAGTGTTCGATTTTTTTAATTTGCAATATATAGAAGGCTGTGTCGTATTGACCTATTATTATTGTCATAATAACGGTAAAGATTGCTTATGAGAATAAGCTTTTCGGAAGAAATGCTGATAAATTACGTCCGGGAAAGGGAGCATTTGTATAATATATATAGCAAAGACTATCGGGATAAGCAACTGAGGGAAAAATCCTGGATAGAAATAGCTTATTTTTGTTTCCTTTGACGCAGTAATAAAATAAGCATAATCTTATTTATTGCTGGCATGACTAATGTTATTTTTAAGACGGCACCCGTTTAATCCACTTGTCAAAGCCTGTCAACTTATTATCACATTCATAAAAACAAAAGTTAATTATCCCAAGTAAATTATTTTCACCAAAAGTTAACCTACAATTGAGAAAGTATGTGGCGGAAAGTTGTAGCACTGATATTTTAGAATAGTGACGGACGGACGGATGGCGGATGGTTGAGAGTCGGTAATAATTTCCGAGAGAAATAACGGACCGAAATTGACGGACGGACGGGTGACCGACGGATGAAACGGATGATTGGGAGTCCAGCTTTATTAGTCTGCGAGGACTTCTGGATTGAACTCAGAGGGGAATGAATAAAGAGGGAAATGAACTCTATTAAAAAGAATAGATGAGAGTGATTTGTACTGCATTTTTCTGCTTCATTGATATGGCAGAGTCGTAAAATTTATGTTATTTCTCACTCTTAATTTAATTAAATATATTTCTGTAGACACCATTATATGATTTATTATTTTCCGCCAGTAGAAATAAGTTTTGAGCATTCGATACTCTTGAATAACCAACATAACAACCATGCGAGAAGAATGGAGTGGGTGCCCAAATGGATTCTGGCCACTTTCAATACTTGGCAGGAGACTTGCTGTTTTGTAAATGCTAACTTTATTAGGGATTTCAGCCTCTTAAATTATGGTGGCAAATTATTGGCATATGGGTAATCAACATGTGTTCTCCTTTAGCTACTCTGGAAAGAATATGTTTCTCCCAAGCTCTGTGATGCACAGCCTAGTACCATTGAACAATCTCGGTGCATCAAGTTTATGCATCAGTAAAACTGGGATGCCAACCTTCAGCTCCAGTTTGTGGGAAGGCAGGTAACTCCTAGGCAAGACGTGACAGATGCACCAAGTGATAGTGCATTGCAAAATTTAAAGCATTGGCATCTAGAGAGGGAATTCAAAACTAAACTGTTATTAGCTCCATTAGTTCGCTATAGCCACCGCATGCTCCACTAAGTGGACGTGTCTCACCAAGGAGAAGGAGAGAAGTGGCCAGATCTTACTTTATGACTGTGTGGTGGACATAGAGAACCACTTACTGTTTGTATTGCACTTGGTTCAGCCATTTTGGCATGATGAGGTAATTACATTATTAGGTTTTGATATATCCCACAGGAACTGTGAATTTTTTCGAGAGAAAAAATTAGCCTATGTAACTCTCTGGCCCATAAACTATGTCTATGCAAAATATCATGTCAATCCATTGCTATGTTGCTGCATGAAAGAAGTATAAACCAACAAGCATACTTTCGCATCTATAATATTAGTAGGGATAAGAGAAACCTCAAACATGGTCACAAACATATTAATACACACACATAGAAGACCAAAAACAAATAATCTCAAATGTAAAATGCATAGACAGTAGCCTACAGATAATCCCATGGAAGAAATTAGTCAGAAAAAAAAAATCACGTACAGACGAGCAAACTGGACTGAACAATGATGAGACAGTTGCAACAAAAACATGAAATACAGACAACCTTGGACAACAAGTAACAAATATATGAACCAAACTAAACATGTTATCTGGATAGCACAATGATGACAGCACAGACGAGCACAGTAGGCTTCTTAAGACAAAACAGCTGCGATGTTTCTGGAACAAAAATATTGTTATATCCACCATTTTGGCCTCAGCCAGTGCTTCAACACATTAAGGAAAGATTTAACATCGAAGTGTGCCCAACTATTTCTACATCTATGAAAAAGTGTAGTATCTGCAGTTGCATATCGATGGCAGTTACTAACATTCCGAAAAAACACAGTAAAATGGTCTGTAATATCATTGGTTGTTATTTAGGATAAGAACTGTAATGATAAATATTACTGGGGATTTATTACTGAATTTGTTCCTTTCTCTCCCTTCCCTCTCTTCCCTAATGCTAACCTCTCTTCGAAGACCGCGGGCATTCTCCCCTCCTCCACCAGCCAGTTTGCTTACTCCTAGCATTTTCATCAAAGATACCAGCCTATCGTCCCTGGCTGACACCTGAAATAATTCAGTCTTTTGCATCATGAGGTGCATAAATATTTCCTTTCATGTATATCGCTTTACTGTCTATGCATTTAACAATTGACATCTGCTGATTTTTTGGCTTTTATTCGGTTTAATTGTGTATTTACCTCTTTTGGTCAAATATTGAGGTTTATCAATGAAATTCATTATAAACTGACATGGGTGGGTCTCCCGTAGAGTGCAGAGATGTGGTGGACATATCTCGAGTGTCGTGGTTAGATGTTGTTACCCAGTGCCTGCTCTCTCAGTAAGAGCACCCTTCCACAGGGAGATCAGTCGTGGACCATTCGGCCCATGTGCTTACCGAGGTACATTACCCTCGCTGGGAAACGATGCTATGCAGCCTAGCCTGTAATCTCACTTACCCACACAGGGCCGCAACTAGAGTCTCTGGCACCCGGGGCATGAATGATTCATGCGCCCCCCCCCCCCTCTTTTTTGCACATACCACACCAATAAAGCGGGGGCCCTCCCATGGAAAAATGGTGCTATTTAAGCATTTTCCATACCTACATGTAACAGTTTATGTGCTACCGTAACTTCCATGCATGAACACACTACGTCCATAAAGTAGTCCGTATAATCACTAGACTTGTTCATTAAATATTTTGAGATGCTATATTGTAAATCAGATTAGACATTCCTGGCATGCAAGTTAAAAAAACCTTTTTACCAGTTACCAGTTGTAGTAGGAATTAGAATGCAAGCGATTTAGGCGCCCCCCCAGCTTTACGCCCGGGGCGTATGCCCCGCTTGCCCCCCCCTCCCCCCCCTAGTTGCGGCCCTGTACCCACATGAGGAAAGGCCCATAGGTATGCCCTTAGCTAGACTAGACACTCTGTGGACACTCTCTGGGACAGGATAACGATCGGGGTTATTTAGTACTCACATTTTAGGTAGTAGTCACGTCCAAATTTACTGTATCGCCTACATTTTCTTACAAGTAAAACAGCACAAACCTCCTCACTCTTAGATAAAACAGCAATTTGGATGGTTACGATGGTACTTGCTTCTAGTCCGAAACTTTGTGGCCGGTTCATGTCCATGTCGGTGAATTACTTGGAAAACACATACCAGAGTCGGCCGGTCCCATAAGCATACTCAACAAGGCATACAGTAAGATGCATGCGGAGTTATAGGAATAAGAAAAATATTTAGAAAATAATACTTAAGAACTATGTCATAAACTAATCAGTTATGGCAAGGCATTGATGGGAGCTGTGTGAGATTAGGTCTGATCCCACTGTAGGGTCGCACAGGACTGGAGAAAGGTTTACAAGGATGCGGCTTCCTCTCCACGGAAGTGGAAGTCTTATCAACAATATCACTAATTTAATTATCAGATGCTGCCAGTCTGTATATGAGTGTCTCTAAAAGAAAATACAAATTACACTGAAATATAGAACACAATCAAATTTACTAGTTAAAGTTTTAAGGCAACATCTTTTAAAACCCAACAATGGTGGCAGCTGGATGTGACAAAACAGGGTGAACTCCAACAGCAGCAGATCATTCTGGGACTCGGACTTTCTTTGTCCTGGGCAGTACCATGTCAGAACCATAAATTGCATATTTCATAAAATTAAATTAAAATAAAATTTTAATTAATTTAAATTAAATTAAAATAAAATATAAAATAAATTATACAAAATTAATTTGAAAATAAATAAACCAAATTTAAATTTTATTTTTATAAACATATACAATGCAAAAATTATATTGTTATGTTTATAAACATATGCAATGGAAAATTTCTAACGAAACTTAATTTTATCTTAAACAAAAACTGACAATTTTATTTTTGCAAAACTCGGAGTGGAATTGCATAATCCACAATGGTCGTCGCTTCCATGAGCCGGTGTCCCAGAACATACTAAACCTAACTACTTACATTGTGGGAAGGTAAGAAGCGCGATACAAGATAGCGAACACAGTTCGTTAAAAATAGTTTTTTTTAAGCAGTTAAGCCTAAAGCCGCGTATCGACATTGCGTAGCAGCTTTTCGAGGCAGCTATCGTCGCGATTTACAACAGACCACGCGAGGCTTACACACGAGTCGAACCGAACCATCCGTGGCTACGAGGCAAGCATGACTTCGCCTGCGTGAGCTATTGCAGCTTCAGCTGCCTTTGTTGTGATACTCCATTTTTTTTTTAATGATGTAAACTATGCCGGTGAATCAAAGAACTGTACAGAAACCGTGTTCAGCAAGTAAATATATTGTTGAAGGATGTGATTTCCGAAACCATACATAGAAAATACTGTAAACAATTTCACACGTACAACGCTTGCGACTTCAAGCGCTTAAATTTGTTGATTAGTTCTGAGATATAAAAAAAAACGTGATACATGCGAGAGGCGATAACAGTTAAGGAAAGGCTGTAACTTTAGGTTCTTAGCAACAGGTGACTCGTTTATTAGTCTGCGGTATCTTGTGATGAAACTGTCTATATCTAACATTGTTCCAGAAGTTTGTGACGCTATCAGTTAAAACTTCTACTCCTTTTGCTACATAAATAATATTCAGGAGATAATACAAAATAAGCAATATTTAATTGAAAAACTTTGTATTCAAATGTAATAATTTACATGGCAGAACTAAATTAATTGTTATGAAAGATTTAAAAAGTAAAAGAATATATGCTTTTTACATTAAAATAACGTATAAAATAAAAACAAAATTAATTCAATGCTAACACCGCGACAGTTGTTCAAACATTTAAATAAAACGAAAAAGTAAATTTACCAAGTAAAAATAACAGTCTTGTAGTTAGAAGCCAAAATTTAACTGTAATTTTTTTTATTCTATTAGTGTTTCAATTTATTCTTAAATGAAACAGATCCCCCCCCCCCCTCCTTCCCATATTCGGACTAAAAATGTAAAAAAAAAAAAAGTAGTATGTGTGCGTTTTCAGAACTTTTCAATAACAGTTCATCGCGTTTTTAAGCATTACATTTTCGTCGTTAGCACCACGACGTTTTTCACTCGAGGTTCTTGAGGCGTGTAGCACGATTCTCGCCCAACACTGCAATTTTTTGAATTTTAATGGAACAGAAATATTCATGTAAAACTGTAGATATGTGTAAATATGTACATTTACATGGAAACAACTGTATTATTACAAAATAGTGTTCGCAGTAATACTGGGTTCAGATCCTTACCCGGGCAGTTATGCTTCGTGTTGACCCAGTACCTCCAATAGTTAAAGTTATTTGTGAACCGTTCCCTGAATAGCTTTCCATTATTAACTGCGCACATAGTAAGCATGATACAGCATAATAAATTCAAATGTTGAATCCTCCATTATATATATACCATGGTTTAAAAATTTTGGCTTGAATGAAACATCAATTAAAATATAAAGTTATGCGCCAATTTTCGTAAGGTATACATATTTCATGTATGCAAAAATAACCATAGCCATGTGCTGTGCAAAGTCACAACATTTTTCTTGTAGTATTCCAAACTATTTATTAGCAACTGGTTTCCAAGGGAATTTTTGTGAAAGTTACATTGACGTACGACAGTTTCCGACCTCCATGGGCGCGAGCGTGAGAGGCAAAACAACAGCGAAGCAACATCGAGGCAACTGACAGGCAACTGTCAGGCAACTGAGAGGCAACTGAGAGGCACCTGAGAGGCAACTGAGGGGCAACTCAGAGGCAACAGAAAGTAAACTGAGAGGCAACTGAGAGGCAACAACGAGGCAACAACGAGGCAACTCAGAGGCAACAGAAAGGAAACTGAGAGGCAACTGAAAGGCAACTTAGAGGCAACAGAGAGGAAACTGAGATGCAACTTAAGAGGCAACAGAGAGGAAACTGAGATGCAACTTAAGAGGCAACAGCGAGGCAACTGAGAGGTAACTTAGAGGTGTGGCCCGGACTGGAGCTTCTTTGAGAACGACACAAAAGCCGACTCCACATGGCCTCACGCAGCGGGACTGTCGCGCTATGCCGATATGTGGCTTAACGATTTTTCAGAATGAGCCTAGAATATATCTTTCTGTTAGGACATTTTAATAGTTTACAATTATATTTAAATCTCACTAAATTGTCGTTTTTAGTATAAAAAGTAAACATTAATTTTTATTTTTAATTGATATAATAATTGTAATTTTTACATAGCCATATTTTTTTTTCAAATTAGTAATTTTTTTTTATTAAATTCAATTTTATTTTAGGAATGTATATTTTTACTTTAGTTCTATATATGAATGTATGAAATTAATAATTATATTTAATTACACGCAACCAAACAATAATCCTACGAGTTTAAGTTATATACATATATGTTAAAATGTCATTCAAGTTTGTTCATTTATTAAGGTGTTGGTAGGTGAGTATATTTATATTATCTCAGACTTCTAGAAAAATTTCAGTCATATAATAAATTGATTGAAATAAATGTAAATTTTGTCGCATTTGAGTAAATAAAGTCGTTGAAATACATAATATATGACTGTGAGTTTATTTTCTAGTGGTAGTTGCCCGGTCAATTGAACACATTTTGAAACTCTGCTAAGCATTATTTTCACTCCATCACACATTATTACGCCAGGTGCCACGAGTAACATTGTCTCACGCCTTATAATGACTTGTACCCAAGCAGCGAAACTGTTAAAATTTTGAAATTTCTCGAGGGAGAAAATGCTTCCTAAATGTGAATGAAACAAAATGTAGAATCTAACTTAAAACAGTGGCAATAGGTTTTAAAAAATAATAAGACATTGAAATGAACAATTTTTCATTGCCAAATTGTATGTATGATACACTGGTTAGTTAAATCACATACAGTTTAGCGTGGTTTAATTTTTAGTAAAGTTAAGTTTGTCACTATTGCACCTGTTTCCATATTTCACAATGTCGACCAAAGGTTGCGCATAACTTCATTCCAAAAATATTCATTCGAAACGAACTGCCGGATAAGAAAGGAAAATGTTTACAATAAATTTTTCCTTTGAATTGGTTAGAGAGAAAAGAAAAAAAAGAAAAACTAACTTACAAGGCGTAAAATATTTTATTTATGCTAAGAATAGCCAATAGAAAGCAAGTTTGTATACCTACATCTTTTGGTGGAAGTTTTGTTTGATTCTTAGAAAATTTCAGTCGCCTGTTTCGTTTCTCAGAAATATTGAACACGTACGTAAAGTTCATACAAATATTGAAGTTTTAAAAAAGAAATAAAATATTTGAAATCAAAGAAGCGATTGAAGGTTTGCTTGAAACATGCTTAAGAATTTCTAAAGTATAGTTAAATAAAAATAATTTCAGGATAATAAAATTGAATGAAAGTATTTCAGAATAAATTTGCAAAGATGGATTTATAACGATTAGGTCAGACAAAATCATTTACTCTTCACTTATTTTCAGTTCCACACCAGTATTTTAACCTGTAGATGGTGAAATTAGTGTGCGCCACTCAGAACGAACTTCTGGCTTTTCCCATATTATTTGACCATGCTGAAAGTGTAAAAAAAAAAAAAAATGTTTAGCAGTGCAAGTAGGTGTGCTATTTCTGCATAAGAGTTGTTTTTAGTGAGAAAAACAGTGACAGAAAGATTGCCGTAGTTTTAAAATTTCACAAACATGTGGAAATTCAGGCGCAACCAGGTTCATCCTATGGACAAAGCAGCTCCCGAATCGCACCTGTCCGACGCCATGAAACCGGTGTTCGTCACGTTTCAAGTGCTAGGCTGTTTCCCGTTGCGATTGAAAAATCACGTGCTTACTCCTTGTTTCTCCAAGAAGTCGCTGGAAGATATGCCGCTTCTGATCACAGCGGTGGGCACGCTTCTTGCCTACTCGATTTTCTTGGTCTTGGCCATCGACAGGTTCTTGCGGCAACAGAGGCACGCTTCGGAACTCAGGGAGACCCCGCTGTCGAGATCGGTGTTCCAGACCACTGTCATGAGCTACGGCTACGTGCTGGCGCCGTTTTCGGTCGCCTCCATACCGCTGAGGTTCTGGGTGCGCTCTGGCGGCGTCAGGGACTACTTCTGGAAGTGGAGGGTTTTCGAAGACGAGTACAGGCGCGTCGCGCGCTGCGACCTGGCGCCTCTGAGTCGCCCGACCGTCACGTGCGGCGCGTGTGCCTTGACGGCGTGTTGCCTCGCCCTGTCTTTGCCCTGGGAGGACTGGGAGTTCGCGACCACGCCTTTCGTTATCGGTTGTGTTTTGCTGTCATTCACCAACACTTTTGCCTGGCACTGTTTATGCGTGGCGTTGAAGAACTCTGCTAAACAGTTGGGCGAAGCCATGGGACGCGACCTCAGAGGAACTGAGGGCGAATCACCGATCACGTTTCGCAGGAAGCGGAGAGCAGGAGAACACAGACGCGGTAGGTCAAACCACGATTCTATGAATCTGGAAGATGCTTCGAGAACTCGGCGAGAGCTGCTCACAAGTTACTCTAAACTGTGGATGCAGTTGAATGACCTTCTCGTGGACACTGGAAATTTTCTCTGCCCTAATTTCATCTTGGAATTCCTCTATTGCAGCATTAGAGCTGTAATTTTCAGTTATTACGGGTTCATCTATGGGTCCAACACATCGAAGCTCGATTTCGTAGTGAGCATCATTATTATGTTCATCTTCGTAAACGGAGCTCATTCAGCCGCTGAGGAGGTGAGTTGGTTAAAACACTTTAAACCTTTTTATGATAGAAAAATTTGAGTGCCCGTACTTCAATTTGAAAATGATAGAGTTTAAATAATCACTACATGTTTGTGCCAGGTTCCGATGTACAGAGCCTGAAGTAGGCCTACTCGTGAACATATAATATCGTTCACTACGTACCTGCCGCGTACCTGCCTCCAATATTATAGGGCGCTTCTGCCATTTGAGTTCGCTCGGTACTTATTATTTACTTATCTAAGTCATGTTGTGGGTTTAGCTTTAAAACCAGTACCAAGTATTCTAGGAATGTTTGGTTTGGAACCCAGTAGTCCTGAGACTTAATAGTTTATCAGATATCCCCTTTAACTGAGTAACTCCCGAGATTTATATATAAAAAAAAAGATGTAGACAATTTGAAAGGAATAAAAATTATCTTGTCATATTCTAAACAATGGATTATTTTATTACGAAAACCCTTAATCCTAGTGTAAATTGGATACTGTTGTTTTTATAGTAACACTAATTTTCACCATAGGCATAGTGTTAAAAATGATCAAACATTAAAATATTTTAAATATAAAAATATATTACAAGGTTTTACACTTTGAAGAAAGGAAAGAGACGAATAATCGTAAAAATGTTCAATTTTTAATGGTAACAAATAATAAAGCTTTATGTTTGCTCCCGATATTGATTTTCTGAACATGACCTTTTCTATCCATCAGCGGTTTTAATCGCATTTGCATCGTAAAATGGTCCTATTCACTGTTAAACAATAGTAATTACAATTTTTCTTTTACGGCCGAAATTAACCATCACTTAGCCTACCCGAAGACGTTGTCTTTCCCATTGCTAGTGAATACAAATAACTACCCTAAATTGTTTTGGCATGGGTGCAACCAAATCCACATACTCATATTTTCTTCTCCCGGAGTTTATTGCTTTTCAGTATAATAACGCCTCAAAATAACCTTTCTTTTTCCAGGTTAACGGGAGATTCTGCCAGAATACACTGCACCTGTACGGAGAGAGCAGAAACAAAGACGCAAAGAAACAGGTACCTATAACTAAGAAAATTAGAGATTATTTTATAAGGCCTAATATATAACTTTTAACATCATGACTCCGTAACTATATTTACACCAAGTACCTATCAATTCTACCAATAAATCCCTGAAGTTTCATCATGGGAAAATATTTTGTAAACAAGTTTCCGACTTCAATTATAAAGTGTTTTCCAACGTGGTATTCACCGTTGAAGTTGGAGATGAATAATTAGGAGTCTTGCCTGGCCCCAATTTACAAACGGGCCAACCCCGCTTTTTCCCAGAACGCCAGTTTTTGAGGGGTGGGAGAATTTGAGGCGCGAAAAAAAAAATAGGACAAAAAATTTGAGGAATGGGAAAAAAAATTTTTTTAACGTAAGGCAATGATTTTATTTCACAAAAATACCTGTCAAATCCTACAATTCAAAGCACAGCAGAAAGACGTGTAATATTCCCGCCCTCGCCGTTAGAGAAAAACACGTAATCTGTTGCAGGTTGATTGACCTAATTCGTAGTTTGTGTGGGGGAAGGTAATCAAAAGTGCCCTTCCCGCTGAAGCACCCAGCATAGTAGCCGAGATCGCGATATTACGAATAGTCGCGCATGAGTTCTGTAATGAATACTTTAATATTGCGAGAAATAAAAAAAAGTGAATAAAAAAAAACCAGGACTGATGGGTACCGAACCCGAAATCAGTGGAATTACAAACATTGCTCGTGATCACTAAGCCACTCCAGCAATTTCAGAATTAATGGAACCAAAAATCCTTTTGAGTACAGTCTACATGCGTAGGTAGATTTCGAAGTAACTATTTATTATGGAAACATTTTGGAAACTTCTATACACTTTTGGAACATTTTAAGAACTTAATGAACATAAAATATTTATGTTATCCAATATTACAAAGTGGCCCATTAAATATTTGCCCATTTTCCATGCAGCAAAAATATTACGAATATTTTTAACTCATTGTATCCAACATTTAATAGTTTACAACGCAGCATTGAATAGCTTAGAATGAATTTCATATTATATGCCATCTAAGATAATTATTTAATTGTTTTACCTTCAAACACTATTTTTCATCCTTTGCACTAATAACGTGGTCGTACAAAATTTTTCTTTGCAGCAAGGTTTAACATAATATTAAGATGGTTTAAAATAAATTAAAACGAATTAATACTAAGTAGATTTTGATTTTTTTTAAAATTTAAACCCATGTTTTACGGTAATTATTCGTTTCATCAAAAACTTTTTCAGCAAAATATTTACATGAAGTTTAGGATTTATAAAATACATTATAAAGGATATGATAGTATATCTATTTAAAAAAAAGTAATAATTATTTTTTTACTTTCAAACCTTATTATTTCCACCAGTGACTTCACAGGGTAAACTATGTGTGGCAGCCAGTCATGCATTCCATTGAATTGTATACCATGCTTTAACGAAGTAAAATTTTGAAAATCATAAAAAATGTATATATGACGAAAAAAAAAAAAATTATTTCGGTTCTTATCTCCCATCGTTAGATAAGCAGTACTAAGCTATTCGGCGTTGTTTTGTTTTAGCTTGTCCTGTTCACGAAGGTGATCACGGATTCAGCATCGCCAGTCAGTCTGGGAGGATTCCTCACGCTCGACCGAGGTCTTCTAACTGCGGTGAGCGACCCTTATGCTAGTTCGCGCTGTAGCCAATACACTACAGACTAATATCGGACATCTCTTAAGATGGCGTTGTTTCCCCGTCAGTCCGATAGACGGCATACGGTACGCCCTGTATGAACCGTGATGCATTTGCTTAACGCATGTGGCACCAACATTATGACAACGAAAATAACCTCTTCTCCTAGAAAGAGACTTGTTCAAGTTTACAAAATGTATTCCTGGATGGTTCCACTACCATAAAGTTTACTTTGGCACACCAACACACTTAGTACATCCCCTGTGGGTCGACTTCGGCTCGTGGCTATAGCAGGTTCAGCAATCACGCGAATTGGACTTTCAACCTGTCAGTTTTCCGTTGCGTAAAGCACGCTTATTTAATTGTATTTCTGATGCATACTAAAATTTCCCCCTCAACGTGCCTAAAGAAGTCTAACCTCAAAAACAATAGTACCGTGTTGTTAAACAGAATTATAGTTAGGTTTTAAAAACGGCAAATCTTTTTGCCTTTCCCTTTCAAAAAAAGAAATATTTTCATATATTTATAACGTTCGACATTATTTTAAAGAACTGTACGTTAAATTTGGCGTCCGAGTTTCGCATTATAAGTTTATTTGTCACATGAGAACACATGAATTTGCTCGTAATCGAGGTTAGATATTCACACATCACTGGAGAGTACTGAAACTCTAGCTCATGATTTCTTTTAATCATTACACACATTTGTAGGGGGGAAATAAACTTCCAGTGCTTGAAATTTCTTAAAAATAAGTTAATGGTGTTTGACACCAGCTGATATACAATTTAACAATTCATCTATTAAATGTTTTTTGTAGTCAACTCTTTCTCAGGTGATTTTTCACCTTTATCGCCTGTATTGTTTGTCATTAGTCTCTATACAGAATTTGATTATAGCTTTCAGCTGGAACCGCGCGATGCAAGTTAAAAAATTTACCAGGTCATGTCAGGAGCAGACGCAGAATTTCATTTCGGTGTATGATGTGAATTGGGGAGGGAGGGGAGGGCGGACGAATATAAAACCACTTTGCCCGCAGTTTGCTTGCAAACTAAGTATTTCCATTTTTTGGTGGGAATGACAGTTTTTTTTTTACGATTTCGGGGAGGGGGTATATATAAACCTCCTTCCTCACATCCGCCCCCCCCCCCTCCTGCATTATCCAGTGGGTCAGGCCATGACAGCTCTCGTGGGACAATCTCATGGCATTTTTTTTAAAGCTATACAATTACTGAATATTTTTGGAGTATTTGTAACTAAAACATCGTATATCTCCAACCAACACATTTATGCGGGAAACACACTATGCAAGTTTCTCTACTACAGTAGATTTTGGGCTTTCGCAGCCACTGTCTAATGAATTATCTTGGCTTGGTAGGTTGAGTGGCGTCGAAGTGGTAGGTTGTACCAACATTTCGCTCTACATTGGAGCAGGCATCTTCAGGGTTGAGAAATGAACTGTGTAACCGTGTTGGGTATCTGGTCTCAAATTTGATAGTCTCAAAAGTGGGGTCACTGTCGTTCTGGCAACGGTGTTTTCAAACAAATTATGTCAGTGTTCGGAAACAAAATGATTTACATCGTATGTTGTTTTGCAAAGGACAGTTAGGCTGGTATTCCAAGATACAAAATAAAGGTTTAGGTGTTGAATATGCTACACCTTTTCCCTAACTGTGTTCCTAGTGTACGATAGGACACGACCAGTCCATTATTTTTAGGGAACCGTCCTACCGCGATCTAACAGTTGCCCAAATTCCGCGCATGCGCAGAGCTCACTTTTTCGTTGATTTAGTCCATATGGCGGACCCGTGTCTGGCGCCACTAACTCGTATATATTCAATTTCGTGAATATCGGAAGACGTACCAAAGATATAAGTCTGCCAAATGAAACTTTATGGCAGCGAAACTATCCTGGAATACATTTTGTACACTTTAATGGTCATGGCAAGAAATAATCGCAACTTAAAAAGTAATTGAGAAAACTAGAAAGGAGGTTCTAATGTTGTGCTGCCATCTCTAGTATTTTTTGCAGTAACAATTGTACCGATGGTGGCCAAACGTCCGTTGGAATGCGTTGAAACCAGTTTCTAGCCTCGCGTAGGGCATCGTTTATTAAATCTCTTACCGATTTCATTGCTTACTGGGATGCCGCTTGGACACGTTCTGGAATACGCCCCGTGAGTTGGGTTACGGTTTTGTCCCAACAAGGCAGTGCTTATTCGCTATCTTACCCGAATGTCTTGGAATACCGCCCTTAAGTTGGTGAATGGGGCACCAATGATTCTCCTTTTGCCGATCTAACTGGTGTGGGGAGCTTCCCTCCCCGCCGACCTACAAACCAGCGCACACACAGGCCCGTGTGCCAAATCTGTCCATCAGAACTCGCGTTCCACCCGTTCATCCAAGTGATGCTAATAAAAAATAAGTGTTGGGTGAAACTGAGTTACAATGCACTGAGCGAGTCATAGAGACTTCTGTTTCTGGCCTCGCACACACTACATAAATGCCCCGGATGGCTTTACATGACGTATCGGCGTATCGGTTCTACTTTCGAGAACTATTACGATTCTACGATGAGTTACGTAACGCGGACTATTACCTCGTTTAGGGTAAAATTTCAATCCGGATTTAACATGGAGTGGAGTGAACTGGGAGTGAATGTGTAACGAACATAGACTGACGAAATGCGTTTATGGTAAATATCACAATCCAGTTTGAAATGTAAACAAGATCGAAGTTGGAGTCAACATGGACTGAAAATGTTGTGGTTTTTTCCGTCCAGTAATATTAAAATATGTTTTTCAATCATTACGTCCAACAATAACCGTACTTCCATCTCTGTCCACACATTTCTCTGCTTTTTTTTTTTTTTTTTTTTTTGCCATTTTCACAAATTATGCCTGAAATGCGAGACCAATAACAAACAATGCAATATGGCGGCGGCTTGCTCGTGCGTGTTTTTCTTTTCACTCCAGTCCGTGTTTAAAGTAAAATCTCAATCCGGATTCTTCAGTCCAGTCCACCTCAACAAGTGGAGTGGATTATCTCACTTCACTCCAAATTCAGTCCACAACAAAGTGTTTTAAGAGGCGGTGTCACAAATTTGCGCTCCTATCTATATCAATGTTATTTTAAAAGGCAGTTTTTCTCAAAGTCTATAAGAGGTAGGGGCCAGAAATTTTGCCTACTGAAAGTATACAATACATTTAACATAACCGCTTTTTTCAAATTTAGTTATCATATCATATATTATTTCTGCGATGAAAAAAATATAATCAATATTTTGATTTGTCCAGATACAGTGGAATTTTGCTTATATTTATAATTATTTAGCAAAAACTGAAAAGGCCATTGAAATGTATTGTACATTACCTTCCGATCAGTGTCTTCATGATCATGATGGGTTTAAAAACCTGGTTGTAATCAAGTCTTTAACTATTTCATGACAACATTTATACTTAATAATTTGGAGATATGCCTTTTCTATCCTAAGCCCCTGAGCTTTCACTATCTGGTCTGGCGACCGACCTGACACTCTTCAACCACCCCAAGGGTCTCCGATTGCACATCCGATAAAAAAAAAAAGCTGTTCGTTCATTTGTTTTTGTGTCACAGACTTCACACATTTATGCCAAGGGAATATTCCACTGATGTGACGCCATACGAATGTATTATTCGCGACCATACAACTTTTTTGTTTGTCATCGGGAAGAAATGTTCATTTTGAATTGAGCATTTTTAAATGTCAGCGTAGAATATGCTTATCTGCCCATTTTGTTTCTTTCCATAATAATGAGTAAAGTTAACATTGTCATAGACATTTTATTATATTCGTTTGCCGTCCAAGTAAAACTGTCACACTATATCGCACGTAATTATATATTTTACTAATTTGTTAGTTGTCATTTTATTTAAGTTACAAATAACAGTAATCAAAAACTATTACTTAATAGTCCAGAAAAGAGATTGAGTTATTATGCATTTAATAGGGGTTTAAAATATGGTACTACATACATATTATATACATTATACATATTATATATATTATACATATATTATCTTGTTGTCTTCTTTGTAACTTTGCTGGAAGAATGGCATTTGGTATGTATGTTAACTCACAATGAAAATACTTCAGAAGTACTCAACAGTGAACAACCTAGGCCCTATACTAATTTCATTATGTTCATGGAAATATAATTAAAATTACAAATAATGAACTGTATGTGTTTCACGTAGAGATATCGTACGAACTGTATGTGGTACAGACCAACATTTGCTAAGGCTCTGAAAATACTTAATTTCAGTTAATGTGTGGAGAATATTAAAAGTTAAAAATAATGATATATATAAAACAATGCAAAGTTATCAGCATAAAAATAGAAGTTATTTTTACGTAGCGCCTATTGGAATGAATATTTTGTGTTGAATTATGTGGCATGATTAATATTCTCTTATGGTATGTGTGTTTTGTTAAAATCTTATAAAACATAACTTACTGTTGAAGGATTTTCATTTATTTTTTATTGTTATGATCTTATTTAAACAAGTGTTAATTATATTACACATGTCTATTTTAAAAGCATTTTAATGTATACTTATAAAATTGTAATAGGCTTTATAAGGACTCTCAAAATGCATGTGAGTATCTATAATTATCTACATCACCATTATGGCCGTTTCACAAGATCAAATATTTATTGAATTCAATCAGTTGCATTCATTGTACATGATTTTCAATTTGTACATTGAATTCAATACAAATTGAAGATGTTATTCAACTAAGCTTATTAACTTATAAGTATTTTGTTTGTCCAGTACATAAAAGTAAAAGATTCTCTATTATTTAAATAATGAGCATCTATAAGCAATAACGTTTTCTAAATATTTACATAAACATAATGAAATCTAATTTTTCAATACTTTATATCTACGATCACATCAACGGCAGTATTATGTAATCAATGAGGTAATGAAATATCTTTAAAAGATATTTTCTCCTCTGTAAAGTAAATTTGTGATACAGCCCTCTTAATGTTAGTCTAGTGAGTTATTTCGTCTTCTAATATGCTACAGCAATATATAAAACTAAGTTTTGTTAGTGTTTTAGTCTTTTGTAATGTTAAAGTGTAATGTAATCAATTCATTTTTTTTGTAAATTCTTATTCATAAAGATACATATCATAATAAGATAAATAGTAATATTTGTAAATTTAGATTCTTTGAAACAACATCGATAAGAGGTTCTCCTACCTCTGTTAAACTGTATGATGGTGCATTGTAAAAAAATTAGGTAGTCTGACTTAAGTGAGATTGTATTTAGATTGTGTGTAATGCATATGCAATATCTAAGCATAAGAATTTATGTTATTATCCTTTTAAAACGTTACACTATGAATTTCGTATACTTTTTAATGTCAACTACCATTATTTTTCACGGAATATTACATCCAGATAAAGAATAATTACCACATGTTTGAAGATTAATTGTATTCCGATACATTTAAAGTATTTAAATTTTTAGATACGACTCATACTACAGTTGTAAATGTGAGATTTCTTGATTCTGAATCCCTGCATCCGCAATTTCCTAGTGAGCCGCCGGTCAGATTGTCATCCTCTCAGATTGTCGAGGAACCAGATACATTTTTCGTCGAGTAATCTGGCGGTATAGTAGCTTTATCACGCGCTGCGGTTACAGTTACTTCGGTTGAATAAGCCACTAAATCTCACTGTTAAAAGAGAGAACTTCTAGACCAGAATATTGGAAATAAAAATTTACTGACACGGCCTCTTAAGTAATATTTCAATCTAGATTCCTCACTCCACCCCAGGTTCAATCCGGATTGAAATTTTACCCTAAACGAGGTGTATTATGTGCCGAGCCAGGTGCATCGCCCGCACAAAGACGACAACAGTGGCGGCACAGTACACGCGGGCGCGGCTTGTTGCAGTTGTTCAACGCCATGTTCACCTACCTGGTGATCCTCATGCAGCTGCAGGACCAGTTCGTGCTGGCCTCAGCTGCGAGCTGTGACACAGCCTCCGGCTGACCGCTGGTAGCGCGCGAGTCTGCACGAGCACCAGGAGCAGACTCTCCTCCGGGGACCACGTCCGGTGCGAGGACGGCTTTATAAACGACGCTACAGCGCAACACGCGACCAACGCAAGAAAAATCACGGTCGTTTATGCATCACGCAACTACTCGCACGACGTTACCAGCCCTACAACTAGGATCTGGAAAACAAAAAAAAAAACAAAAAAAACTTTAACCCCGGGTTCTTTGAAATTAATTTTTGTCATAAAAACATATGAATTAGTTAACAATTTGATTTTAAAGTTTAATTTTCTTTAACTAGTGAAAACATGTGTATGTGTAACATTAATGTTCCTTTGTTTGTCCCGTATGCGTTCCTATACCATTCATCCGAACGCGATGAAACTTTCGGTGAGTTTTGTGCGCACGCCCCGCCCGCGAAGGTTTCTGTGCCGGTACAACCATTTTACAATAGGTGGCGCGCAAGTCGTTTCAACAAGTGGCAGTTCGAGTGCGCACGCATTCGAGCAAGACTGGGGACCGTTCGAATACCCACTGCTAGATTCAGACGAACACTGCACGCTGGCAAAAATGGAATAAATTATGAGTGTTTTGCAGTTCCTGTTCCCAGTATCCGACAGTTTTTTTTTTTTTTTTAAAACGTTCAACAGATGCATCATGTTGCAATTGTACACGCATATGGGTCTTCAAAGACTATTTCTGTGCCTGTCGCCACAAAACTGATTATTTGAGACATGCATTAAGTAAGCGATTTGTTCATCAGTGTTTCCCATTAAGTAAATTTGAAGAAATTTGTGACCTGTGTTAGGCAGTGGAAGTAGTGATACTGCACGAATAAATACAATCAAAACACAAACACATTCCTTCTTTGAACGCCATTGAAACACTTGCCGGCGGGTACTCGCTAGTGTATAATAAAAACAACACCGTTGTCTGCCGTGCTCATAATTTTTCGTCTTTAAAATTTTTTTGGAACACTTCACTTCAGACATGGACGGAAAGAACGCAAGCCAAAACGCAAGAAGTTTTAAAGTTTGACGATGTTAGCGTTGCGTTTTTGCGTCTTGCGTTGTTTGTAAACGAGTAGTTGAAAACGTCGTTATTAAACTTAATGCGTCTTGCGTTTCTAGCGTTTATTGAGTTCCTTCTTTTCTTGCGTAGTTAATAAACCCTTCTTGACGACTGTGAAATACGTTTAGCCAATTCGAGTGTGCTTACTTAGAAAGATAACGCTACCAAACTTAAAAAAAAACCCTGCTATAACTGGAATTTCGCCAAAACAAATATGCACAAAATAAGGGAAATTTTGGATCGGAAACATTCGTGGCAAGACTGATTAATCAAACACAATTTGTGTTCTGGCTTGAGAGAGGCCACGGCATTCCAACCCAGAAGACAGTAGGCTACATGTTTTATAAGGAGTAATGCTTGTCCGGACGTTTACAGGTAATGTTTAATTTTGTGAGTACAGGTAATTGGCGTTTGTTCTTTATGCTATTTCTAGGTAAAATCTCAATATGAGCTAGGGATTTGAATAATATGAATGATAATAATTGATAAAATTTCTGCCAAAGAGATGATGCTGAATGTTAAGTCCGTGTCCAAATACAAATTAGGAGAGAGCGAAGCCAAAAGTACAGATTTTCAGCTTCAAAAATTAAGTAGAAAATACGTGATTATCATAATGAATGTTAGAGTAGTATTAAAATATATATATAGATTAATTTTTACGTGTAAACGGTTTAGCGTTCGGTATGCGGCATTTGGTGTGAGTAATTACGGACAATGGAACGGAAGTCAATGAACGGATATGTGACACAAATATGGCGGACCCACATGTAGCAACATAAACCCACGTGTAGTCATCTTCGTAAACATTAGGGTACATACAAAACGTATTCGTGTGCTAAAATAAACTTTATGATAGTGAAACTACCCTGGAATATATTTGGTAAACTAAACTAGTGATAGTAAAAAGTAATCTCCAGTTTAAAAAAAACATAATTTAACTGGCATTACAATAATAATATATATTCTCCTTATAATTCCTAATTGGCTTAATATAACAGCAGTAGAGCGCGCGCTTGTAAACCGCAGGAGGTGTGGTTCCTATCTTGTCACTGGAAAATTATTTTTTACTTATTTTAATACCATTAATATATAATAATATAATATTATATTGTTAAATCATAAGGTTAAAGTTTGTTCGTAGAAGTAGTTACAGACTGATTTCAGTTGTTTAAGCAAAAACAATTTAGCTACAAAGGTATAGGCCTACTTAGTGTTTTAATACTTGTTTTAAAATGTTTCAGGTTAATATTTTAGTAATGTTATAGAAGTATAAATTCTAATGTGTGCAAAAACTTTATAGTATTAAATTTTTAGTGAAATTTAATGACATAGGCAGTCTTCACGTCAAAGTTAAGCGGAATATGATCTAAATTATACAAAGTATGTCAATAATTCAGCCAGTAAAAATTTCTTCGTAGTTAAGCAAATAAATTATGTGCTTGAATCAAATTATATATAATTACACCTGCAACCGTGACAACATATTATCTTCTTTTGAATTAAAAACGGAAAATTACAATGTCAGTGTTAAAATTACGGCGGATTTTTTTTATGGCTGTAATAATTTTTTAGTCGCTCTTTGCATTTGGAATAGTACATGATTGAAAACAGATCTTAATGCTCATTAACTGATTACGTTAACCATCTAAATAACCAATTGTACAATCGGAACCATAACTGCCATAACTGGTATTGGAAAATAAACATTTCGCTCATCCTTAGCTGATATCTGCGTTTAATGTTGGCAAGCAACGATTACGATTCAGGCAGCGAATCCTAGCGACGGGCGCAGAAAGTATGTGTGTGATTTGCATTCAGAAATTTTGGTATTTTAAAAGCGAAAATTTTGACGTGACAACGTCTAATAAATCGATGAACGCCGGCTGCACGCACGAAAAAGTGTTCCGTTACGCACATTGTTCCGTTACACTGTGTCTCGTTACGCTCATTGTACGTTTGCTCCGAATCCATCTCTCTTCCACTCGATTGGCCTATGCGTCCGAGGAGAAGAAAAGAAGAAAGACAGCGGCAGCACACAACTTACATCTACACGTGAACTGTTTCGTCGACTGGTTATAAAGTGAAGAGAAAAGTTAATGTGGTTTTCATTGCTTATTACAACAACAATTTCGGCAATAAAGGTTAATTATTCTTGCATTTTAAAAATCTGATTACTAGTATAATTTCAAGTATTTATATTTTTATTATTAAAGTAAAAATGATTCAATTTTATTCATAAAAGTATGCAATCATTTCATCAATGTTTTGTTATGACGTTGTCACGTTAAACTATCGTCAGTAAACCGACTTTACAGACAGCCAATTTTTTTTTTCGTCAATTTATTTATCACACTCGGCATTATTTTAAAGAATTCTGCGTTAAGTTTCGTTTCCGAATGTCGTATTATAAGTTAAGTTTATTTGTAACACGAATAACACGAGAACACATGAATTTGCTCGTTACCTATATTATATGTTTGCACATCACTTGTGAGTACTGAAAGACTCACTCACATATTTTTTTTATTATTCTGAAAATCTTTTAAGAGTTTTTTTTTTCCGTATTTGATTTTATATGCAGAACGTCGAAAAATAACAACTTATCCCAACATGTGGCTAGTTGTTATCAAGAGGGGGCAAGTTGTTTCGAGGTTTATTGGAGGATAGTTTATAAAAAATAATAACGATATGACCTTGTTCTCATATATTTAAAGACTAATTGAGAAAATCTATGAGAAACTTAAGAGTAACTCAAACGAATGGGTTCCGGTGGGCCACCTTTTGATAAACAAATGCTTGTGTTTCAAGTCTTGCAAAAACCATCGTAGGGGGGGGGGGGGGACTGTGTTTCCCAATGCGTTTACTGCCGGCTCACAACAACTAGCGTGCCTCGTTGTGCAGATTATATGACTCCAAGCTGCTTTACGCCTCTTTTGTGACGACTTTTCAAAGTTTCAGTACTGTTTTAATCTCTCTCGTCTGAAATGTAGATCCTTGACGGTGAAAACTTTCATGGTTCATACTGTGCTCGCAGATTTGTGAAGAAGTCGTTGACGTTATGTTTATTAAAAGATACTGATTTGTCCGCAGTCAATCGATTCCGGGGCTTTATCTTAAAACTCAGGATTTATTTTCAGGAAATCAGTCATCAACTCTGTCAGATGTTAGCTATGTTTTTATGCCATCGCACACTCATAAATTGTATGCAATTTTTGACGTGACAATGTCTAATAAATCGATGAACGCCGGCTGCACGCACGAAAAAGTGTCCCGTTACGCTCATTGTACGCTTGCGCCGCATCTATCTGTCTTCCACTCGAGTGGAACAATCATCGATTTGACTTTTTCGAGGCACATTAAACTTGAAACACTCCCATTCGTTTCCTACTTTTCCTATCATCGTCCTATCCTTAACAGAATAACACAGATTGGAAGAAGTTAAATAGCAGACATGTATAAAAGTTATAGTTAAAATAATCTCTTCGTTAAAGTAATAAACATATTTGAATTAATGAGTGCATATAAAAGTAAATTTATCAATTAAATTGTAGATTTCATTTCACTCCTTCTTTGTATCCATACAAAATAGTGATAATTCAATAAAAATGATTAAATTTTATTCATAAAAGTATGCAATCATTTCATCAATGTTTTGTTATGACGTCACGTTAAATTATCGTCCGTAAACCGACTTTACAGACAACCAATTTTTTTTAAAATGGTAATAACCGATCTAGAGTCAGGTGACGGGTGTTTATGTAAAGTGGCTGGGTTTGAGTCTCCCAGACGACCGGGCTACACTCGCCCGACGAGCGACTGTACGAGTCGCGACTACCTGACGAGACCGACGATCGTGACTGACTCGAGCTTGACGACCGAGGAACCCGACGGGGGTCGCACCACAACGCCGAAATACCACAACGCCGAACGTACAATAACGCCGAATGCCAAATTGACTACAACGCCGACAGCTGTGGAAAACTGCTGTGTACCACAACGCCGAAATACATTAACCCCGAAAAATGTCATTGCAGGACTGCCACAAAGGTTAGGTTAGGTAAGGTTAGCACACGAATTCATTCAGTTGTTTTAAATTTTGCTCCTTTGACCCCCCCCCCCCCCCTTCTTTTCTCCGCAGCAACATTTTTCGGCGTTATTGTATTTCGCTGTTGTGGTACACAGCAGTTTTCTAGCTGTCGGCGTTGCGGTCAATTTGGCATTCGGCGTTATGGTACGTTCGGCGTTGTGGTATTTCGGCGTCGTGGTAAGGACCCAACCCGACGAGCACGCCCGACCTCGAGGGCTTCCCGGCCGAGAGACAGCGCGGCGGCGGCGAGCGGCAGAACGTCGGAGACCTCGCAGCTGGTTCGAGCCCCCAGTGCGAGTGGCCGAGGTCGTACGACCTGGAAGGAAGACTATACGAGCCCGTGTCGAGCTGACGGGACGTGACCGCCAGAGAGTTCGTCTCTCGCCCAGGGCCCCCACATGGCCGGTGCTACCCTTGCTACGGCAACGGGGCCCATGGGTCTAGGGGGCCTCCGAAGGAAAGAGAAAAAAAAAAAAACTTAAAACAAAAAAAGTAGACAATTTTAAATAAATCATAGAAAACAATTAAACAGTAAGGCCTAAATTTAGTTACCGTTGAAATATTACACCAGAGTAATATTATTCGGAATTATGCTGTGCGTACAGAACGTGTCTGAATCTACAAATGTGAGTAAATAACAAAACCACCACCAATTGACGCGACACCATGTTGACAGTGCAGAACACTCACGCTCTTTTATTTGCCATTATTCAAAATCAATTTACGTTGACAATCGAAACACTGACTTAAAACTAGTTATAATGTGTTTTAAAAATAATCGTGAAAAGGTTAAAAATATATATATAACTAAAACAATATACATAAAGAAAAAAAAACATTGTTTTTTTATCTCTGTAAGAAAAAAAAGGGGGGGGGGGGGGCCATCATGACTTCTAGCAACGGGGCCCACAGAATGATGTGGGGGGGGGGGGGGGGGGGGGGGTGTCTGCTCTCACCGGAGTCAAGGCGAGAGCGATAGCGGGGGTCCCTCGCCCGTCGGAGATGCCTTTCCTTCCCGCCAAGAGCAGTTGGTGCAGCCGCGACACCGCGCGAGTAGCCGCAGCTACAGTAACCGCTACATTCGGCGGTGGTTACTTTTAACAACCGAATCAAAGAATACAGATTCTGGTCACTAATTTAATCACTGCCTATTTGCATCATGTTTCTGAGCGCCAATTTACGATATAGCCTACGTAGTTTTATATTTATAAATTATGTAAATAAAAAATGAAATTAATACATGTCTATTATTGAAAAAAGAGCTTTGTTTATTAGTATCTTAAATAACTAAAACATTAACCTAGACCTAGCAGCACGTGTCTTAAACCTGGAAAGAATAAATTTATTTGCCTAAGATTATCGGTTAGAATGTGATTCGCCATGTTTGTACTCTAAACTTGTGAATTTATTTCTTTGCTATAAAATATATTTAACAAATCGTTTTATTATAATAATTACTAGGTTTTTATTTTTATATATTTACTTGTTTGCATTGCATTCTTCAGAATTATTCTCCGCATGTGCTCTCCAAGCTTCACAACTAAGATATCTTTTTTGAAACAATTGAAAACCACAACTCCAAAGGTCCAAAAAGTGGATTAACAAACCTCTAGACTCCAAACGTCTTACATAGATGTTTCGAGGAGTTGTACCTTTGGGTGGAAAAAAAATTCACACCTGTCCACCAGGCTCCAACAGATAACACAAGATGCACTTGTCCCCAGGAACTGACAAGCTCTGCACACTCGAGAGAACGGCATGAATGATTGCTACCGGGAAGAAGATCGGTCTTATTTGCGCAAGGCGAGAAGATTCCAGGTAGCGTCTCCTCAACCGAGACGGTTCTCGCGTGATTTGCACCGCGCGCGCGCGGTTGTGTGTGTGTTTGTGTGTCCGCGACGAGTTGAATCTTAATCTCTCGCCTTGGCGGGGAGCCGGGTGGGGGGGTTATCAGCGTCGTCCCGTATAGGCGTGAATTACACCCGGACCCTCACGTCACCTCGCCGTCGCGGTTTATCTTATCGAGAGAATCCTTTGCTCGCGCACCTTTTTTTTGATATAAATTTTTCACCTTCGCAGTCGGCGAGTACCCGGAGGTCAGTGCGAAACCCGGGCTCCCGCGACGCGGCGCCGTCGTTCTTTAGCCGGGGGTCCTGTCAGTGCCTGGTGGGCAGAAACTTGACACCATGAGGGCCGCCATCGCCTTCCTCGCTGCGCTGTGCCTCCACCGCGGCTCAGGTACACGCTCCTCCATCTTAATCTTTAATTAACGAAGATAACGACAAATTTACAAAGATCTCTGGATAATTTGTAACCATCGTTCTACATTAATTTAAGTTGAAAAGTTTAAACAGAGTAGAAATCGCCTCGACCCACCCTATCGGCTGAAAAATAAGTTTCACTTAAAAAAAGAAGAAGAAATCTGCAGAGACCCAGCCCCTGACGACCAAGGTGCGTGCTGGGGACGGTTGGGAAAGGGGGGGGGGGGGGGGGGTAGGCCCTCCCCTCTCCCGCGGCCCGTGAAGCGTCTGTGTTCCGCGGGAGGGCCTCCGGGGAAGCTGGCGCCACAAATACGCCGGCAATACGGAAACTAGGACACGGAAATATTTCAACGCAGAACGCTTAGAAATAATACCTACCCAGAGAGATAAATAATGTACTGATCGACGAAATATTTTCTTTTAAAGTGCACGCCAAAAATTTTCTAGACGCGAACCACACGCACTCTGTGCCCGCCGCTAGAATTCGCTGCCTGAATCGTAACCGTTGCTTGCCGCCGCCACCCGCAGATGGCAGCACGAGACCGACGGAAATTTTAAACTATAAAAAAAAACGGCTTCAATAAAAGTGAAGAAGATTTGAAAAAAAAAAAACCTAAACCTCGACTTTAGACCTGATTTTCGGCAATGTATTTTATTAATGTAATGTCCATCTTGTTGAAATTCGCTAAACAGTTAATACTTTAAATTTTTTGCACATGAAGTACTAAAATATTAAACTGAAACATTTTAAAACATACATTGTAATAATAAGTTTATGTTTGTACTTATATGTATGTTTTTAAGTATACGTTCGTTTATTTGTTTTTGCTTAAAAGACTAAAATAATTTGTAAATAATTACTACAAACAAACCTTAACCTTATTGATCTAATTCAAATTTATTATTTAATATTATTATATTATAATATTTCTAAAAAATACAACAATTCGATCCAGCGACGTCCCCGGAGGTTAGAAAGTGCGCCCTCTACCCCTGTGCTACCGAGCCCGTTAACACATTGTAAGGAGAATATGTTTTATAATAAGTGTAATGCCAGGTTTCTTAGATATTTTAAAACTTGAGATTACTTTTTACTATGACTATTTTTATTTTACCGAATGTATTCCAGGGTAGTTTCATTATCATAATGTTTCATTTGGCATACCAATACGTTTTGTATGTACCATAATGCTTACGTAAGATACTTTATACAGGTTTATGTTTCTACGCGTGTCACATTTCCGTTCATCGACTTCCGTTCCATTTTCACGAAATTATTCCTACCAAATGCAGTAAACTGAGAGCTAAAATGTTTAAAAACAAAAAAGTTTTATATTTAAAAATTCTTTTAAATTTAATTAGTATTGTGAAACAATTTATAGACATTTTAAATAGTGTGAGTGTATTTTTTGAAATTGCGGTATTCCTGTTCTGTATGATGTTAAGTGATTTTATTAATTTCATACTCGAAGATAGCATGAAGGGGATTGTACATATGTATTTAAGTATATAGCGCTTGGAGGAATCCTGACACCTAAAACACTCAGGCGAAGAAGTTGGGAAGAGTGTTTATATATTCCTTGTATCCCTCCTCATTTTAAATCCACCCTTGCTGGTGTGACAGACAGAATTATTGTTTATTCTTCCTACATTAAAAAAATTTAAAAAAGATTAATTTTCAAATGTACTTAATTATTCTAGTTTACCTGAGAGATTGTTTTCCTAATTGTTCGACCGGTTTATATCTATTATTAACTTGAGTTGAACCAACACACGACTGATTTTCATAAAATAAAATAAAATATTATTGATCTTACAACTAATGCTATTATTAAAATCATATATTTATTTAGTCGAACAAACAGATTTAACGGGCGAAAATGATCAGTTGCAGAGATTACGAGGTCCATCTTTTGTTATCCATGTCTACGTCATACTTGCCCGTAATCTCTCTAAATATTTCGCACTCACGCAGACACAAGCCCGTATGGACTTTTTTAAATCTCCCTTAAAAGATATTTCTTGGATGCAAACAATACTATTTAATTCGTTGTCTTGCTGACCCAGTTTCAGGTGGTTCATCTTGTCTGGCAACAACCCAAAATAAGTTGTTCGACACTAGAATCGTCGGTGGAGTGCTGGCGGAACTTGGTGAGTATTTCGTCCAGGAAATGAACGTGTTAGTATAGGTTGTTTACAATGCGAAGGTGTGGGGGTTTTACGGTCGTATGGTTTGAGTACAAAGCCTTAAGAGGGTAGTTCATAATGTTACTAAATTAAAATTGATCATAAGAAAGGTTTCGTCCAATAAACAAGTCCTTATTTAGTAGTTTTTATGAACTTACGAGCAAATTTCTATGTAATTTGTAGTATGTACGTAAAGCATAAAATTATATGTTATGCAGTTAGGAATTAACAATTCGTAGGTACTCTTTGCCTTAAAACTCTTTATTTTAAATATATCATAGTTCAATTAATAAATATTAGGTTTTCCAAACACATTGAAAAACTCAGGTTTCTATGGTTTTGGCCAAACTTAATTTTTATTGATTTAATAAATGATATACTAAAAATAAATAAATAAAATATAAATTATAATATAAAGGCTAATTACGAACCGTTATTCCTAAACTGTGTGCCGAACGATTTTATTCTTTCAGCACATGCTAGGACTGACATAAATATTTGCCTTCCAATTCATAAAAACTTTTCATAAGGAAATGTTTAAGTGGAAAAAACGTTTTATAAATAGCTTTTAAATATGGTTATGTTAAGAATTTATTTAAAATCACGAAATACTACACGCAAAAAATATTTGGACACTATACAGGAAAATAATATTCTGCACTTTCACAAAATATTCCTTTGGAAACGAGCTGCTAAGAAATAGTTTGTGATACTACAAGAAAGTTGGTTAAACTTTGTACAACACATGGCTATGGTTATTTTTGCAAATATAAAATACGATTTTCGAGATAACACTGAATATTTATTACGAAAATATTTATATTTTGACTGATGTGTCATTCAAGATTTTATTTAAACCTTGGAAAAGATAATCGAATATTAAAAAAATGGACTTTATTTTGTTGTATTATGCTTACAAATGTGCGCAGTAAATACTGGAAAGCTATTGTGGGAACGGTTCACAAATAACTTTAACTATTGGAGGTACTGGGACAATACAAAGCACAAATGCCCGGGTAAGAATCCGAACCCAGAATTACTGCGAATATTATTTTGTGGTGTTGCAGTTGCTTTTAGGTTAATCTACAAATTTACAAACATCGATAATTTTTTTAAATATTTCTGTTACATTCACAAAAAAAATTACAGTGTAAAAATTTTTCATTCAATCTTGTGTAATATACCTACCTTAGGTTCGCAGACTAGTTGGAACAAAGTTCATACGTGTTGATGATAAACGACTGTTTTATCTTGGTTATCTCGCACCATTTGAAACAATATTATTTCATAACTGTTCACCTGCACGGGAATACCACAATTGAATTCTTTCATTGAACCTCAGTATCAACAGACACAAGTCACACCTGTGCTGACGGCTCTCAGCCGGGTCATTACTGTGCATTATTTTTGTAAACGGAACAGTTACATTCATGTGGATTTACAGATTTTATCAAATTTGTACATTTACACGAAAACAACTGTATCGTTACAAACTAGTCTTCGCAGTTGTACTGGGTTCGGATTCTTACCCTGGCATTTTATGCTCTGTGTTGTCACAGTACCTACAGGGTAGTTAAAGTTATTTGTAAACGGTTCCCTGAATAGCTTAGCAGCATTAACTGCGCACATAATAATAAGTATAATAAAAAGCAATAAGGTACAATTACGGAATATTCTATGATCTTTTTTTATAGTTTAAAAAATGGTGGAATGAAACATAAATTAAAATATGAAGTTTTGCGCTATTATTTGTAAGATGTAGGTACTTAGTATTATCTCGAAAAACGTAGTTCATATATGCAAAAATAACCATAGCCATGTGATGTTAAAAGTTAGAATATCTGTCTTCCGTTACCTATTATAAACTATTTCTCGGCCACTGGTTTCCAAAGGAATATTTTGTAAAAGTACAGAAAATTATTTCTGCTCAGGACCGGTTGTTGTGTTGTCCTTTAGCGCGGAAGACGCTCTGGGTTCGAGTCCCGGCCGAGGAATGATATCGAATTTCTAATGTTTAAATTCGTCTTAGTTATGTCGATGCAATATAATAATTGTGAAATGAAACTAATGAATGATTAAATGGCAACTAAAATTAACATTATTAAAAAAAAATTATGAAAACACGTGAATTTGTGAACGAGTCTTTTAGTGCTCGCCCAGTGATATGTGACATCTAACCTCGGTAACAAGCGAATTCGCGTGTTTCATTCGAGTTGCTCTGTTGGGATGGTTCGAGATTGCGATTCGACCCGTCACCACCGACACACTGATACAGGGTGTCCACAAGTAAAAAAAATATTTCGTACCAACTTAGGCGAGAAAAAAAGTACTAGATTTGGAAAAAAAAAGTACTAAATTATAATTTGTTATGGTTTTAACAATTCAGAAAGTTATTTTGACATTGCAATGCTCTAACTTAAATATCACACACCACACACACACACACATACATTCCATAGTTTTTTTAAAAATAATTACGCTTAGTAATAAAACATATTTGAGTTACTGTAATATTATTATATTAAAGAAAAAAAAGTACTGGATCTGAGCGTAAATGTACTAGAGCACTAAAAAAAAATTATGAAAGTGTTAGATCTAGTACGAAAGTACTAACTGTGGACGCCCTGCACTGATAGCGGTGAGTCGACGTGTGAGGCCCGCTGTTCACTGCCCGCAGGCGAGTTCCCGTGGCAGGCGTCGATCCGCGCGTCCCAGACGCACCTGTGCGGCGGCGCCATCATCGGCGAGCAGTGGATCTTGTCGGCGGCGCACTGCTTCATCCTCAAGACTGCCGCCGACCTGTCGGTGAGGGTCCACTCAACGCGGGGGCGAAGCCGGGGGGGGGGATAGGGGTTCTAACCCCCCCCCCCCTTCTCAGCCCCTATTTTTTAAAATCTGAAAGCAGGGTAGCTAAAAGCCTGGGTGTCTTACTGCTATCACCGGCCACTGCACTGGAGGGGAAGTGTAAGCGAGCCCTACTGATTCTCCTGCACTTTCCCTACCCCTGTCACGAGCAGAAGCTATAAGGTTGTGACGCCGTGACGGGTCTCAAGTTTTCAAATATCTTACACCTATTGTATTTAACCAGCGCGGTAATTATAAGCAGGTGGTGACTGGGTAACTCTTCAAGCTAAAGCTAATTGTTTCCAGGAATTATTTCTTTTTCTTTTTTGTATTATCGAGCTTCGAACATGATTTATGATTTTGTGGACGTGTACAAGGCACTTGGATTGATTAAAATATCTTTAACTAATTTCTTACTTCATCACTCAAACAATTTTTTATTAAAAAGTTAATAATATTTTTACCATTACAATATTTAAAGTTAAGTACCGAAAACTGCCTTTAAATCCAAATTTTTCTGGGGGAGGACCCCCGGACCCCCCGCTTTAATAGAGGGGGGACCATGCTTCGTAATTTCCCCCCCCCCCCATACACAAATCCTAGCTACGCTACTGCACTCAAGTAGTTCCTGCCCCGCCCGCTAGACAGCAGCTCTCATGAAACAATGTCCCAGCTGTGATATAAACTGTGAGCGTTGTAGAGTTTTTTTTGGGTTCAAAGGTCACAGTTAAAGAGTAACTCAAAACAGTTTTTTTTTAGAATACCGCATGCGCGAGTTTTTTTTTTTTACTGTTTTCTCGCTTGCAGCGCCACCCACGCAAAATGGAGACTCCTGTGCGTAATGCGTTTCGTGTTCTGCAATTTGCTAAGGGTGACTCTGTAATTTCAGCCCTCCCCATTGAAATCTCTTTTGTAAGAGTGCGATTATAAAATTTCTAATGGTCTTCAACTTTTAATGGGAGCTGCATATCGTGGGTATACACCAAAAAGTGAACAAGTCAAAGAAAAGTGGTTAAAATATAATTACCATCTGCCTAATAAAAGGCCTTGAAATTATGCCCAATTCAGCATCTCAAGAACTAGACACTTTAGGTAAAAAGTTAAAACAAATTTCACTTCTTATTTTTATTTTATATGCCATGATTCTCTCTCACGGACGAACGGGAAGGAAGGCTTCGCTAGGTCTCAAGGAGTTACCTTGAGGTATTGCGTAATCTCATTTATATGACGGTATTTCTCGAATTTACTGAGGTAAATAATCGAATGTTGCTCCATCTGGCTGTAAATATAAAGTTTGTTGCTTGATTTCCCACTTGGTTAAAATATTGTTTATTTTTAATTTGGTTACAGGATTTCACCAATTAATTGAAACTCTGAATATAATTTTATAGCGTATCTCATATCGTAAAAACAATGCACGGAGCAACTGTTCGCTCAGAAATAACCAGGATTATACGGAGAAAAATAAAGGAATTATTGCCAGGGATAACCCAGAGAACACGGAGAAACCAACTAAAGTTTTTCCAGGAATAACCAGCACGTGTAGGAAACCAACAGAAGTTTACCTGAATAATGCTCTGTGAATACATTTATAAATATGCCTGTATATACATATTATACGTCTTAAATAATCGTATGCATTGTTTATTACATGTGCTTAACATATCTATTTACGTTTTATGCATACGTATATTTGTAACTGATGTATATTCTAAGCATAACATTGGAATATTTATGCATATGTATAAAAAATATATTAATCGTCGAAATGTGTGATTCACACAGCATGATTTAGGTAAACTTCCGTTAGTTTTCTCAGCGTGCTCCTGGTTATTTCTGGCAAGAATTCTGTTGTTTTTTTCTTCGTGTAGTCCGGGTTATTTTTGAGCAAACAATCACACCATGCATTTATTTACGATATTAAATATGACATATTAAATGAGTTACGTTTAATTGGTGAATTCCTGTTACCAAATTAAAATAAGCAATTTTTCAACCAGGTGCTACATACGTTTTATCCCGAAGAGTTTTATTATTAGTAGGCCTATAGACATATAATTTGTTTATCGTTTGGGGCCTCAAAATTTTACCACACATTTTGCGTGCACGGCATATTACTATTTTAAGTTTATGCGCAAACCCCCTTGTTCTAAGTTAGGTAACACAAGCTTCTGGTGGCGTCGATGGACGATGGCGTAAACATTTATACATCCAATCATCGCTTCTATGTAGAACTTTGGGGGCTTTCTGTGGAGTGTCAGGTGCCATAGTTTGCGTTGTTTTAGTAAATCAGCTGATAAGCAGTGATTTCGTTGTTACCATTTTATCAACATTCAAGCTTCGTTCCACTCGAAAATATTTTTTCTCTGATATGTAACTAATTATTTTGCTCCTGCAAAGTTATTTTTTATCGATGAAGAAATAATGTTTCGACATTTATCAGATTATTTTAAATTATTGAAATGGTAAAAAATAAATTAAGATTTCATAGCTTCAAATTGAAATAGACGTTATTTGATAATGAATCCTGCAAAACAGCCACGTTTTCTCAATAAGTAGGGACTGGGGGAAAAAAATCGCGGTTTCGATGACCTTCAGGATAGTCTACACAGTCCTCTGAATGCTTGGGCAAATAACGCCAGTTCATTGGCTGCTCACTTGTGAGTGATCTCAAATTTTTTGTCTGTGATTCGGTACTTCTTTGGTTGAGTGTTTCTAGTTGGCCCAGAGTCGTCTAGATGAATAGCGAGCCAATACCAAAAGCAGCTTAACTATACAAGTACAGTAAAACCCCGTTTATCCGGCCCTCGTTGATCCGGATCCGATTTGTAGACATTATTTACTGTAACACATACAAATGACAGTTGTATTCTAAAGACAATTAGCATACGATAATATACCTGGCCGTACTTTATTCAAACGCCATACATGTTTGTAACAGAAGAAAGTGGTCAAATTCTTTGTTAAGAAATTATGTGAAAAGTTATTTTATATATTTTAATTACTTGAAAACAGTATAGGGTATATATACTATGTAATTTCGTTATAATTGTTTCATCGTAATAAACGGCAAGTCTGCTTATTTAAAATGTATATCTTGCTAATTACCCATATTACCTGGATTATCCTGATTTTCGATTATGCGGATTGCCTTTGATTCCAGTTAGTCCGGACGAACGAAGTTTAACTGTATTTGAATTTTAGCCTATCGCTAAATGAATCTGTGATTTTTTCCGGTCTCTTATCAATAAGAATGCAGGTGAATAGAACTCTAACAAATTTGTTTCTTCTTTCAGGTTGTTGTCGGCACAATCTACTTGAACAACCTTGGTTCATACATCCAGACAACACAAGTATCTAAATTAGTGGTGAATAGTAAATTTAATTGGTAAGTGAACTAAAATAAACAATTACCGAATAGTTATTGTGGTTTTAGAGGTACTAAAATGTAATGCATTTTCTTGGCTTCTGGGCGTAGGCCGTGTCAGATAATTGTCTTGCGACGTTTCGGCAGTCATAGCAGCTGCCAGACTTATGTAGTCTACCCGATGATGGCAGCTGCAATGACTGCCGAAACGTAGCAAGACTATTACCTGACACGGCCTACACTAAGAAGCCAAGAAAATGCAGACAATGGCCGTGAAAGCCTTAGATCTTTAATTACTAAAATGTAAGCTGTAGGTTAAACATTAATATTTACACCGAATAAAAAATTAATAATATTGTCTAAAGATCATTTTATTTTGCTTTGCAGTACCGACACGTTTTTATCGTATGGAAAGATAAATTGGTAAGTTTTATAATCATTGTTAAAAATTTCCTTCTAAGAATATTTTGAGAAAATTTCACAGACAACGTTGTTACATATTCGAAAATACAATCATTTGCTACAATCATGATGATTTGAAAAGATTAAAAGAATATACGCTACGTAAAATACTATTACAGTATTGATTCATGCTCTTCTTTCGGTGGGATTTCCTGTCATGACCAATGTGAGGGTGAAATGTATTTATTTAATTCATAGTTATTTACATTTATGTTAGAAAAACATTCTCAATTAAGTTCACATTTAGGTTTTTTCTTATATAAGATTGAGTAATTATTCCGCTAAAATTTCATTCCAAGGCTATTGCTATGTTTTTTTTGTTGTGATAAGTATGTATAAAAACACGAATACAGAAACTGACTGTGTTGATGATCATTTTTTAAAGACCAAGAATATAATACTTTATGTGTAAAACGCACGTTTTTAACTACTTTAGTATCGCAGTTATGTGCGATTGAAATATCACGAATGAGTTGGAAATGAAAACATTAGGAAATTTTTGTACAAGGGATAGAAAATGTGATAAGTTATTCGTTTCTTTTGATTTATTGCACACATTCTTTTCTTGAATAATTACTACTGATTGGTTGAATTTCAATTTTCTCGAACCCGGACCTCGAATTCGAATCCCAACGAGTGTCTCGAATATATAATCCAAATTTAAGTCTCAAAGGTCAAAAATAAAATAATGTACAAGACATTACAAATATTAACTATAGTGCTAAAACTTCAACCATTTGAATGCTTGTTTCCCAAACTAAATTTCTAGAATCAATATTGTAATTCTATTTATATAATTACACGTTAAAAAAAAACACTATCTTGGGGAATGGTAACAGGTAAGGTTGTGACGCCGTGACAGGTCCCAAGTTTTCAAATATCTTACACCTATTGTATTTAACCAGCGCGGTAATAATAAGCAGTTGGTGACTGGGTAACTCTTCAAGCTAAAGCTAATTGTTTCCAGGAATAGGCCAGTTATGCCGAAACCCAACCATTTTTATTCCTTTTTTTTGTATTGTCGAGCTTCGAGCATGATTTATGATTTTGAGTGGACGTAAACAATGCACTTGGATTGATTAAAATATCTTTAATTAATTTCTTACTTCATCACTCAAACAATTTTTTTATTAAAAAAATAATAATATTTTTACCATTACAATATTTAAAGTTAAGTACCGAAAACTGCTCAAATAGCACTATTTTACACCTTAAAATCCAAATTTTTCCGGGGGAGGACACCCGGACCCCCCGCTTTAATAAGGGGGGGGGGGCATGCTTCTTAACCCCCTCCCCATACACAAATCCTGGCTACGCTACTACGTATTTTACGTAACGAAACATTACGTAGGTCCTATTTTCTGAGTCTTTTGCAAACCAAAAATATAACTAAATATTTTCTTCAGAAATGTTCGTTCAGCAAGCTAAGTGTTTTGAGTTCAAGGTATATATCTGATTGTGACAGGGGCCAAAGTATTTTCTTTATACTGAAAGCAAGATCAATTTATTCATCAAAATAAATAATGTAAAGTTCGTAGGGAATGCGCTTGAATATCGACTTTCTCTAGCAAATAGATTACCTCAGATGTAAAAAAAAATATGAATCTATAAAAGTCAAGTGTGTGTTTGTGAACACTCACTTTTCTCCACAACTATCAACTGCTCCCATTCGTGGTCATGATGATAGATAGCCCTCGGTCTCCAATTGATGATAAAAGAGTTTGGTAGTGGTCTCCAATTGATAATAAGAGAGTTTGGTAGCAGTATCAGTGCGTGGGTGGGTCGTGGGTGTGTGCGGTGAAATTCTCTTCTTAATACACTGGTTTATAATGAGAAGCCCGAAAATATTTTAGGATGTTTTAGAATAGACTCACTAACAGAGTAGAGAGGTGTACCGGTGGGTGGTAAAGATGACACGACATAATAGAATGTTCCAGAAACTTTCGAAAAATTTCTAGGAATTTACAGAATTTCCTATAATTTTCTAAAAAAATATCCAGATGTTCCAAAAATTTTACGAAAATTCTGGAATGTTCCAGAAATTTCTCAAAACTTTTACTACTTTCAATAATGTTTCAAAATTTTCGCATAATTCAGAATGTTTTCGAGTGTTATGGAACCGGAAATTGTACATGCTACAATCCAGAAATTTCGATCCTTGGAGGTATATAAGACAAAATTCGGCGCGCGTTTATCAGTGATATTAAAAAAAAACGCGTATCAAAGAGAACAATACCTGAAAGTCCAAGCGAATATTAAGACGATAAATTTAAGTCACGTCAGGGAAATATTTATATTCAATTTTTTATTAAAATAACTATATGTCCAATAAGGAGATGAGACTTTATTCCATTAAGCGTGCGATATATTCGACAAAGCCGGGTATTACCGCTAGTAATTCATATTGTACGCAATAGAAACAAGAATAAATAATCAGCTTTTCCTTCTCCGGTATTTCTGTCTAAACATGTAAACACTTTCGAACACAACATTCGATATTAAGGATTTTAGGAAGCAAATATACTCCGCAGCAGCAGTTTGAATGTTTACCGAAACCTGATAATTTGTAATACCGCATTTACTAATGCGTATTTAAATTATATTTCTTGAATTTTAAAAATTACTTTGCAGTCATATTTTTTAAATCAAATACTTCAAGTCTAAAAGATAAGCAGTTTCATTTAATTGTGATTTTTTAACAATAATTGATAATTTGCAGTTCATATTTTGCCCATATATTTCCATATTAAAAAAAAAATAGTTCAAAATATTTTATGCATACCTCTCTAAAACATTTTTAATTATTTTTTAAATGCATATTTAATTTTATATATTTAACTGTATAAAATCAACTGGTATTCCATTTATGTTCGCAGGAAGGTGAGTTCTTACCACAACGACATAGCCTTGCTGCAGCTGAAAACTAAACTGGTATTCAGCACGTACGTGAACAAAATCAGCTTACCACAAAGTAATTACACAGCGAGTGGTAAGTCTGCGTTGTTAATGTTAAAAATGTAAGGATAAAAACTGAAATGTAGCCAATCTTCGTTATTACGTTGTTATTGTAAGGATAATTTTTGGAAAGTATTAATATTCGTTGAAATTTCACAGCTACATGAACGTTCTTAAATGTTGTGGTTCGTTACTGATCGCTGACTACATAGCGTCTGTGGGAAAACCAAAGAATAAAATCTCAAAACAAATTATTACATCCTCTTAAAGCAATTTTATACCAGTGACTCCTTCATGCAACAAAATAAAAATAAAAATATTATTTTGTTTTTGGAGGAAACACTAGGAAGGAACCTTGGGATAATTCCAACATAGACAAATTTATATTGTGGCTAGAATGGGAAAATTTGTTTTATTTCAAAAACAACCTGCATTAATATTTCTCGAATGACGTGCGGACAAAGAGACCAAGATACTTATTAGACGCAACTCTTCGTCCCTACTGAAAGAGCTAAGACTATTTACAGATACACTTTTGTAGCAGCACTGACGCACAGTTAAATTAACTTCACGTTGATGACCGGACTACAGATATCTTGACACGCCCTAGGCGAATCTAAAACAGTTATAAACAGGGCCGGAACTAAGGGGGGGCATGAGGGGCATGTGCCCCGGGCGGCATATATCAGGGGGCGGCAAAATATGAAAAGTGGTTCACTTAAACAAAATGAAACTAGTCATTAAAAAAAGTTTTGAAAGTGTTCATATCGCAACCAATAAGTTAGCCAAGAAATTAAGAAATTCTATTTAACTTGATTATGCATAATTCGTAAATATATTCGTACTTCAAATGCGTTACGTCACTCTAAGAAACAAGTATTACCATAATTCGTGGTCTGGAGTGAGTAAAAGCACTGCGATGAGAGCTGGTATCTCAAGGACCCGTTGCGCGGGTGATCACTTGGCTGAGCAAGATGTAGCCCTTTCTCTGATAAATACCCTCATTTTTCCAGCCCCTACTCAGTCGCTCCTGTGTTTTCGTACCATGTGCGTCTCTGCCTGAGGACGGGAGCAGATAGCAGTTCCCGAAACGTCGCATGTTTCTGTTTTGGAAAAACTATTGTGTTTGTTTCGTCTTTTCGTTTTGTCGTGTTATTGTCTCGTTTCAACTGTTGTGCTGAATATTTTTGGGTTCAATATGTTTGTGCTGTCATCATTTGTGGGGTTTTTATAGTTCTATTCTGTTTTGGAAAACTATTGTGTTTGTTTCGTCTTTTTGTTTTGTCGTGTTTTTGTCTCGTTTCAACCATTGTGCTGAATTTTTTTTGGGTTCAATATTTTTGTGTCATGATTTGTGGTTTTTTTTTCGTTCTCTTAGTACATTTTTCTTTGTTTGTCTTTGTTTGTTGACCATATTCCTGTTACGGAATATTTTGTGGTGTTTATATTCTGTTGACAACCAATTTTTTGCTTATTTTGTGCTTTTTGTCTTTTGGTTATTTTTACTTATTTACTTATTTTATTTTTTAGTTTTCTTCTACAGAAAAAGTGCTTAGCAATGGCGTATGTCCAAAAAACTTACATCAACTAATGTTGAAAGTCATTGACAGATTAATTATGGAACTGAGTAACAGGTTTAAGGCTTTGGAGAACATTAACAATAAGTTTGGATTTTTTAGTGGTGTTCAAATCCATAAAATGGAAGTAGAAGATTTAAAAGTCAAAGCAGCAGAATTAGGAAACACAGTGCCGATCTTAACAAAGAATAATTCGTATTTTAAATTGAAAGTTTTAAGCTCCATGCATTAACAGTAGACTATGAATTAAAAGATGCTACAGCATCAACAATGTTGAGCCTTATCTACAAAAATAAACTGTAGTTGGCACACCCTCACATTACTACTGCTCTGAGAATGTTTCTCACCCTTTCAGTTACAATTGCGTCAGGTGAAAGAAGTTTTAGTAAACTTAAACTTATTAAAAGCTATTTGAGAAGCACGATGGGCCAGCAGAGATTAACAAATCTAAGTATTATATCTATTGAACACAAACGAGCTGCTTTGATCAATTTTGATGATATTATTAACACTTTTGCAGCTAAGCATGCTCGAAAAATTAAATTTTGAACTGAATTTCTTTGTATGGTTATCAATACAATATTATACTTAATTCAGAATCACATGTTCCTTATGTAATTTTAGTACTTAATAAACTTATTGGTAAGACATTAATTTTCACTGCTGTGCAAAAAATAAACAATAGTTTGATAACAGTCTACTTCATTATAGTAAACAATGTAATTGTATTAGTTTTCCAATTAGTGTACTTGATAAATAAAAGTTCTCAATTATGTATAAGTGAATGGTATCATTACAACCACCGCTTCTAACGAAAAAGGGTATTTTATAATGTTGGTAAGGAGGGGGCGGCAAATTAAGCTTTGCCCCCCCTAACGAATCTCCTAGTTCCGGCCCTGGTTATAAAACAGGTGAAGAAATGGTTTCAAATGTGTAACACACAGAAGTATGTCACCTTTATTTCGTTCAATTGGCATTCAAAATAAAGTTTTTTGTACATAGTCAAGTTTAATCTAACCTGAAGTAAAATTAAAATCTATGAAATAATCTTGGCTTCACCGCCGAAGAAGAATGAAGCGACATGGTGTAAATACCAGAAATTGGACTCGCATTCGTGTGTTTACATCAACACTCTAGTAGACCTATGTGGTCAGGGTTCGCAACAACTAAATTTCCAAAAGGGGGGGGGGGGGGCAATACACCTTTTTATAAAGAATCATCGATCCCCCCTATTGAAGCGGGGGGTCCGGGGGTCCATCCCCTGGGAAAATTTGTATTTCAAAGGTGGAAAATGGTGCTATTTAAACAGTTTTATTATCTAAAAATTAATTGCACAACACTTTCTTTGCCCCCGTTTGCCCCCACTTCAAGGTTTCAGAAGGAGGGGGGGGGGGGTTGCAAAATACCCTTGCCTCCCCCTGTTGTTGCGCCTATGTAATGTGGTTGCTGTTGACACACCCAAGAGTGCGAGTGTGCGTGCGTGCGTGTGGCAGGTAACGGCGTGGTGAGCGGCTGGGGCGCCACCACGGAGGCAGGCAACCTCTCCTCGGTGCTGTACTGGGTGGAGGTGCCCATCATGACGCGCGCCATCTGCGTCGACTACTACGGCGACGAGGTGCAGGACGGCATGATGTGCGCCGGATACGACAGCGGCGGCAAGGACTCCTGCCAGGTGGGCGTGTCTCTTTATCGAATCCGTTTCTACGATCGAAAATTGGCCGAGAAAGATGTCGGGCGTGAGTTGTAAACCAGAACCTCCCTGGAAAGCTTCGAATATATATACTGTATAGAAGTCGCCAGCCCAGGTTAAAATTTCTAATACGGTTTGAGGTAGTTGGTTAATTCACCGCCGCAATCGCCACCATCTCTAGGGCATCGACTTGTGGTGGTCCCTAGCGGACAGGTGTCGAACTCTTCAAACACCCCTTCCCCCTCCCGTTGAACGACCTTGAGCTGCAGTGAATGATGGGTGGGGGGTGCGGGGAATGACAGCGGGCGACAGTGCTGCGCTCTAACGTGTAAATAACAACCTAAGACGATACAGGGCGTTATGGCAGCGCCCTGCAGCGGTTAAGTTCCCAAGCTGCTCATCATACGCTCCTGAAAAACGTAGAGTAAATCCTATCCACTCGCGACTTCTATACAGTATATATATTCAAAGCCAGAAATAGAGGCTAAGTTATTGAGAAAATAACTATCCTATATGAGAAAAAGAAAACAACGAAAATTCCCGCCCTGCGTGGCCATGAAAATAATTTATTTTATGGTACATAGTTATAAAATTTATTTCGAAAATTTAAAAAAATGGAAAACGAATAATTTAGTTATTGGTATCAGTATGCAGGATATGGTCACCATGGGCTTCTTTTCTTACGTATTATTTTATGTTTTAGTTTACCGTCTTCATTCCTGAGGTTGGTACATTTACAGACACATACTACCCATCCCACCACTCCCGAATGAGACCATCCAGTAAAGAACTTTCGTCAACATGTAGGGATGGCAAAATGTTTTCCACATATTGATATATCGGTATCGGTATTTTGTTAAATCGTTTAAAATATATCCATGCTAATCATTGTCCATTATGGAGTATTAAAACTGTAATTGTATACAGCTGAAGTGTTATTCATTTATCTTCCCAAATTTGTAAAGAAAAAACTAAAAATATATTTTATTTAAATTCGATATAATCGAAACAAAATAACGATATAAAATATTTATCGGCATTAAAATATTGATACACTGTATTTTGTTTGCATATTGAACATAAATATTCATTTAAAGTTACAGATATTTGTTAATTTGTACATTTATATAAAAACAACTGTATCATTACATAATAGTGTTCGCAGTAAGTAGGTAATTATAGTATGTTCTGGGACAGGGGGTGAGGGGTCGGGATCCGGGGATCCAGCGTCCATCTTGGATGACGTCACTTATGGCGGCCATCTTGAATTTGAATTTGACTTTATACCCTAGCGGCTATCTTGGATTCTGCCATTTTGTTTTCTAGAACATTCCACTGAATTATGATGTCACATCCACCATCTTGAAAATCCTCAAATATTAACTTAGAAAATCGGGAAAAAAATTATAAAATTTTAATTTAAAAACTTGATTACTTCGTCATCAAGCTCCTCACTCCTGTGCATTGCACTTTTCATTACGATGCCATCATCATCGAGCTCCCCACTCCTACCCATGCATTATAGTCTGCTGGAGGCAGCCATCTTGTTTAGTAGAGACCGCCATCTTGATTTCATATGATGGATGTCGTCATCGGGTGTATGTTTCTAAAGTATGTTAGTGTATAGCAGTATGGTGTTGATTGTTTTAAGCATACTTGGAATGGGGTTTTTATAAATGTAACTAGTATGGCGGCATTTGTTTTAAGCATACTTGGGGTGGTTTTTTTTAAGACATAGCAAGTATGACGTCGTTTGTTTTAAGCATACTTTATCTTTTGGGATTTAGACATAACAGTATGGAGGCATTTGTTTTAAGCATACTTGGAGTGGGGGGATATTTAAACATAACTAGTATGGCGGCATTTATTTTAAGCATACTCGGGGTGGGTTTTTTTAGACATAACTAGTATGGTGGTGTTTGTTTTAAGCATACTTTATCTTTTGAGATTTAGACATAGCAGTATGGTGGCATTTGTTTTAAGCATACTTTCTCTTTTGAGAACGTAAGCATATCTTCCTTATTTATTTATCTACTCATCAACTGGTCTCATGGTCTGGTTGGTAAGTTGTCTGTTTTCTAACCTCGATGTTCTTGCGTACCCCGGATCAAACCCCAACCACCCAGATTTTTTTTTTACACATCTCCTGCCTTCGAAGCGATGGTGGCGCGCTCTAGCAGCCAACGGTATAACTAAGGTGACATATGTCAACAACAATGGCGGCCTCCAGCAGACGCTGTTTGATTGTCACGGTTACGTAATCAATGTTTCCACGCCGACAAGATGGCGGCCCCCAGCAGACAGCGTCTCCCGGGGGCCGCAATATTTGATTAGGCAATGATTACATTGTCCCAGAACCGACTTACTCCCCCTACTCTTCAGTAATGGCCATTTTTTAGTATGTGAAGCTGCAAGCTAAAAAAAAATAAAGCAGTTACTCTTTAATTGTGACCTTCAGCCAATACTCTACAATGCTAGCATAAATTCTTTTATGGACATGCTCTATTAGTAGAGACCGGAAAAAAATTCGCGGATTCAATTACCTCTAGGATTAACCTCCATTATCCTCTGCACATTCTCGAGTAAACACGCGTGTTCATTGGGTACTAAATTGCGAGGCGTCTCTACTGGGTAAGCTTGTGATTCGACGCTTCTTTGGTCGATAGTGTCTCCCATTGTCCCTGAGAGCTCCAGTTAAACTGCGAGACAATATAGCAGAACCAGCAGAATTGTACACATGTTTGAATTTCAGCCTATCACGAATTGAATTTGCGAATTTTTCCGGTCTCTATCTATTACATCTGGTCTCCAAAGGTACATAATGTTTTTTTTCCCTTGTGTGCTTTGACCTGATGTATCGATATTCCCGATGTATCGACGCACGTCCGTGGCGTGTGCGCGCAGGGCGACTCGGGCGGGCCGCTGGTGTGCGACAAGAAGACCGTGCTCTGCGGCATCGTGTCGGCGGGAGACGGCTGCGCCAGGCCGGAGCAGCCGGGCATCTACTCCGACGTCGCCTACTTCGTAGACTGGATCACGAGCACCGTCGGATGACGCGCCGCGGCGCCGAGCATCCGACGAGAACTGCCGTTTCGAAGCTCCGAACTCAACAACACGCAGGCCATTTTTATTTCAGCTCCGGAATGACTACACCGTCACTCTCAGACCGTTAGGGATATGTCGTGACAAAGTAGATGCACTGGAAACCAATAGTAGGTTTAAAACAAAACCTCACTTCGTTGAATTGATGTCTTGGTTCATCAATTAGAATTAATGGATGAATTATAGCAGCAATGTTAATAAGAAATCTTTACCAAAATAGTAAGTGTCACAGGGGATGGAATGTAATTTGATTATGCTTACCGCCCAATCTTGCTCTATTTAGTTACTTTGCAAAAATGGTCAAGTAGTTATTTCTAATAAATGTTTGTTATTTATATATATAGAGCTTTGTTATGCACATAAAAAATGTATATAAATAAAGATGAGTTTCTGTTTGTTTTTTTAATAAAAAAAAAGAGTACAGTTTTTCTCCGAGTTTGATGACATTTTTTTCACACTTGACTTCCGAAATAAAAGGGAAGCCACTGTCTACATAAACCTCAACCTTAAAGACCTGTTACAATGGATGCTGGTGCTTATAAACTTCCGAAAACTATGTAAACCTTTGATAACATCACATATCTAGATACTGTAAATAAAGTAAATATTTGTTATGAACTTGCAATTTTTTTTATTTGTACTAAGAAGCTTTCTGAACACTCAGCTTCTTTTTACTATTCGCAGCAATTTTATACATTAATAAAAAATTCTGATTAGTATTTCACAAAATCTGCTAATATTAAGTGCAATATAATTTTAAAAAATTGAACATACACGTCACAGAACTGATAGTTTATGTTTGCAAGTAAATTTTCAGCTAGTGAAAGTGTGTGAGTGAGCTTGATTTCTAGAGGGCAATATATTTCGATTGTTTATATATATATATTTTTTATTAAATAAAATCTTTTTTCAGTGTGACTAAATTGTGTTTATTGCGGTTGGACATTTCATTTGGCGTAAGTCATTTGTGACATCACAGAACAACGACCAATCACGCGTGCCCTGCCGGTCTGCTGACGGTCGTCTGCCATCGTGACCGTAGCGTCACAGCACGTAGCGTGACGCCGAGGTGACGTCACGTCAAATCAGCTTCCAGAATTGGGAACAGCACTTACCTTTTCATCCGAGGATCGTCCTATCACAGCAGGGCCTTTACCCATATCCCCTTTATAACAAAATAAAGCTTTCAAGTTTAGCCAAACTAATTATCTATGTCAATCTACCGTGTTGTCCTCTATGTATGATCAGGTGCATCATACAAGTGAATGTGGCACGTTGCTACAAAAAAATTCACCAGGCAGACGTTACTGCGTGAATGTGGCAGGGCCTAACCAAAAACAACCTTACATAATATAATTTAAACTAACTTTAGCTGGACTCGCAATGTTCCGTCCTTCACCCATTCGAACCGCCATCCGTCCATCCAACAAGCCGAGCCATTCACAATGATCCGCATGCCCTCTTAATATTTTTCCACTTGGATGCTGTCAACAACTATAAAAGCTTATATTTTTGAGGGAATTTATCTTGTAATGGTTTAACAGTTTGACTACCATATACGCTAAGCGCTTATAAATGATAAAACAAACTCTAAAATATTTACTTGTATATATTTTTTGAGTTACTGCACACTATTTATTACTTTTGTGTCTCAGACAGTTTTCGTTTCAAATATAATACATAATACGTGCTCATAAGCAAGTCAAAAACATAATACGGAATTAGCTTAACAAAATAACAACTCTAAAAAAAAATTTAAAAGAAAGACAATGCCTTTTCAGGCAGTTTTGAGTTTATAATTTAATTCGTTCGTTCGTCGAAATTTAAGGCTTGGCGAGGTTTTGGCAGTCGGGCGGATGGAATTTCCCGGGCCATCTGATTGGCTGTGCGTCTGGGCTGGCTGGCAGCCAGGCGGGAAACGACAAAAAGGCATACCCGAAACAACCAGCGCCACCCAAAACCATGCGGACAACAATGTCCTAGCCCCCCTAGTATGGTAGACTCTTTTCCACTCTGTCCAACTCTTCTTCCAGAACCATCCTTCTGTTTCCCGTAACCAACATGCTTGTAATTAATGCATGAAATTTTTGCATCCCGCATGTAAGTGCCCAGGGTTTCCCCCCGTGTCTATGCAGGTTTTACCTGGGCCCAACTTATCTAGTTTTAGTCTAGAATAGTCAGTGAGGGGAATTAGTCATGGCGCCATTCGCTGCCATGGCTGGCCAATCCCCCTCCTAGCACACGATGCATGTTACCGCTCCTGCATGGCTAACACCCTGCATGATTAGAGCGTATGGGCTTCGGCCTGAGACGCACTTAGTCTCCCTCCCTTCACACGGAACCCTCCCCAACACACTTAGTTTTTAGTTAGGTTAGGAAAAATAAATCGCTGCGTGTCGCATGATTGACGGACGGAAGAGACGGATCGTGGTGAGTCCAGCTTCAGGCTAACTTGACCCAACCTAATGTTTACTAACGTGAACTAAACTAACCACAAGCCAGGTGGCTAGTACTCGCACCACGGCCGTAGCCAGGATTTCGCGAAGGAGGAGGTCCAGCACAGCCATTTAAATATTTTTTATGAGTAAGTTTTCTTTTTAATTGAGTTTTAAAAAGAAAATTGTAACACTAAAATCCTAGAAGTCAAACTAATAATTTAACTAATAAATTGGCCTGAGAAAAGAAAACAGAACTTTTTATATTTTGGTTTTTATCAAATTGTTTTAAATAATTTTTAATAAGTCAATTAATTGACATTTTTGTTTTTTTAAAAAAGGCATAAATGCATGTACACGAATATATATTTTTTTAATACGTGAAACACACATTTCGAGTTTGTATGAAATACATGCTTACAACTAAAACACGTGTGCGAACCGACAATAAAAAAATTATAGACTTCTTGCAGACGATCCCTGCCACTTCTGTGCGCATGAGGCATGTTTGTTGGTTTGGATGTGGGAGGAAAAAATGCATTTATTGCAGCCCACTAATGATGATTACAATAATCCTTCCAAACAAAGCTCTCTGAAACTTTTTTTTTTTGTAGTTAACTTGATGTGATTTTCTTATTCCATCTTCAGTAGGTTTTTTTTCTTCCATTGGAACCCTGTGAGGGAGGGGGAGGGGATGCCCCCCCCCCCCCCCCCCCCTGCTGGTTGCTCGCCTGTCCCAAGCACGAGAAGCCTAAGATGTACATCAAGTTCTGTCCCTGCCCGAACACGCCCGAATATTCACCTTCGGCCAACCTCGGGATTTGTTTTATTTTTGCGCAGGAAAAATGAATTCAAATATTAAAAGTGGTCGGTTAGGTTAACTACATTCAGGAGCGCAACAACTAAATTTCCAAAGGCAATATACCTTTTTATAAAGAATCATCGACCCCCGGGAAAATTTGTATTTCAAGGTGGAAAATGGTGCTATTTAAGCAGTTTTATTATCTAAAAATTGATTACACAGCACTTTCTTTGCCCACGTTTGCCCCCACTTCAAGGTTTCAGAGGGGGAGGGGCAAAATACCCTTGCCCCCCCCCCCCTTGTTGCGCCCCTGGCTACATTAAAACATTTTAAAACTCTATGGACGGTTAGTTAGGTTAGTATAGCTACATTAAAATAAACAGAGAAATATAAATAATGAACCCGAGGTTGGCCGAAGGTGAATATTCGGGCGTGTTCGGGCAGGGACGGAACTTGATGTACATCTTAGGCTCCCCTGTCCCAGCACTCGTGCGACACGTGGGGTCGCGCATGGCAACCAACCCAGGCGGTCGCACGCCGAGAGGTGCGTGACTGTGGCGGCCTCGTGCAGACGTGTCCTCCCGCGCGGAAGGAATTCGCCGCCTCACAACCCCCCCACCCCTCCCCACAACCCGCATCCTCCTCGCTGATCAAAGGCACGCCTTCCGGTTGTTGGTCTTCACCTGGCCGCCGACACTGTGCGTGCGTGTCGTCAGGCGCTGCGCAGTTTTGTCCGGGCTTCGACAGTCCTCTCGAGAAAAGCAGACCGGCACCGGCGGTACCAACCTCTTCTAACAACCCGTCACTCGCACAGCCAGCACGTGACGCTTGCTCGCGAACGAACGCTGTTGACAGAGAGCGACAGAAACCGAATGATATGTGGACCATTAGCACACTACATACATAAGAAATGGCCAAATTTTTAACCAAGTTGCATGAGACGTACTACACAGTATATATTTAACCCTAAGAAATATTTGTTCTTAAACACGACAATTTAATTACTAACCTGTACTGTTGTATGGCATATTTACCATAAAAATTATATATTTTCGTACAAAACATTTTACTTTTTTGTAAGTAAATACATAAGATTTATGGCAAAATTTTCCACACAATTGCACAGGTCCAATTACATGTTTATAACGTTAAAGAAATATTTTTATAGAGAGTTAATTTCTGAAGACACTGCTTTTCTTTCGAGGACGCCTCAATTGAGGGCGAAATTAAATAATAATATAAAGATATAAAATCATACCTATAGTTAAAACAAATTTTGTTGTACCTAGGAAAAATGTTACGAATTTACAAAGTTATATTTTTCATCATATGTTTCCATTATATTTATCCAGATGTTTTATGTACTGGAATTGATTGGGACTGTTGCGTTGATACATCCAAGTTTCATGACAAGTTGGGAATACACAGAATACTCACAATTTATTTGTCAAATATTTGTTTTCCCTTAAATTTACAATAAATAAAAGTTTTGGGAGATAGATTTACAAGTTCTCCTCGAGGTGGATAAGTCTCCCCCACTTAAAATATCTTTTTTTAAATTTCTTCATAACATATTTTTGGACTGTGTTTCTTAAAAATAGCTACATTAAGTACAAAATATTTTTTTAAAAATTCGTCGTAATTAGTAGATATTAATTTTGTCACATTTTTATCGAAAAAAGAAAAGAAATGAATGATGACAGTAAATTTGCATAACTACAAGAACACCTGGAACAGGATACCGAGAATCTATATTTCATGATGAACTTTGATGTTTAATTACATATATTTGTAAATTTGTACATTTACATGAAAACAACTGTATTACCAAAAAAAAATAGTGTTTGCATTAGGTAATACTGGGTTCGGATTCTTATCCGGGAATTTATGCTTTGTTGTCCCAATACCTCCAATAGTTAAAGTTATTTGTAAACAGTTCCCTAAATAGCTTTACAGTATTTACTGCGCACATTAATAAGCATTATATTGAAAAAGAGGAGAATTAACTAAAATGATTAAAGTAATAAAAATAAATAAATAACAAGGAAAAGTGGGTGTGAGGTCATTAAGTTATATTGGAGGAAAAACAATGTAACTCAACATCAACTTTTACTGGTAGAGCCTGTAAATGCTGTGAGAGGAATTTTAACCATTATTATTATTTCTGCACGAATGACTATTTACTTATCCTAAGAATTTAAAACTTAATTAAAAATAGCTTAAAACTAAATTCTATAAAAATAAACATTTATTAAGATAACAACAAAGTATTCAAACTACAAATAATTAGGAACTAACTTTACATAAGACAAATACTCGTACGATTGACAAGAAGTTAACAAAGGAGATACTAGGACTCAAATGACCTTACTTATCTGAGGGAGTGTCAGAAACTTCTATTAAATATTAGTATACTTAAATTTACTGGATTAACGGGCTCAAAACCTTTAAATTAAATCTTCTCATTAAGTGCCACATCAATGTAGTTTATTTTTGACGTGACAACGTCTAATAAATCGATGAACGCCGGCTGCACGCACGAAATAGTGTCCCTTACGCACATTGTCCCGTTACGCTGTGTCCCGTTACGCTCATTGTACGCTTGCGCCGCATCTATCTCTCTTCCACTCGATTGGAACAACCATCGATTTGACGTTTTGGAGGCACATTAAACTCTAAACACTCCCATTCGTTTCCTACTTTTCCTATCATCGTCCTATCCTTAACAGAATACACAGATTGGAAGAAGTTAAATAGCAAACATGTATAAAAGTTATAGTTAAAATAATCTGTTTAAAGTAATAAACATATTTGAATTAATGAGTGCAAATAAAAGTAAATTTATCAATTAAATTGTAGATTTCATTTCACTCCTTCTTTGTATCCATACAAAATAGTGATAATTCAATAAAAGTTAATCAATTTTATTCATAAAAGTATGCAATCATTTCATCAATGTTTTGTAATGACGTTGTCACGTTAAACTATCGTCCGTAAACCGACTTTACAGACAACCAATTTTTCATAAATACTATTAGAACTTCGCAATCGTACCTTTGAACAGCTGTTCCACTAGCCCCTTGTGCCTCGACCGACTAAGAGAAATTTACGAACTTACGTATGTATTCTTGACTCCTCTTCTGATAACATAATCGTACTCCTATTGCCAAAGCCTCATCTCCCGAGTGATTCTTAAGGGGCCCGCCTCGTCAGGGGTGTATGTGTGTTAGTGAGGCGGGATGATACGCGCGACGCTCGCTGGTGCTTCCAGCGCAGTATAGCCTCTAAGCGCAAGGCTCTGAACTTTCGCGCATTCGTCTTGTCGTCACAGGATAACTGTGAAATTTGAGCGGTGACCGTAACATTATATGGCGGAGAAATGAAGATAAAGGTGTTATGCAAGCCCCTTAAGTGCTTTCAAGAATCTGTACTGATTGTTTTATGCCTAAAAATTACTCTGAAAACACGCGTTTTAGGCATTTTAACGCTTCTATAAATACAGTTTAAAAACTTAATCCGAAATTAAAAGTACTTTTCGGCCCTCAGCGAACTCTTAAATGCTATTCGTAAATAGGCCCCACTCGGATATCTTGAGTAGTTTTGAAATCGCATTGTTTTTCCTGAAGCTCTGCACACCGTATGTGTGCCCAGGTAGGCGGGCCCCTTAAACCGCCTACATCTCTGACTAGGGGACTCGTTACCTCAAGCGAGAGGCATGGCCTCCGCCCGAGTGTGAAGGATTCTTTGATATACCGATAACTAATTTGAACTGCTTTGAAGAATTTGTTGACTGTATATACACACGGAAAATTTGGCAATTGTTGCACCTGATGTTGGAGCAGCAATTGGCAGAGCACGTGCTTCTGCAAAGACTTTAGAGGAAAAGTACAAGATAGGGTTAAGTGATAAGATTATTGTAGTAGATAAATATAGGGAGAAAGCAGGCACACCTCTATCTAACCCCCGCTTGAAATCCCTGCGCACCGCCTACCCGAACAATCCCGTGGTCGTTGGAACCAAATTCACGAACAACTAGCTAGGACAGCTGAGCAGGCCACCCCCTCCACCGCGCCGGCGCGCCCTAGGTACCGCGGCCAGAGCGCCCTAGGTACCGCGGCCAGAGACTGCGCGAGGTGCGCGGCCGAACAAACGAACTGCTGAAGAACTTGTCCATCCTGCAAGCCAGCAACGGCCCGCGTCAGCCCCGAGCCCCATCTACCCGGTCACGTCACCCGCGCGTCGAGTGAACAGAGCAGCCAGCCCAGAGTCCCGTCACGTAGAGACCTGCGAAATTCGCGGATTCATTGACCTCTAGGATAGACTCCACAGTCCTTTAAATACTCGCGGAAATGACACCTGTTCATTGGCTACTGACACGTGAGACATCTCAACTAGGCTGTCCGTAATTCGGCACTTTCTTGGTTTAGTGTTTCCCATTGGCTCACAGTTCCCCGGATAAAATGTGGGCAAATCGCAGAAGCGGTACAAAGGTATAGTTGTTTTGATGCTAGCATATCGCGAAATGAATCCGCTAATTTTGCATGTCTCTACCCATCAGTGAAGTCCTGAAAATTGATTTCCAAAACCCTGGAAAAATTTCACACGCGACAACAATAATAAAATAAGGTCCAATTAATGAACATTCAAGAATATTTTCCACGGTTTAACAAAAATTATTCCTGAATAAAACGTCAATTGAAATATAAAATTATGCGCCAATTTCCGTAATAAATAGTATTATCCCGAAAAATTATTTCATATATGCCAAAATAACAGCCATGTCTTGTGCAAAGTTAAAATATCTTTACTGTAGTATTACAAACTATTTCTTGGCAACTGGCTCCCAAAGGTATATTTTGTAAAAGTACAGAAAAAATTTTTTTTCTGTGTTATTAGACTCATAACGCCTTCAATTTTATGCTGGAGGATAAATTTGGAGTGAACCGGCTTACATATTGACTTACTGTTATCTTACAATTAAAAACGCTTTACTCACCCATGCCTTATCCGGTCATCGAACCCAGCATCCTTCCAACGAAGTTGGCCTTGGGCATAAGCTGTGATGTTATAGCATAGTGAATGTGGATTTTGTGAATTAGTTTCTTGAATTACAGAATATATGTCAATGAACCCTTCACGCTTCTACTCCTTGGTTGGGAGGGGGTGAGTTACTCCCCCTCACCCTTCAATCTGGAAGTGTGTTGACGTGCAGTGTTTCCAGATTACGCATAATGTAATATTTGTAACTTAATTGGAATTTTACTCATCAACGATGGGTTAATACAAACAGAAAAGTTATAAAATAAGAAATAATACTCTGTAAAAAATGTAGTTATTTTACTAAAATAAGTCTCTTTTCAATCCCCCGAATAAACTTGAAAATTAGAAATCAAGCTATTGACACTTAATAAATATGTATCAATACAAAAACACGACTTTATCTGTTTGGAAAGCAATAGCAATAGAAAGGAAAAGAGGACAAAGGAAGGGAGAAACCTTATCATAAAAAATATTTTAAAAATATTTTAATGGAAGTACATAAGAAAAATATCCCAGCCACAAGACAAGTCATTGCTATATTTAACTTTTATTCAATTTTTTTTCAAGCTCGAAATCAATAGCGTAACGCGATGTGCTGGGGGGGGGGGGGGTTGGAAAGTATTTTACATTTTACATTTGCATAAAATGGCCACTAGTGGATATATACCCCTTTCCTCACTCTTACTTTCCTTACTCATGTAAAGGGTGGTAATATTTATTATTTTATACAAATCGATTGTTGCTGCGGTAATATAACTAATTGGCTGAATATGAATGTGTTGGCCATGGACTTGAAAGTATAATGACTATATATGTGTGTTTGTATGTATGAATAGATACATTTCATGATAACATTCTGTGAGTCCATATTTAAACTCGTAAAGATTATTGACGTGCCCTGTAAAAAAAAAACTAAGGAAATAATTAAAATGGCGGCTATCCATGATACGGTATACAATTATTATCTGCACGTGCTACACAAATCCAAGAACATTTCATAGTGAAGTGGCATCAGTTTTTGATAACACTTTAATCGTATTCCGAAATATTTTTTTCCACTAAAAATTATTCGTGTGGTGAAAGGCACTGCAACGAATACATTGGCTTCTTTCATGAAGCCTACCTTTGCTTTTTTCACAAAGACGCCAAACTAACGTTGGTGTATTATTTATTTTAAAACGTTGCGTGAAAACTCTGTCGGATTAGAAAAATTGATGCACGTATAAGTGAATTTTTTGTCAGTAACTACATAAGGGATTGTACATGAATTTTTTACTTCACGTCAGATCGTACAGGAGTTAGGGAAAATAACGATGGCCTGAACGACTTAAAAGCAACCATTAATTTTATGGATTTAAAAAAAAAACTGTGGTGGAACATTTAAGCGAAAACTTTTTTTTTTCCTTCCCCGCCGAGTGATGTCCAATTAAAGATGAAATACCCTTTCTTATACGTATGTCAGCAGTTTGAAATTATTGACTGACAGCACACGACTGTAACATATTTTTTTTAAAATATGTCTGGCCCTTGGAGGCATAAGACACTATGTCACCAAAAAAATATATATATTTTAAATCGTGCCGCACTTATTTACGCAACTATTTTATGGCCAAAATATGCGAATTTTTGACATATCGTAGATCTTATATAGAGTTGTATGATAATAGAAAGAACTTCAAACGGTGGTCAAGTTCATGGTTAAAAGTGCATTTTACCCAAAAGTAGACATAATGTGTTATGCCGCCGAGGTAGAGAAATGTTTTTTTTTTTTTTGTCTTGTGAGGGCATAAGAAGCGTTGCGCGTGGCTGTAACAGGCCAAACGTGTCAAGGATACAAGCCGGGGCAGGACTAGACCATCCGCGCCGTCTGATAAGTCCACGCAGTTGTTTCAGCGCCTGGGGTTTTTTTTTCGCGTCGCGGAACAGCGACATGAAGTTGTCCGACTGTCTGCCATCGCGCCTGCGCCTGCTGACGCGGCGCTGGGAGCCGGCGGACTACCACGCTGCCGTCTGGCCCGTCGTCGCGGTGTCGCGTGTCCTTGGAGCAGTTCCCCTGGGTCGCTCCGTCCAGCCGCCGCGACCGCTCCGCCGCGACCCGCAGTTCCTGTACTCCGTTGCCGTGTCGCTGTTCCTCAGCTGCTGCAACGTGCGCAACGCCCTCGGGATACGTGCGACCCTCCACGAGGTCAGGGGCGCAACAACTAAATTTCCAAAAGGAGGGGGGGGGGGGGGGCAATATACCTATTTATAAAGAATCATCGATCCCCCCCAATTGAAGCGGGGGGTCCGGGGGTCCTCCCCCGGGAAAATTTTGTATTTCAAGGTGGATAATGGTGCTATTTAAGCAGTTTTATTATCTAAAGATTGATTACACAGCACTTTCTTTGCCCCCGTTTGCACCCACTTAAAGGTTTCAGAGGGGAGGGGGCAAAATACCCTTGCCCCCCCCCCCCTTGTTGCTGCGCCCCTGCACAAGGTCACTCCTTTTCTTAAATATTTACGTGAAGTTACACGATATTTGTAAACAAAATAGCGTTCGCAGTAATGCTGGGATCGGATTCTTACCCACGTTTTTAAGCCTTGTGTTTTGTCCCAGCACACCTCTAACAGTTAAAAGAGTCATTCCTAAACCGTTCCAGTATCGACTGCGCGCATAATAAGCACGATACGACAAAATAAAGGTCAATTATCGAATATTTGATAATATTTTTCCATGGTTTCAAAAAATATATTTTAAAAATTGCGCCAATTTTCGTTATCAGTTACTCATTATTTCCTCGAAAAAACGTATTTCATAAATGCAAAAAATATGTAGAAAGTTGCAATATCTTTCTTGTAGTATTACACAAACTACGTATTTCTTGTCAATTGGTTTCTAAAGTAATCTTTCGTAAAAGTACAGACAATTCTTGGAAGTTATACTTCTTTGTGCACGTAATGAAAAAAAAAATGATGAGAGTGGATTTTTACGTTGCGCGCGCAGCAAGCTACAAAAATTGACAGGATCAAAATGCTACACACAAATAAAATTTGTGTATGTGCTTTTAAATCGTTGACTGTAGTGAATGATATTGAATACTGGTCAATACAATTAAAACTAACATTATTAATTATTTGAATTAATAATTAAAAATTGTGTACGTTTATTTATATATGTGAGGTTATGTTCCCGTATGTATGATTTATTTGCATTATAAATGATAAATTATTATATTATTTGTTAATATATTAGATTTATCATACATCATATTTATTTATTTCATTATTAATTAAAATTTATCTATATTATTTTTCTTTATTACATAACTAATTTAATGTCTGTTTATATTAATTAATATTAAATAGCATTTATTTAGATTTTTTAGTCTGATTTAATTTAATCTTTACCAACCTTGTATAGGGTAAGTGTGCCAAATACCACCTATCATAACTATTCTTGTGTATCTCAGTCTCCTGGATTTCGAAATCAAGCTGGAAGCTACATGAATAACACTAGGAACTATCCTGATTTGGTTTTCAACAATTAAATCCCTCGGTATCTATACCATTTAAAATTAAATAGCAAAATTGCAAAAAGTGACAAAGATAATATTTCCAAATATATGTTCCTATTATCGCCTACCCCTGTTCCTATTACCGCCTACCAGGCGAAAGTAGTCACATATGTTTGAAACGAGTTGCTAATAGAATACACATGCCTTTTTCTAAACATTGCAAATGTTTCATGCGAATAAAGGAAAATTAAAAAAAAAAAACTAGGTTAAACACAAAAGCTTCAGATAATGTATTAACTAATTAAAGAAAAGAAATATATGTAGGTCAAGGTATTTAGTAGGTCTACACTAAAGGCCTACATCAACAGCTAGTCCAAAAACACATTGTCATTCAAACAATATGAACAAGTGTATTTTTTGCACTCGCCACTCGCTGAATCACAAAATTTGTGATTCTAGTTAAAACATGAAGAGCACGTAACCCACTGCTGCCCACTGAAATCGTATGAAAACCTCTCATTACAAAATGTGCAGATGGCATCCATAGAATCAGGGTCATTGATGCCCTCATCAAGGTCATTGTCGGTGTCCACTAGTAGAGGTTCATTTGAATCCTCACTGTCAGAGCTTGAGACTTTACGCTTTCTTCCTTTCGAAGTGGGCCTAACCTTCTTCTTGTTAGCGGCAAGATTCCTCTTTTTTGCTGTAGGCCTATCAGTAGTTGAAGGCTGATTAGAATTGTTTTGTCCTTTAGTAGGCCTAGTAGACCTCTTCCTCTTTGGTGTTGTCCCGTGAGTTGAGGCCTGATTAAGCATCAAATGTTTTTGCCCTTTAGCAGTATAAAAGTCTTCCAACTTATTCTTATAAGAAGAGCTGGTCAACACAACACCCCACCCCCCCCCCCCCTTTTTCGTTTGTGAGATGGCGGTTGCACTTTTGGCACAGCCCTTATGTTCTTGGGTAAGATTTCCACAGAACCAGATGGGTAATGTGCCTCAGATAGGGGTTCATCTTGACCAGTAATCTGAGATTGGCGGTCAATGATAGGTGGAAGAATAGTTGGCTCAACTCTGGTTGAAGGCCTGTCCCCAAGTAGGCCTAGTTCTGGTGCGCACTCAGCATTGTAAATATGTTCTGGACAGTTGGGCCAATTGTTCTCCTCAAGGAAATCTGTTTCAGTAAACACAGAGTCAGTGAAAGGACAGATTCCAGTGGCACGAAAACCACTCACAGCATTACTTATTGTTGCAGCTCTGATGTAAGCTTTGCCCATGAGTTCAGCGAGATCATACTGTGTCACAATTCTGACATCATTAGGCCTACTGGAGAGCCACTTCTCAATTTCTTGATTGTAGAACGTTTTGAATGGCTTCATGAATGCACCATCTAATGACTGCATACGATGTGTGCTGTGAGGTGAGAGGCAGACCATTATGGTGTGAGTTTCTCGAGAAAAGTTTATCACTTCCAAGTTTATTGTGTGCGTGTGGTGGTCATCCAAGATAAGGACAGCCGGGTCTTCTGCTCTAGGTTTGACAGAAGAAGCAAAATGTTTCATCCCCTGACAGAATAAATCACACTGAATCCAGCCTGATGAGTGAAATCCTGGAATCGATTCTGGAGGAGCAGCTTTCATTAGCTTCAAGTCGTGTTTCTTTCTGGTAAAAACTATCATGGGAGGCACATACTGTCCAGCAGCAGACATACAGCTGACAATGGAATTTAGTTTTCCCCTCTCTGCAGACGACATTTTGTAGACTGCCGGTTTCCCTTTAGTGTAAATCACTTGTACATTTTTGCTTTGAACTGTTGTGATGCCAGTTTCATCCACATTAAACATTCTGGCAGGGTTGAACTTAATTTTCTCAAGTTTTGCTTTAAGAATAGTGAAAAAAGCTTTCACATTGTCTTCCGTGAATCCTAAGATTCTAGCTCTAGACAAGGACTGTGGGGTTCTTACTGTCAACTGGGAAGAGTGTCTTTTCAAAAACAAGTTCAACCACTTTCAACCTGCAGTGTTCGTTTTTTTTTTAGAGAAGGGACGGGGAAGATTGTTTCTTAAGGCAAGTTGGAAGGCCATCAGATTTATGTCATTTCGAGTCAAACCATAATAATTCTTTTCCATTTCCTTGCAGTACTCAACCAGTACTTTTTCTAAATCGGATGTCAGCACAGGTTTCCTGCCAAGTTGTTGTTTTACCACTGCACATACTTGATTTTCACCTTGTACACTTCTTTTATTGTAGTCTCGAATTGTTGTTCTCGGTACTCCAAGCGTTTTAGATGCTCTCAGTGTCCCCATTTATTTGTTCTGAACAGCTTGACATGCAGCCTCAAGACTTAAAGTGTTCCATGTCTGTCGTTTCTTATCTTCCCTTGACATCTTAGAGCCCTGGCCTGCAACAAATATAAACAAAACATTTTAGAACAAACGAAACTGCAAATAAAAAGAAAACAGGATTGACGAAAGTTAGAGGTGGATTGGTAGGTATATAAAAATTGTTGTTCCAAATATCAAATAGGATCGTATTTATAGGCGATATTAGGAACAGAGCTCAGTCAACACAAACACACACTTAATAAAGTTACAAACACCTATTTCTAAAAAATAGTACCACCTTCGGAATCCTTATTTAATGCACTTTGAAGTGATATGAACAAAATTATAATTCGGAAACACTTACCTGGTCATTCCCTGGATTGATTGAATACACAAAAAATGTTCGTCATAGTCTCAAAGATATCAGATAGAATATTGTCGTTGCTAACACTTCTATGAAACTTTCCGCTGGCAATCTGTGTGACGCAACTCAAGCATGTAAAGGTACATACATAAATTCATAGATGGCGCCCATAGTAGCGTGGAAACACAGGTAAGTGGTATTAGGCACAGGGGCGATATTTGGGACACTTACCATATATATATATCATTCAGTCATTTTATTATTTAATTTTTAGTAATTATTAGCATGCAAAATTGAAGATGGATTTGTTTTTGTCACACCAAGCAGTTGTGCTCGTGTGCAGTGGGAGACGTTCGCCAGCGACACCGGCTTGCTCCTGTACGCGCTGGACATAGCGGCGCATGCCTCGGCCGCCTGCTGGCTGATCCTCAGGAGGGACACCCTGACGCGGCTGGAGTCCCGGCTGTCCGGGTTCCGCTACCTGCCGCGCGAGCTGGCCGGCGTGCGGAAGCTGGTCGCGTGCCAGGCGGCACTGGTGCTTGCCTTCGTCGCCGTCGATGCGCGCTTCTTCCTCTTCAGGACCCCGTCGTCGCCCGGGTCGGCGACGAGCGACCTGCTCTACCTCTGGATGGTGAGCTCCACGTACGCGGTGATCCTCAACTTCAACGCGTTGGTGCTGCTGGTGAGGACGCAGATCGGCGCGGCGAACGGCGAGCTCCACCGCCTGGGGCGGGGCGACCCCTGCGGGCCCGTACTGCCCCGCCGAATGGACCCCGCGATGGAGACGGCGGTGGCGCAGGTCGCAGTGGCGCGCGGCGCCCTCCACGAGGTGGTCGCCGATCTCAACTCCGCCTTCTCCATTCCGCTCCTCACCCAGGTCACCAGGCTGTTCGTCCAGGCCGTGTTCTGCCTGTACAAGATACTCCTCTCGGCGCTCGGCCGCAAGGATGAGTTCTCGGACACGGACGGCCAAGCGTCCTTCAACAGCGTCGCGCATTCCTGCGTGTTCGGTGTCTTCATCGTGTACTTCTTGTGGCAGATCGTCTTCATTTGCGAGCAAGCTGTTCAAGAGGTGAGTTTGGGGAGAGGTGGGTAGTCCTGGACACTTAAGCATAATTACATACACCTGAAAATTTTTCATATATATTTAAAAAAGTTAATCTGTCAGTTTTACGCTTGAAACACTATATGTGCATATATTGCCAATACAAACACATACAATCTTCTAATCAACGAAAATGAGGATTACAATGGAGCTTATGTTTTTGCACAGAAACGATACACGTCGGGTAGCCCCGGACACATCATTCCTTCATTAAGCACAAATTACAGTAAAAGGATACATAATCTGGATCAACTCCAGCACATTCCTCATGTGCCCATCCCTTACATGTACAACATTGAATCCAGTTTTCTGCAAAACTTTCACAGCAGATTATGCACATTGTCTTCTTTACTGGTAAATATGTTTTCCTTGACAATTTTTTCCGACACTGTTTCGACTTGGACTGTTCCACAGTAAGTGACAATTTGCTAGGTTTTCTTCGTAGAATATTTTTTGGTTTTCGGTCGTGTCTTAAGCTCCACAGCTTCTTTGTAAGGGCTTGATGTTAGAATTTCACTTCGCTGAGCTTTTCGTTTTTTACATGGACTTCTTCTTTTGCTGGCATCTGGAAGAAGTGTTAAAGTTTTCAAAACATTTGTAACATTCGTTGATGTTGAGGGATGGCTGTTGTCTTCAACATTCGGCCTAGAAGTGATTGATCTGGGCGATTTCACAGGATCATCAAAGGTTTCTGTCATTGGAATAGGCCTATGTGTTTCTGTTACCTGATAAGAGATTGAACTGCAAGATGGTTGTGCAGCAGTAACGGGATAATTGCTAGGAGCTCTTGTATTTTCGACTTCATTCAGGTGTTTCAGGAATTTCTATCAGAAGTGATGGAATAAAATCTAGGTAAGAAAAAACTCCAAGGTTCAAAAGATAGATGCCTGTGCAAGAAAATCCATTGCTTGCAATATCAAGACGACAAGACTTCCTATATACACTTGAAACCAGTCCTGCTATTTCATTTCCTGTTATTCTTAGACCAGCATTTTGTCGCATCCACAGAGCACAACTTCCAGCATAAGCATTCTTGAATGGCTTCATGAAAATTCTGTCCAATGGTTGGAGTTTGTGAGTAGTGTGAGGAGTGCTTATCATGTGGACATTATGTTCCCTAGCATAACATATCACAGCAATGCCCTTGTGACTAGAATGTCCATCTAACAGCAACAAAACAGGGTTCTGTTGTGTAGGCTGAGTGTATCGAACAAAATGTTTCAACCACACTAAGAATGTTTCTGCACCCATACAACCATTTGACTGAGCTGCAGCGATGGCTTCATCAGGTGCTCCTATCATTAGTCTGTCATTCATTCTCTTCCTCGTGAAAATAAACATAGGTGGAATGAAATGGCCAACAGGATTCATGCAAAGCATGACTGTAACATTTCGGCCTCTTTCAGCTGATGTCAATTTTCCAATTTGCTTCTTTCCTTTAACAGACAATACTGTCTGATTTTGGTTGACAGTTGAAACCCCAGTTTCGTCCGCATTGTACATTTAAGAAGGTAGGAATTTATATATCTCTATCAGTATTGTCAGTTTTTCGAAAAACAATTTCTTGAGGTTCATTAAAACTAACACACCTCATCAAACTGGTAGATTCTGGTGAGCGAAAACTCAAATGTGGATGTCTTTGCATGAAAGAGTTGTAAAAATCTTTCCCAGCACATTTGGTGTCCTGTTAAATCTGTGTGGAATTCCAAGTGTCTCTGCTAAGTCGAATGCCAACTTCAGAAATTCCTTTCTACTCAACCCCATTAACCTATCATCAAGTTCTCTAATGTGTTATGCCAGCTCTTCTTCAAAATTTGAAGGAAATGTTGGTTCAAAACGTCCAATTTTAGGCTTCAGTTCACATTCAAACCCTTTCTTAATCAGTGACACTCTATCCTGAACAGAACTTTTTGGAACATTAAAATGTGTTGCTGCATCTCGTACACTCATTTTACCACTCAACACATGTTCTACAGCAATTTTCATTGTAACTTCACTCCACAATCCCCTATTGATAGTTCTTCCTTTGAATTTCGGCATGATTGTTGCGTCAACCAACTGTAACATATGACCCCAATATATTAATAAAAATAATTAACCTGCTAAACAAAGAATATTTTATGTTTTACATATCAAATTATGTGTCCGCAGCTACCAGCAACGCAATAGCTCTAACTAATAAACATAACATAAAAACTGTTGCTAATACAAGCATCCCTAAACGGTATGTTCAAAAACGCCTTATAAATATGACACTGTGTACATATAATTCAGTTTCGCTTACCAACAATGTCGTGAGACGCTTCCAGATATTAACTGCGTCGTAAAAATCTTAACCACAAAACACAAACATACGCACTACATCCACGCGCTTAAACGAATAAATCTCAACTGTGTGCGGACAGCACTGTATACGGAGGGAGTTATGGACAAAGCTTGACAGTACTGCCACCTAGCGAGAAGTAGGTAAACTACGACGTGTCCGGGGATACCCACTGTCCGCGGCTACCCACCTTACCGACCGTACCTACATGTACAGTCTGTTTCATGTACAAGGCGGACAAGCAAGGACTGAAGTGATATTATATATAAGGTTGGTAAAGATTAAATTAAATCAGATTAAAAAATTTAAATAAATACTCAGTATTCAGTTTTAATATAAACACACGTATAAAATTATTTAATAAAGTAAAATAATTTAGATATATTTTAATTAATAATGAAATCAATAAATATGCTGTATGTTTAATCGAATTTATTACTTTAATTATTTATAAACAAAAAAATTGTATTAATTTTACATTTATAATGCAAATAAATCGTACATACGGGAACATAACCTCACATATATAATAACACACAAATTTTTATTACTTATAGAAACAATCAATAATTATTTTTTAAAGATCGGGCTAGACTCTCGCCTAGCAGGCCCCGCGGCGGCCATTTTCTTTTTTATTTCCCTTGTTTGTGAAGTGTTCTTTAAAAATACACATATATGTTACGGGTAATGCTAGAAGAAGAAGAAGAAGAAGAGGAAGAAGATGAAGAAGAAGAAACCATAGGTCTACCCTGGTTAATTTATCATTATTCAAGTTTGTTGGGTAAAGTCCGAACAATAACTAAAATAAATTTGAATTCGGCGTCTACGCGTGTACACCTAGCACTGCCCAACGCTGACTGGGTAATGTTAGGTGTTGCGTTATTATCGAGCACGTGGCAGAAGACACACGGTCGCCGCCCTGTGACGGAATGGCTGCCGAACAGAGAGCGCGTACGGTGTTCCGTGTGCGTTTGTAGAAAAAGTTTCAAGAAGGGCGAAGGGTTCGAATCGCTTTTACTTTAACAAAAAAAAAGTTTTAACTAACATTAACGAACCATCGAGAAAATGTTCTCAAGGAATCAGTTTTTCTGTTTGTCAGGATAAACTGATTAAAATTTGAAAATGCATCGCCCGAAAAATAAAAATCCTACGACAACTTGCAAATGAACAATCGCTTTCAAGAGGTCAAGGCTATAAAATGTATAATTATAAAACAAAACGTGCTACAAAGAAGTGAAAATGCAAGGCTGCAGGAAACTTTTGCAATTGTGTCACTCAGATTGTCTTAGTAAAATAAATAACACTTTCTTGGTTATTAATAACAACATAAGTACTATTTTGTGAAAGTGCCATTTCATGAACTATTTTCATAATTATAATTTTGATTACATTTCATTACGAATTTTCCAATTAAAAATACTTTATATAGGTATGTTTAGTTATGGTATCAATGTTTTTTCGGTCGTTAAATTAACTAAATTAAACTAAAGTTATCAAACGTTTGGTTTTTCTAATATCACCCAGTCAGCGTTGGGTAGACCTAGGGAGTAACAGGCGATTTGCCTAACGGCGGTTTGTTTAAACATGAATTCGTTACGGCGATTTGCCTAGTCATTTCGCCTAAAGGCGTTTTGCCTAACGTCAAATTGCCTAACGGCGATTTGCCTAACGGCGATTTGCCTAAAGGCGTTTTGCCTAACGGCGATTGACCTAATGGCATTTTGCCTAACGGCGTTTCGCCTAAAATGTTACTATGATGACAAAACCTCGTTTTGCCTAACGGCGGTTTGCCTAACCTAACCTAACCTAAGCTAATCTAACCTAACCTAAACTAACCTAACCTAACCGAACCTAACCTAACCTTACGGCGTCTTGCCTATCAGTGGTTGGCCTAACGGCGATTTGCCTAACGGTGTTTTGCCTAACGGCGATTTGCCTAACGGTGTTTTGCCTAAACAGCGTTTTGCCTAAAATTAGGCAAAACGCCTTTAGGCAAAACGACACATTCCCGACCTAGGTGTGCACGGGTAAACGCAAATTCAAATTTTATTAATTATTATTCGGACTTTACCCAACAGACTTGGATGGCATTACCCTTAACACATACATAAATAGAAAGAGGACGATTTTAATTGTTGTTAGCTCGTCAATAATTTAGATTTTGTGTGTTCATGATTTCTTATTATAAAAATGTTCTTAGAATTTACTGTTTCATACAATGGTGATAAAACTGTAATTTTATCGTAAGCATTGATAAACTTAACTGGGAGTACAATTAACCAGGGAAGAATATTAACATTTCTTAAGATAATTTAACAAAATCATGGTCTAAATTTAAGTTCTAGATTGGCTTTAAAAAGTTGTTTTTTGGGAATATTCTGGGAAGGCCCTCAAATTCACCTTTTCCTTGGGGCTGTTCCAAACCTCCCTCCACCAACTCTAACGCTAAGGTTCCCTTCAAAAATATTTGGATTTGAAAAAGTAGCGAGGGCTCCGCAAAGTGTAGGGCTACCACAGTTCGTGTAACATTTCTGAAAATTTGATAGTTCTTTAAAGTAGTACCAATTTTCTATCTATTACTCTGCTACTGTTGTTCTGTCTGCAGAAATATTAAACAAAAATTATGTGTTGTTACTATGTAAATGACACGAAGAACATGGGTACCACAAATACTACTTTCGAGAAATGTCGAACTTGGTATAAGTTGCATGCCATAAAATATAAATGATAAACGCCATGCATAAAGGAGTATTTTTTTAATACGTTTGGTAATGAACTAGTAATTGCAGCAGTAACATTTATTACCGAACTGTTCTATGTCATTGACTGATAATCCTTTTTTTTTTTAAGCATGACCGTACCCCAGCGTTGGTTCACAGAATAATAAACAAAACTTACAGGAAAGAAGCTAAGCAAAAGGTGAGAGTGTATAGTTTCCGTTTGATATTATGAAGTAATACCTTCATTAGAGTTAACTTTATAAAGCCCGGTTTGATGCTAGATTTATGCTACCCGGCTCGTTAACATTAAAATTGTTGTTTTGAAATATAACTATAATATAAGTTTTAGTATACATTATTTTTAAAATTTAATATTTGTTTTTTTTTGGGATCAAACAATAAGTTTTTTTAACAGTAATAATGCAATTGTATACATTTTGAAAAAATTATAAACACCAATTATTATTTCACAAGACAAACTATTCGTAGCAGTTGGTATCCATTAATAACAAGGCATCCCATTAATTATGTGCTTTGGTCAAATAGAGCCAAAAATTTTAATGTTGAGTGGTATAAAATAATTTCATAACAAAAATTGTTGAAACCAATATGGCGTCTTTTATGTATGTTTCCTTAGAAGTAATAATCATTATTAAATGAAGCTCTTAAAGAAACACAACAAGAAAACTATTAACAATTTCTGATTCCAAATTTTCATTCACAAATTTTTTTTTAAAATTATATTTTTTAAAAAAATTCATTACATCAAGAAGTTTTCTCTAAAAATACTGTGTTCTTTGCGTATATCTGGCAACAGAGCATACAGAAACAAGGACAGCGTTAAAGCAGATGTCATGCGTTGTAAAGAGAGAATAAATGTCCATTTAAACACACACTGGAAACTAAGAACAAATAAAGCTGTGTTTGCAGTAATAGCGGGTTCAGTTTCTTACCCGGGAATTTATGCTTTGTTTTGTCCCAGTACCTACTTCCAATAGTTAAAGTTAGTTATTTGTAAACCGCTTTGCAGTATTAACTGCGTACAAAATAAGCGTGATACAAAAAAAAAATTCAAATTGTTAAATAAAATATAAAATTACGGGCAAATTTTAATAAGATATACTCAGTATTATCTCGAAAATTGCATTTCATAAATTCAAAAATAACCATAGCTATGTGTTGTACAAAGTTACAATATCTTTCTTTAGTATTACAAACTATTTCTTGGCAACTGATTTCCAAAGGAATCTATTGCAAAAGTACAGAACATTTTTTTTTACACAATTATCAACGGATTTATTTCACTACAGGCTAGATTAAACTTTTCTATACATCATCAAGACTTTCAAAAGCGCTCATGAGTGTACAAGAAAGGGTGGCACGTGATTAGGTAACAACTATTTCTCCAGTTTAACAACTGGCCCAGAGTCGCCGAGAGAACTGCAATCCAATCATCACCGTGAAGCAGATGTGTATGTGCTTCAAGTCTACCTTGCTACCCAATGAATCCGAAAAATAATTTGGCTCTAGCTATAGCTGGTTTTTACTGGGTGTAATAGATGGACTACAAGAATTGATAGGATAGATAAATACACAAACATACAGAAAACAACCGATAGTTATCACAAAATATCAAAGTCGTATACTTTGATCCTGCCAGCATTAGTAACAACGCATCAAACCAGTTGTCTTGTGGTTATTTCCTTATATCTCTGATCAATATTCTAATCTTCTCTCTTCAAATCTGCACAGGAAAAGTTTTCTGTACTTTTACAAAAAAAAAAAAATTCCTTTGAAAACCAGTTCTCAAGAAAACGTTTGTAATATATACAATAAATATTATTGTATATTTGTACATATGGCTATGGTTATATTTGAGTATATGAATCACGTTTTTCTTCGAGATAATATTGAGTATTTCGTACAAAAATGTACAAACATTTTATATTTTAATTAATGTTTCATTCAAGCACAAATTTTTTTAACCAAGAAAAGGATAATCGAATATTAAAAAATTTAACTGTATTTTGTTGTATAATGTTTATTATGTGTTCAAGTAACACTGGAAATCTATACAGGGAACTGTTTTAAATAACTACAACTATTGAAGGTACTGGGGCAACAGAAAGCATAAATGTCCAGGTAAGAATCGAGGTTCAGTATTACTGCGATCACTATTTTGTAGAGATACAGTTGTTTTGATGTAAAGTACCAATTTACAGATGTTTCATAATGGTTAGCTATCACTACCACTTCAATCACTATACAATAAATGTCAAAACAGTTAAAAGTAAAATCTCATTTCATATTGCTGTTTATGCATATTCAGTTCGTGTGCATTAAATTTATTGAATTTCAACAGTTGGTATCATACCATAAACCAACGTGATTAGTATTGGATTTTTATTTTCTTCAAGATGTCAGCCAATATTGTAGTAGAACAATATAGGAAAGTCGTCAAATAAAAAAACAGACATGTTGTGCAGCGCATTCTAGTGGTAGCGCTAGATTCTACAGTGTAAGCGCATTTGAGACAAGGTTATTTAGCTATTTTAAATGTAAGTTTTTTTCCAAGTTTTCTGTAGTGGTTATTTATTATGGCTGGAATGTTTTTTTTCAATGTTTGGTTGCAACAATTAAAATGTTGCCAACTGCTCGTAGTAATTTTTGAATTTAAAATTGGTTAAAATTCCTTAGGCCCGTTGGTGCCGAAGTCGTCTACGTTTTGCGGCATCAACCTAAATATAATCGCTTATTTGAACAGCGAGGAACATATTAAGCTTATTGGTGTGCCAAAAAAATCCTTTGATAGGAAAAGTTTTCTGGAATTTTTTTATAAATTCTAATAGTCACACAAAGAAATAATCGTAACTTAAAAATACGTAACAATTTTACAACTACACCGTAATAACACACTATTTTACTATACATGGTTGATGAACTGAAGTACCCGGTTTCAAATCCCATGCGATACGAACCTGAGTTTTACATTTTCTTGTATAACAACATAGTTAAAGAAAATCATATTATGACTTGTTATTGTTTAAGTAAGAGTTATAATAATAACTTTAAATAGACAGCCCAGTCCGTTTGTTTGTTTATTTTACACTAGGTAGGCATCAATATTTACTTTTTAATTAAAATATAAATAAATCTTAAAAACGTATTCGAAATGTTTGATTGGGTGTACAGAATATGTGTATCTACATAAATGTAAAGAGAGTTTATTTTTAATTGTATGTTTTTTTACACAAAGTTAAAGTTTTATTGCAAGCTTGATGAAATGTCTCAGCCTACATAATATTCCTAAAAAGAACTCCCATTACCCTTCCCCCTCTTAAAAAAGAATTTGGGTTCTTCTTGGTGATATTTTGCTCAGCTGCATTTACAATAAAAGGAACATTACAGTCTTCATCTGATTGTGAAAAACGCGTATCTACAACCTTTCTAGAAACAAATCTAAATTAAATGTGTGAAACATTTAATGCTTTTAAACTTTTATTCTTTTTATATATGATAGAGTTTTTAAAAGCATCTTGTTGTAAATATTAAATGGCAATTTTCTAAAGTAAGCCTTCTTATACAAAATTATCTAAATTCTGAAAATTGTATTTTTCAGTTCCTCTTATTCTGTTTGATGACTGCTAAACAACATTGCGATATTTCAATTAGTTTAACATTAGTTAACTGTTATGATCATTTAATACCGTTAAGTTATCTAAATTTAAAATACTGTATATTATTGTAAGTGGTTTATTAGTTAAGTTAGTGACATTAAAAACACTAACGGTGTTTTTAAGGAAACAAGTATTCAAAAATACCATTTGCTGAGTTTTATTTTTTTCAGATGAGCACTTATAGTCTACTAGGAAATTAACTATTTTATCATGTCTCACGGGATAATTTACCAAATAAACTCTTTACGAAAATTCAGGTTTAAAGTTAAGTATGTTTTATTGTTAAAAGTTTTATTATATTGTTCCTTTCGTCGTGATGTTAAAGTTAGGTCATTTTTCATGATATTTAAATCAATATATTTTTTGTATATTGCTGAAACTTGTTTCGATTATGAATACAATGTTTTCATTCAGATGTATGGAGCATAAATTCATTACTCTAGGACAAACTATATTTCAAACGACGCGACGAGAGAGAATCTGTGCAGAGATCACTCATTATAATATACGGAAATTTGAATTTCGCGGGAGTTCTTCAGGCCAAGAAGCTAGGATCGCTTCAGTCAGGTGTCACCATCGTTTGCCATGTTAAAAAGGTTTGATTTTCCTATATTGTTCTACTACAATATTTGGTGTTAGTGTGATTAACTTGTGTTAAAATAAGCTTGTTATGTTGAAATGCTTTGCGGATACTAGCCTCCCCCTCCCCCCAAACCCAAAACAAACACTGGCCGATTAGGCAAAACCAACTAAGTCTGGTAGTCACACAATGTAATGAATCTGTTACAGACAAAATATATTACATATATATTTTTTATGTTTAACATTTTCGCTATATTATTTACTTCGCCTAGTTACCGTAACCATATTACAACTCGGCATATGTTTTATTTTCACAAATTTTAGTAGCAAAGTGCTTGTAAGAAAAAATTAATTTAATGAAAGATGTTTTTTTTATTAACAGCTAGAAGAATTTTCGCTACAATTACTACACAGCAAAATTAAGTTCAGTGCCTGCGGATTTTTTCCTCTAGACTACTCTGTCATTGGCTCAGTAAGTAAAATTTAAAAAAAAGTATATTTTTTTATGTATGATTATATTTTTATTCGTAGAAAGAGTTCTCAGATGAGGAGGTTGTAACACTTTATCTAGTGGGCTAGTGGCCAGGACTCCTGGTTAGGCCATTAAAATCCCAAGTTTGATTCCCGGGTGCGAAACGTCATTACCGAGTTCATGAATGGGCGTTATGTGGTCTTTCTTCTCTGTACTGCGCGAGGGAAAGGCAAATCACTGCAGAATCACCCTGCCGAATAAACCACAGGGGCGCTGAGGCTTTCCCCATAGCGGCGTTTTCTGAGTCGCTACGTTCGGAACTCATTATCCTAAACATCATCGTCATAAACATCATAATCATTATCAAAATCATCACCATAATTATCATCGTCATAATTATTATAATAATATTCATAATCATAATTTTATAATCATAATCAAAATCATGATCTTCATAATCACCATAATCTTCATCCTCATCAGACACCTATCAAATAATTATTTTCTCTCAACATTTTAAGACAGGTCTGCGCTACATCACAAATAGTTAATGGATATTTTTAAGTGGAAAAAATTAAAATAGTTTCCAAAAGTCCATATTTAATATTTAATTACATGCCACAATTGAAACCACTGTAATGGGACCAGTGAAAAAGCTATCGTTTGGGAAAATTTATCAACAACTTCAATATTTTAATTCACAAATAAGCTTAACAATTAGTTAACTTTTCTTTAAAATACTTAACTGCGAAAAAAAAAATTCTCTGAAGTGATCTTTTGGAATGGTAGACCTACGTATTGATTAAAATGCAGATTGTCTAATTTTTTGCAGCCCTTTATTACGTAAAATGTAATTTTTGGTAAAAAAATTTATGGTTGAGTGTATTGTAGTGCTGTTTTATTTTTAGTAGAATTAAGATCGCGTCTCGCAACCATCACTTATTAAGAGGAGGATGGGATACTTTATTGAGAAAAAAAATCTTGGAAATTATAAATTCTTCATGAAAATTTAAAGTTGAGCTTCAAATCATTGTGATAAATTACATTTATAGAATGCGTCAAAACAAAATGTACTAAACAAATTTTCTTTCGTAATGTAATGACTTTGACTAACTTCTAATGTTTCAGATGGTTGGCGCCATTACGACGTACCTTGTGGTTTTGGTACAGTTTCAACTATCTTCTTCTGAACACGTACCTGCTAACATTACAAACATTACAAACATTACAAAGTAACATTAAACAATATATAATTATGGTATTATTGTTATAAATATAACAGGTGTTGATAGCGTAACACTACATTCATAGCGTAAAATTTCAAGTAAAATATATGATTAATATAACTATATCGTTAACTGTTCATATATTAAGTAGTGAGGAAAATTCCTGTAAATAGTTTACAGTTAATCATGTAAGTCAAAATATACTGAAAGAAGAAAGCCCAAAAAAAAAAACGTACTTTGAACTAGTGCATGTGTAGCCTGTTATAAAAGGTAGGCTGATATAAAACCTTTAATTATGTAAATGATTAAAAGGTAAATAAAGTTTTAACTAACGACATGTTTCTTGTTATTTAAAATCTATACCTTTTTTTTGTGCGTTTTAAGTGCAGATCAACGGTTTGACACCAATAAATTACTGACAGCTTTCTTTCTAAAGTTGAGATAGTAAGGAAGTTCGTTTCATTCGTCAAAAGAGCGACATGAAATAAAATTACAGAAAAAAACAAAACACTTTTTCCTTGTAAAATGGGTTTGCCATCTTAATAATTAATTGTAATATTCATATTAATATTTACTATATTAGTTTTAAATCAATTAATATTTTTATATTGTATATATAATTAATTATCATCAGAAATGTATTTTAAAAACTTTGAAAAATACTGGTTAGCTTGATATAAAGTAAAAAAATATAAACATTTTGTTAAGATGCCTGTAATATGATTTTGTCATTTTGCAAATTAACGACAAACAAATGATCGTAGAAAAAGACATAATGATGTTAATGGTGATATTATGTGTATAATACAGTTTGCGTTTGGCCCGCAAAAGATAGAAGACCACTGGTTTTAGCATGTTCTGTACACAGGTAATGCTGTTATTGCTGGTACTTAAGTTTGATTACTGTTTCTTTGTAAACCTGTGAAAGAACCCTTCTTGTTGTCCTTTCTCTGTTCATTTTCTCAGTGAAAGTTTGAGGATTTTTTTCCCTTTAGCTATAGGAGCTAAATTTCTGTTTCACACAAAAAAAATATTTTTAAAGTTTTTGACTTAATGGTGGTTAGAAGTAAGGTTTCTGCAACATTTGCCATAGTAATAACTGAAGTCAAAATAATAGTGTTAGCAAAACTTTTTTGTAACAACGAAGTTTAACGCCAATTCTATGCTATGTGTAGGGACAGGAAAAATTCGCGTGTTCAATGATTTCTAGAATGGACTACACGTACACTTGGGCAAATGCCATCCATTTATTGGGCTGCTGTCTCGTGAGTTGTCCCACCCTAGCAGTCTGTTATTCGATATAGCTTTGGTTGAGAGATTCTCATTGGCCCAGAGTCCTCTGGATGAGTTGTGAACCAATAACAGAGGTATAACTATTTGAATTTCAGCCTGTAGCGAAATGACTCCGTGAATTTTTTCCGGTCTCTACTTCTGTGCTATTAACATCTCTGTTCATCAGTACTCACAATATATGAAGGCAATATTTTACCATTATTCTTATATAGTTACTTTCAACATTAAACAAACTTCTAGCATGAAGTTTTATACTGCTACGTTTATTTATTTTTGTTTGCTAACCAATTTCCAGTCAGAATGACTTAAAAGTTAGAGCAGACACTCATTATGTAGACTGCAATACCTCCATTACTGGGCCCTCTCTTAACATTGTTTTTGCGAGCTGTGCGAAACGATGCAACAACGTTACGAATTCTTTCAGCAAACTACGAGCTGAGCAGACAAACGCAACGACACAACGAACGGACATGTCTTCGGCTTGCATATTCAACGAACGTCTGCGAGTATGACGTCATCGCCACGAGAACCTGTCCGCCGCTTCTTGAGGGTGCAATGTCCCGCTCCACACGGTTGAATTTCCCGACTTTTTGTTTAGCTGAACTCTCACAAAATGAAATATAGATATATAATGCGCATACTTTTTTGCACAATAAGCTGGCAATTTCTTAAATGCCCAGGTAAGAATCCGAACTCAGTATGTAGTGAGACAGCTGTTTTCACGTAAATGTACATATAATTTACAAATATCCGAAATTTTACGTGTGGTCCATTTGCAAACAAAAAAAAAATGTGGAACACCTATAAGGACCAGTTACTGTTATCTGATGCAAACAAGGCGTTTCCCAGCTGTCTTGTTCTCTTCACGCTCGAGTTGAACCATACTGCGATGTGCACCGAAGCGTCACGTGTAATCGCGGCGATGGCGCTGCTAATTGGTCCGGATTAGTCCGTCGAGCGTGAGGCGGGCTCCAGAATGAGTACGTCGCTGTACACTTTAGGGTAATTTATATCAACGTCTTGGCAAGTGGCTGCGTTGCGCCACGCTTCAAAGGCTCTTGTCTCGTCGCCATTTAGGCTGGAAATTTTAAGCTAAACCCCCTGTCACAAGACGGAAGTTTCCTTATGTTTGCTGGGAATGCTGAATGTGCAATACTTCCAACATTTCTACTCCACTAATCTGCTTGTATGGAGTCAAGTAAATGACCCTCCAGGAGACCGGTATGCAAATACCCCAAGGGGATGGTTCGACAGCATCACTTTCTGTGAGTGGTTTACAGGCATGATGATATGTAGGTTTAAAAAAAAAACATGATGGCCAAAGGTTGTGATCGGTACGATTTATTCTCACATTTAACGCCACATGTTTCAAAGTTGTGGATAGACAATGACATATTTTTTGTATGCCTACCAGAAAATAGTACACATCTTACTCTGTGTCTAGATGTTTCCTACTTTCGACTCATGGAAGTAGCGTGGAGAAACATGTGACAATTCGAGAAATAAAACAACAAAATTACAAATAAAAAATTTAGACATTAAGACAAAAAGTGACATTAAAATTCAAGATGGCGACCATAACAAAAAGTGCAACAATGATGTCATACACATCTGAGCTAGCGGCCGTAACGAAAACTGCAACGTTCGGGTTGTGGGATGTTCGATTTCAAGAGGCGAAAGTCAATATAAAACAAAGGTCAAGGTAAAAGGTCAAAGTTCAAGTTAAAAGTTAAGGTCATCAATATGACCGCCGTGACGTCATGGTGGTCAGTCATTGACCCCATCCACATCCACACACCGACTACAGGGCTCGGAGCCCCCAAACTATACTACTACTGTACATAAGAGAGATGCTGGGAAGATCAGAGCAAAACGAATTAAGTTTTTGAGGAGTACGTTGGCAGTTGCGAGGCGAGAGAGGATCAGGAATGAGATGGTGCAAGCAAGAGCAGGAGTATAGGACTTAGATGAGATCATTGAAAAAGCAAGAATGAGATGGTATGGCTATTTCCAGAGAATGGTAATAGAGATGCTTCCTAGGAAAATGATGGATTTGAAGTCCACTTGAGAAATACCCCGAAGAAGACCAAGGAGGAAATACGAAAAACAGATAGTTGAAGGAGTGCAGGAGAGAGAAGACTGGAATAAAGTGAAGAATGAGGAATGGTGGAGTGACAGAGGAAGATGGAGGCATTTTACTATGCTGACCTGGTAACAAGCTGGAAACAGTTGATGGTGATGATGCCCCTAAAACTAATTATTTTTTTATAAATGTACATACATAATTTTCTATGGTGGTACCCAAACCCATGACCCCAAAATTATAAAGCAAGGTACAGTGACCGTAAGACCACCCAGACTGTTTAAACTGGGAGTGCAAACGTAAGAAGTCAGTAATTTCCAAGAGTTATCTTGTAAGCTACGCGTCTATAAAACTTCTCTTAAAAAAAAAAAAAATTACGTTGAATGTGAAGCTTCACGACAGCGACTGGTCGGTTGTCTGACCACTTGCAATTAAACTTTCAAGGTCACAAAGCAGGGTCGATGTTTAAGGTTAAGTCTTTCTTCAAGCGTGATGCAGATAAAGGTTACGTAAACGATATATACCGCATACAGACAAAAACAAAGTCATCTCAAAGTGTACGTCTACACTTATATAAAATGTTGCCAGCTTTGACAAAATTAAAATATAATTGAATTAAGAATGCAAGTGCTGGAATGGCAACATCGCGACGGTCGCGACTCTAAGGAAGCGAAGCGACAGCAAAAATACATCCCCTTATGGAGAACATTTAGTGGTTTATACCCGCGCAAATAACCAAAATACACCCATATATAAAAATATACATGTGAACCACACATACGTCAGTCATCAATGTTTACAATTTTTTAAAGTGTAACATATTAGCTCTCGGTTCACAGCAATTTGTTGGAGTAATCTGTGGCGGATGGCGCGAACTAGAGTTCACAAAGCCAAAGGTAAACTTTGTAGCATCGACTGTTTAATGAATTTCAAGATAGGCAGTATTTTAATGGAATTCCTTGTCGAAAATCAGGTTCAAACCCAGGGTTTATAAATTTTTCAAGCTTTCTTCGCTTTTATTGGAGCCGTTTCATTTTACAGTTTAACACTCCCGTCTAAAAATGGAGTAATTCGACGTAGCTGCTCTGGCAGCGAATTCTAGTGGCGCGTACGGAAACTACGTGTGATTCGCGTAATTTAGTTTGAAACACAATTTGCGTATATTTATCACCCTCAGTATTATTCAAAATTAATTCTACGTTAAATTTCGTGTGCGAGTTTCGTAATTTAAGTGTATTTGCAACACGAGAACACATGAATTACCTCGTTACCGAGGTTAGCGGTTACTCATTTCTGGCGATTATTGAAAGATTCACTCGTATTTTATTTTTTTAATTGGCATGTTTGAGATAAATATGTTTAATCCAAATTTAATGACTTTTCGGAAAAAATTACTGTTTGAGTGAACTTGAAATGATAGAACACATAATTATAAAAAAAGTTAAACATAATGATTATAATAGTAATAAAAATGCACCAATACAACCAAAATAAAAAAAATTAAATTCTGACACGTGTGACAGTATCGTCTTGCTCACGACTCGATTGAAATATAAAATCTTTCTTATCGAAAAGTACCACTGACGTGTTGATCGTGGTTGGCTGGCAAATTATTTTGTTCTCATCTCGTCCTTGGCGTAGCACTTTATTGTTAGTACAATAATTGAATGGCAAGAAGATAGTTTTAAATATACCGTCACAGACTAGAGCCTGTTAGTAAATATGTGGCTGCAAAAAGGTATAAAAGGTCTGGGAGATATTATTTATGCTTTAACATGCCAAAAATTGGGATAAACAGTTTAAAATTAGAATTATGCAAAAAAGTTGAAAAATCAAATATGGCGGAGAATTATCCGTCTTAAGAATACCCTGAAGTCAGATGTGTAATTCTGTTTCCGTATTTAATTTTTAAACTGTATTTATAGGACAGTGAAAATTGGTTAAAACTCGGGTTCTCGGAATAATTAATTAGGCATGAAAATCACGGCGCATGTACTCGAAAGCGCCCAAAGGGACTTGCACATAATTTTTATTTTCATTTCTCCGCCGTATAATGTTAATGGTTACCACCCAAATATCCTGGTCGTCCTGTGCACTACGGAAATATGTAGGTACTTGCGCTTAGAGGCGACACCGCGCTAGAAGCACCAGCGAGGGTCGCACTTATCCCCTCTCGCGCGCCTCGCTAGCACGGACACACACCCCTGACTGTCGAAGAGTTCAAATTAAAAAAAACAATATAGAAAAAAAAAATAAAACGAAGTAACAGATTAAGCACAGAATTTAGTTGTTTTTTTATGGAGACGTGCCACTGAGAGAGAAAAGTTTTGTTTGCCTCAACAAAATATTTGTTTATATATGGCGAAATAAATATATTTTGTTAATTCAAACAAATATTTTGTAGTAGGAAAGAATATGTTGACCCAAAAAGAAATAAATGATTTTGTCAACTCAAATGTATATTTGGTTTAAATTTAACAAATTGTTTTTGTTACTTACCGAGTTTGGTTAAACTAACAAAATATTTTGTTCCACCGAGTAAATATTTGTTTCGCCATATATATATATATGAACAAATGTTTGTTCGATTCAAACAAACCTTTTTTTCTCTGTGATGGAGTGTGTTTCAACGACTTTTACACGTTGCAGGGACTCACTGGCGGCCAGTTGGCGTGGCATCGCCTGCGCGCGCCTGAGCAGGAGACTTGCTCCGCCCCTCCCATGCAAATCCCCCGAGAAGCCGACCAGAGGCTATCGCGTGCGGATCCGCGCCGCCGCGGCTCTTGACAGCCAGGCGGGACTCTCCAGAAGAAAAAAATTTGCACATGTTTTTATTTTTAAGGTTCTTCGGGGAGGCGCAGTCGGCGTGGCGTGCGTCGGGGGCAGGAGCACAGTAAAAAAAGGGGGGGGGGGGGGGGAGAGAGAGAAGAATTTGAAAATAACCAAAGGAAAGCGTCGGGGAGGAGAGAGAGACGGAGAAACATCCTGCGGGGACTCGGAAACTCGATTCACCGCATTCGCACGTCACAAAACGGTTTGTATTATTTTGATTTTTTTTTTTTAAATTCTTTGTTTATTAAGAGTTTACCGCCTCACGTAGTCCAGAGAGGTATTTGCTGCAAAATTACCCCAGCCATTCCTAGCGGTTTTATTTTTACCATCAGGCTGGCCTTCAAAAATGTGTGTGTGTGTGTGTGTTCAAGCAGGGTTGTCCACGAGGAAAAATGTATGGCTAGAGTTGAGAATACTATTTTTTTTTTTGGGGGGGGGGGGGGAGAGGGGGATTTAAAACACTTGGGGGTATAAGAAGAAGGGGGAAAAATATATATAAACTTCAGGTGCATGTCAGTTGCCAGCACTCTATTCACAGCCATCCAGCGCGGAGGCAAACACGTCCTGACTGGCCCGGCCGAACAGGGCAGTGGCTTCTCTTGAAGACGGCCGCCAATCACAAGGGGACAATCGCTAACCGGTTTAAATTTTTGCGAAAAATACATGCCCCTATCTGTGGAATCTAACGAAGAAATGTTTGTGTTTTCCACCAGTTGTAGTGCTCTCATAATGTTTGCTTATTATCACTTCAGGGATAATTTGTAAAAAAAAAATAATAGTTTATACTGAAGATAATATTTTTTTGTACTAACAATAAAAATTATTTTTTTACAAAGCCTAAGTTGGTTATTTTTGCTCATTTCCCCCCCTCCCTTTAATATCTATATTCGGAATCTCAAATTCGAGTTCGAAATTGAGAAAAAAGTGTAGGTACTTAACCCATTACTGATATTTAAACATTTTATAATCAATTTTGGAGAAATAACTCCCCGGCCTTCAACCACATGTATTTCAGATAGTGAAACGTACCAGTTAATTTGAAACTTTTTTTGCATTTAACATGTCACTCGTCCTTGTCTACAACTGTTCATTATTCAACTTGACCACGATTTTTTTTCCAACTCATTATACACGAGGACAGGTCGTTTTATATTTCAACGCCTTTATCAATGACAGAATAAACTTAGAAAATATTCTATTGTTCGGATTTAGTACATCTTGACTTCGCGAGAGTTCTTGCCGTGCTGTTCACATTACGAGAGTATTGCGATAGTAGCTATTGCAAAAGCACATAGAATGTAATAATCGCCGAGTCAACAGTAGGGAGAGCGTGCCGACTCTGGAACATAGGCGAGGGGGGAGCGGGGTAATCCGGGGATTATCCCATTTTTTATGGTTTTTTACGCATTTTTTATGGTTTTTTATGTGCAAATCCAGTTTTTTATGCGCTAATCCAGTGGCTAATCCGCTAATCCAGTGGCTAATCCGGAGATCCGCAAATCCGCAAATCCGCAAATCCGCAAATTCGTAAATTCGCAAATCTGCTAATCCGGAGATCCGCAAATCCGCAAATCCGCAAATCCGAAAATCCGCAAATCCGCCATTTTGTATTTCTAGAAATTTCCACCAACTTCGAATCGTGACGTCATGATTCTGTGTCGTCTGCTGGAGGTCGCCATCTTGATTTCTTCTGGCCGCCATCTTGTTTCGTCTGCTGGAGGCCGCCATCTTGATTTCTTCTGCCCGCCATCTTGTTTCGTCTGCTGGAGGCCGCCATCTTGATTTTTCCTGGTCGCCATCTTGTTTCGGCTGCTGGAGGCCGCCATCTTGTGTGACGTCATATAGTTCTGTTGGTCGCCACCAGGTAGCAGCAGGTATTATTTTATTTTAACTAAAATATTTTCAGTGCCGAGGCTGGGATTCGATCCATGGGACGTGAAAACGTCCAGGATGTCGTGGTTACGAGGCGGACGCCTTGACCACTAGACCACGAGACCAATTGGAATATGGTGGAATAAATAATCTATATATGCTATGTACTGACGGCAAGTTTATGATAAATGGGGGGAGGGTGTTTTTGCCTTCCTTAATGCATACCTAAGGCGCCACATTTGAAATTAAAATTATTATACAGCCGCCATCTTTAATTCCAGCACAGACTACCAGATGGCGCTAAATTCAAAAAATTAGTTGCCAGAGGCGCCGCCATCTTGGTTCTCAAGTTGGCTGGTAGATGTCGCTAGTATCGCGCGCCAAATTCAAAAATTAGTTGCCAGAGGCGCCGCCATCTTGGTTCTCAAGTTGGCTGGTAGATGTCGCTAGTATCGCGCGGCAAATTCAAAAATTAGTTGCCAGAGGCGCCGCCATCTTGATTCTCAAGTTGGCTACCAGAGTGTGCCACCGTCGCCATCTTTTAGTTCATATAATCGATACCAGATGACGCCACCGTCGCCATCTTTATTTCATATTTCAGCTGCCAGGGCGCAGCACCATTCGATAGGTCGAATGCTAATCGATATATTTACTTTTATTTCATATTTCAGCTGCCAGGGCGCAGCACCATTCGATAGGTCGAATGCTAATCGATATATTTACTTTTATTTCATATTTCAGCTGCCAGGGCGCAGCACCATTCGATAGGTCGAATGCTAATCGATATATTTACTTTTATTTCATATTTCGGCTGCCAGGGCGCAGCACCATTCGATAGGTCGAATGCTAATCGATATATTTACTTTTATTTCATATTTCTGCTGCCAGGGCGCAGCACCATTCGATAGGTCGAATGCTAATCGATATATTTAGTTACAAGTGTTGCTACCAGAGGGCGCGATATTTAAATTTAAAAAATATTACAACCTTTAAACAATTCTCCGCCATCTTGGATTCAACAGCCCCACCATCTTGGAAGCACATGATACACCCAAGGACTCGTTCCAATACATGCACAGAGTGCACCGAAAAGATTGTTCCCTTACATGCACAGAGTGCACCATATTGAATGATCATGATATGTGTTCCTTTATATGCATCAGAAGCAGGCATAAGAAATATTTTATTATAGGCATACTTTAGTGTTAGCTTTCCTGTAATGCATTTAATAATAGTGTAAGCTCATTATTATTATTTAGTGATAGTGAATTTATAACTATGATGTGTAGTCTCATTCTCTTCATCTCGACGTGGCGGAAGATTCTCTGGAGTGTAAGCTGAAAAAAAATAAATAAATAAAAACTTGTGTTTGAATTTATAGTGGTATGCTGCTTTCCACATCACCTTAGAGACTATGTCTCAGGAGGTACAGCATTAAATGCGTTAACTCCTTTTTTTTATACATGGCGAGTTTCCCCGAGAGGCCTATTTTCCATGTTTAACAAGGGCGCAAGCATTATGCTTCACCGTCACTCTCTCCCAAGCCGCTGTCCACTCCATCATCTGGCTCCACTTGCTCTTGAGCCTCCATTACAGCTTCAAAGCATGCTATAATACCGTTGTAAAGGTATGTTAGAAACTCGTATTCCTCTGGAAATGCAGCGAACAAATTGATCGCGGAGACCTCTAGATGGTGTACTATCGCATCTATATTCATGCCGATGCAAGCATGAAGCGCATATTCAATGCAATCGCGCATTTCCTCAAAAGCAGCCATGTTCATTATGGAATTGTCAGAGACAGAATGAAGACTATAGTTGACCGGGTCTTGACGGAAAGATGACATGCAACCCCGATGTCGCGCTACACATTCCAATGAGGCGCCCAGCGCGGGCTGACGTCACAGCTTGTTGATCCCAAGCTGCAGAGTGCTGGGTCGTGTTCAGGAAGTAGTCCACACATTATAAATACATTGCAGGAATAGAATCTCAAAAACAGCCCACACAAACGATTCCATAGAATATGCTTCGATTGAGAACAAGCAATAAGGTAAAATAAAATGTGTATATGTAATCTTAAACTCCCATATCGTTTCTCCTTACCCATGTCCTCACGGTATCGGGAAACCCCTTCCAAGACACCTGGAATCTTTCACCACGCTTTCGATGAATTTTATTTACCAAGTATGTATCGGGGTATTTTGTAATTTGAATTTCTGAAGCATAAAAAACACCTTGTATTTCATTTCCATCCATATCACTCAAGTTATACACACGCGGAAAGCTGGACCTCATAGCTGTTACTTTAAACACTTCGTGAGACCAATTCGGTGTAAACCCCTTTTCAAAAACTTTCTTGTTTCGTGACACGCGTACATGATCCCCCACACGAGCCTTAGGTTTTCTAGGGTCTATTGTCTTTACATATTTGTAAACACTTTGTAGCAAAGAGTCATCCTTCACTTGATTCGGAGCCATGCCAATGGTGCGGTGGAATCTGTTATTGTAGACACGTAGAACTTGTGGTAAAATTTTAAGCCACTTATAATTTCCTTGAGCTGAAAACTCGCGAAAAAGCAGCGATTTTAGAGATATATTAAACCGCTCTACCACACTTGCTTTAATCTCACTGTGAGTGGAATAATGATTAATATTTTTTCTTTTCATAAGAGCTCTGAAAGTTGAGTTATAAAATTCTGTTCCCGCATCACTTTGAATACTTTTAAAACTTCCTGCTTCTTTCAAAATACTTCTCATGGCAGCAGTAACCATCACACCTGTCTTTTGTTTAACTGGAACTGCATAAGCACGTTTGCTGTACACATCTATGGCAGTCAGGATGTACTTGTAACCACTGTTCACTTTACTGTATGGTATCATTTCTACCAAATCAATCTGTAGTAAATCATGGAGTCCATATGTTAAAACCCTTCTGCGAGGAAATATAATACGTTTGCCTCGGTGAAGCTCGTATGCAATCCCACGCTGTGCGTCGCTCATTTTGCAATGTATCCTGATTCTTGTAACTCTTCAAGTATCGAAAGGATTTCGTTATTGTGTCCGGTGTGGCCAGAAGCCTGCGAGGCCATTAACAACCTGAGTCGATCTACTATCTCATTCGGATCATTCCAATAAATGAACTCTCGTTTACGACCTAAATCCAATGTTTTATGTAACAATCCACTTCCTCGTTGCTGCGAACCAATATGTGGAAACAGTTGCTTAATGATATCAAATTTCGCATGTGACGTGCTTTTATAGAGATTTGTTGCAGGATCATTCTTTTTAAAATAAGCATTTGTAAGCTCTAGTAGATTACCATATTGTTTAAGGGCCGATTCCGAGTACGTATGCGGCTCTCTGCGAAATAAAAGTTCAAATAAACCAGGAGCAGGTTGTATTAGTTCATCTTTAACGCGAATCATATTGTTATCGTGAAAAAATACTTCCGTGTCCCCTAAAAACCAGCGGTTATGTCGTTTAGATACACCATAGGTTCCATCACCAGAGCGAAGGTTGTAGCTCTGCAAATAAGACTGCACTCCACCTAAAGAATCATCATATGGAACACCGTGATGTTTTAAAGGAATAGCGTTCGAGTCATCACTGTCGCTTGATTCTAAATATTGTTTCACAGTAGCTTCTTCCGCAGAATCCTGCTTCACAGTATCGATAGACTGTGCGAGCGATGTAGTAGGTCCAAGTTTATCCAAACGCGAATTAACAGACTTGAATATTTCTTCATTAATTGCATCCCTCTCCAAACGAGCTCGTTTGGCAAGTAGATACTTTGCACGAACATTTTCTATGACGCGCTCCAACTTACTAGCCTCAAGAGACATGACTGCAGAGTTAGCGATAGCATATCACCCTTTTATATACAACTAGCATCAATACGTGAGTGATCTAGGCATGTCTAGAGCTTGATGGTTTTGGAGGTGCTGGTTTTGGAGGTGCTGGTTTTGGAGGTGTTGGTTTTGGAGGTGCTGGTTTTGAAGATGCTGTTTTTGCAGGTGCTGGTTTTGGAGGTGAAGGTTTCTTAGACAACACACCGCGAGAATATTCATCAGGAGTAATCGTCAAAACATCAACAGTGCGATTCATTTGTGAAAGCTGTTGTACAATTCCAGCATTAATTTTCAATACCATCTCAACCATGTTAGCATTTAGTGCATCATTTAGTTCCTCTATAAATGTTTGTGCGAATAAATCTAACCTGCTCTCCAACGAGGTGCACATATCACCCAACTTTGTCGACACAGCGGAAAGACTTTCATTTAATTGAGCAATTAAATGCTGTTCTTTAGCCTCCATATTGCGCAAGAACTCCATAATCCCCACTTGCACATCTCTTGTTACAGTAAGTGATCTGTTGATATCTGTAACTTGTCGTGTCATACCATCAGTCATCGAATGCAAAGCATGTGTAAAAGCCCCGCTTACTGCGTCAACATACTTCTTATTAGCAGCATCACCATCTTGTTTAGGATCACCAACTCTCTTAAAATGTTTCCAGCTTAAGTCGCAGTCCCCTTCACGAGTAAACGTCATGCATGAGACGTGCGATCGTTTAAGTCCACCACCACCGAACTTTGACATCATGATTCATGAACCTATCACAATAAACTGATCAAAACCACATCTGTAACGCCCTTTATGTAGAGGAAAATCTTTAGCTATCACAATGAAACCATGCTCATTAGGACTGTTCCAACAGTGACCGCAAAGAGTTTTAAATCTCTCAAAGCTCATATCTGTACCGACATGGTCGGAAAACACATGTTTTAGATTAAGATCGTCCATTTTAAACAAAATTATTAGATTACAATTATCTCGCACTAATTGCTTTCGGGTTTGGGTATAAGTTTGTACCAAGTAGAAACAGTCGATCTTGTGGTGTCGCCCCATAGAATAATACTTTTGAACAATGCTTTGTTTATCACAAGCAACATCATCGAAGATTAGCACAGAGTTGGGGAGGGCTTGACTGGGGTCTAAAACATCAGCATTTTCTCGAAATTTAAAAAATTTCACTCCCCCGACATTTTCCAGCACATGGGCTAAACGTTGATATTTTGGTTGTTCTAGGGACTTGCTATATAAATACACATTCTCAAAACGTATCCCATTGGGGTGTTCGAGAAGTGAAAGAATAAGACAAGTTTTGCCAGAATTCGAAGGACCTGACACTATACACCGTATGGTATTTGGTAACAGAGATCCATGACGTTCTTCAGTTTTACTAAACACATCATCATCAATTAGTGAAATTGGTAAAGCGAGCTGTTGTTGAACAACCTCCATTCTTAATACTAAACCTAAACACTATAAAACAGTCATCCTTATAGTGAAACCACTCAGTGTCTTGATATGTCTTGTATGAGACGGAAGAGAGGTTCAGGCTTAGTTAATTCTGTTATAAATAAGCTACCATTCGAGGCACATCTTCCGGGCTACAATTTCTGTGGACCTGGCACGAGACTAGCCGAGAGACTAGCAAGAGGTGATCGTGGTGTGAATGCACTAGACGAGGCGTGTCGTCTTCACGATATTGTGTATGCGAATAGTAATAACTTGGCTGAAAGACATAAAGCGGATAAAATATTAGCTGACACGGCCGAGAAGATTAGAAAGTCTCCCGAAACTAAATTTGGACAGAGAGTATCCGCGTGGACCGTTAACAAGATTATGAGAGTGAAACGTAAGCTTGGTGCAGGTTTAAGATTTTCATCATCATCAAAGAAGAGAAACCGTAAATCTGTCAGGAAAGCCCTGGGGAAGAAGGGTGGTCTATTACCATTTATATTTCCAGCACTCGCTGCATTAGGCAGCTTAATTGGTGGAGCTGCGGGTGTTGCTAAAACTGTTTCCGATGTCCGGAGTCAGGCACGTATGCAAGCGATAGCACGTGCAGCAAAAAACGGTTCAGGACTTTATCTACGCCCCTACCCACAGTCGGGTGGTGGGGGAAAGCGAAGAGGAAGAAGAAGAAAGAAAAATCGCGGGAGCAGGAAGCGATAATCAAAAACTTACCAAAGCGAGCTCTTACAAACCTCGAGTTAATGAAGGCGATAAAAGAATTGAAAATACCATACTTTAGACAAATATACATGCGCGATTCGCTACCTAAGAAACCATTGCGTAATGAAAGTGCTATTTTGAATCTAGACTCATCCAAAGGACCGGGAACGCATTGGACTGCTTATGTCAAGACCGGTCCTAACGTTGAATATTACGATAGCTTCGGAGACTTGCCTCCACCAGTGGAACTGATACGATATTTAAACAAGTGCAACATAACCTATAATTATGACAGACAACAAAAGTTGCATTCATGGAATTGCGGTCACTTATGCTTAAGATTTTTAGTATCAATATATAAGAAGCATTAGTGTTATCATAAGCCACATATGCGACAGAGTGTTTATAGAGAGACCACACACAACGCGAGACGCAGTGTAAACTAGACAAAATGTCAATAACATTAATTTTAACTGGGAAGAGCTCGATTATGAGAACCTACTACTTCCCTCCCTTGCAATTGGATGGAGAGTGGACAATGGCATTGATCGATCTGACAACATATAACTCGATACCGAACATTGATGAAAATAATCAAGTTTTTCGATACATCGCAAACAATGAACATCATGAAATGAAATTACCAACAGGTGCATATGAAATAAGTGACATGGAAGCTTACATAAAACAGAACCTACCTGCAGATTCAACATTTCTATTACGAGGCAACCCCAACACCTTACAGTGCATAATGTTCAGCAACAATATACATGTGGATTTTAGTGGAAAAAATACATTAGGTGAAATGCTTGGATTTTCTTCTCAAGTATACAAAGCAGGTGAGCTGCATGAATCGACAAATCCTGTAAATATATTCCCCGTGAATGTTATACGAATTACAAGCAATGCTGTGGGACACACATACTTGAATGGTAAATTAAACAATACTATTCATGAATTTTCCCCCATAGTACCTCCGGGATATAAGATAAATGAACGACCTACCACGCTCATTTATGTCCCAGTTACCGTTCAATCGATATCGGAGCTCGACATTCAAATAGTCGATCAGGAAGGACGCTTAGTTAACCTAAGAAAGGAAGAAATAACTCTAAGACTGCATTTGAAAAAACAATGGGAGTGAAATATTTTTCTAAGCATAAATGGAGCGGTTCAGGTGTGTCCTTATCCAGTAGACGACGAGACATCAAGCCGTTAACAGATGTTAGCCGCTTGATGTCTCGTCGTCTACTGGATAAGGACACACCTGAACCGCTCCATTTATGCTTAGAAAAATATTTCACTCCCATTGTTTTTTCAAATGCAGTCTTAGAGTTATTTCTTCCTTTCTTAGGTTAACTAAGCGTCCTTCCTGATCGACTATTTGAATGTCGAGCTCCGATATCGATTGAACGGTAACTGGGACATAAATGAGCGTGGTAGGTCGTTCATTTATCTTATATCCCGGAGGTACTATGGGGGAAAATTCATGAATAGTATTGTTTAATTTACCATTCAAGTATGTGTGTCCCACAGCATTGCTTGTAATTCGTATAACATTCACGGGGAATATATTTACAGGATTTGTCGATTCATGCAGCTCACCTGCTTTGTATACTTGAGAAGAAAATCCAAGCATTTCACCTAATGTATTTTTTCCACTAAAATCCACATGTATATTGTTGCTGAACATTATGCACTGTAAGGTGTTGGGGTTGCCTCGTAATAGAAATGTTGAATCTGCAGGTAGGTTCTGTTTTATGTAAGCTTCCATGTCACTTATTTCATATGCACCTGTTGGTAATTTCATTTCATGATGTTCATTGTTTGCGATGTATCGAAAAACTTGATTATTTTCATCAATGTTCGGTATCGAGTTATATGTTGTCAGATCGATCAATGCCATTGTCCACTCTCCATCCAATTGCAAGGGAGGGAAGTAGTAGGTTCTCATAATCGAGCTCTTCCCAGTTAAAATTAATGTTATTGACATTTTGTCTAGTTTACACTGCGTCTCGCGTTGTGTGTGGTCTCTCTATAAACACTCTGTCGCATATGTGGCTTATGATAACACTAATGCTTCTTATATATTGATACTAAAAATCTTAAGCATAAGTGACCGCAATTCCATGAATGCAACTTTTGTTGTCTGTCATAATTATAGGTTATGTTGCACTTGTTTAAATATCGTATCAGTTCCACTGGTGGAGGCAAGTCTCCGAAGCTATCGTAATATTCAACGTTAGGACCGGTCTTGACATAAGCAGTCCAATGCGTTCCCGGTCCTTTGGATGAGTCTAGATTCAAAATAGCACTTTCATTACGCAATGGTTTCTTAGGTAGCGAATCGCGCATGTATATTTGTCTAAAGTATGGTATTTTCAATTCTTTTATCGCCTTCATTAACTCGAGGTTTGTAAGAGCTCGCTTTGGTAAGTTTTTGATTATCGCTTCCTGCTCCCGCGATTTTTCTTTCTTCTTCTTCCTCTTCGCTTTCCCCCACCACCCGACTGTGGGTAGGGGCGTAGATAAAGTCCTGAACCGTTTTTTGCTGCACGTGCTATCGCTTGCATACGTGCCTGACTCCGGACATCGGAAACAGTTTTAGCAACACCCGCAGCTCCACCAATTAAGCTGCCTAATGCAGCGAGTGCTGGAAATATAAATGGTAATAGACCACCCTTCTTCCCCAGGGCTTTCCTGACAGATTTACGGTTTCTCTTCTTTGATGATGATGAAAATCTTAAACCTGCACCAAGCTTACGTTTCACTCTCATAATCTTGTTAACGGTCCACGCGGATACTCTCTGTCCAAATTTAGTTTCGGGAGACTTTCTAATCTTCTCGGCCGTGTCAGCTAATATTTTATCCGCTTTATGTCTTTCAGCCAAGTTATTACTATTCGCATACACAATATCGTGAAGACGACACGCCTCGTCTAGTGCATTCACACCACGATCACCTCTTGCTAGTCTCTCGGCTAGTCTCGTGCCAGGTCCACAGAAATTGTAGCCCGGAAGATGTGCCTCGAATGGTAGCTTATTTATAACAGAATTAACTAAGCCTGAACCTCTCTTCCGTCTCATACAAGACATATCAAGACACTGAGTGGTTTCACTATAAGGATGACTGTTTTATAGTGTTTAGGTTTAGTATTAAGAATGGAGGTTGTTCAACAACAGCTCGCTTTACCAATTTCACTAATTGATGATGATGTGTTTAGTAAAACTGAAGAACGTCATGGATCTCTGTTACCAAATACCATACGGTGTATAGTGTCAGGTCCTTCGAATTCTGGCAAAACTTGTCTTATTCTTTCACTTCTCGAACACCCCAATGGGATACGTTTTGAGAATGTGTATTTATATAGCAAGTCCCTAGAACAACCAAAATATCAACGTTTAGCCCATGTGCTGGAAAATGTCGGGGGAGTGAAATTTTTTAAATTTCGAGAAAATGCTGATGTTTTAGACCCCAGTCAAGCCCTCCCCAACTCTGTGCTAATCTTCGATGATGTTGCTTGTGATAAACAAAGCATTGTTCAAAAGTATTATTCTATGGGGCGACACCACAAGATCGACTGTTTCTACTTGGTACAAACTTATACCCAAACCCGAAAGCAATTAGTGCGAGATAATTGTAATCTAATAATTTTGTTTAAAATGGACGATCTTAATCTAAAACATGTGTTTTCCGACCATGTCGGTACAGATATGAGCTTTGAGAGATTTAAAACTCTTTGCGGTCACTGTTGGAACAGTCCTAATGAGCATGGTTTCATTGTGATAGCTAAAGATTTTCCTCTACATAAAGGGCGTTACAGATGTGGTTTTGATCAGTTTATTGTGATAGGTTCATGAATCATGATGTCAAAGTTCGGTGGTGGTGGACTTAAACGATCGCACGTCTCATGCATGACGTTTACTCGTGAAGGGGACTGCGACTTAAGCTGGAAACATTTTAAGAGAGTTGGTGATCCTAAACAAGATGGTGATGCTGCTAATAAGAAGTATGTTGACGCAGTAAGCGGGGCTTTTACACATGCTTTGCATTCGATGACTGATGGTATGACACGACAAGTTACAGATATCAACAGATCACTTACTGTAACAAGAGATGTGCAAGTGGGGATTATGGAGTTCTTGCGCAATATGGAGGCTAAAGAACAGCATTTAATTGCTCAATTAAATGAAAGTCTTTCCGCTGTGTCGACAAAGTTGGGTGATATGTGCACCTCGTTGGAGAGCAGGTTAGATTTATTCGCACAAACATTTATAGAGGAACTAAATGATGCACTAAATGCTAACATGGTTGAGATGGTATTGAAAATTAATGCTGGAATTGTACAACAGCTTTCACAAATGAATCGCACTGTTGATGTTTTGACGATTACTCCTGATGAATATTCTCGCGGTGTGTTGTCTAAGAAACCTTCACCTCCAAAACCAGCACCTGCAAAAACAGCATCTTCAAAACCAGCACCTCCAAAACCAACACCTCCAAAACCAGCACCTCCAAAACCAGCACCTCCAAAACCATCAAGCTCTAGACATGCCTAGATCACTCACGTATTGATGCTAGTTGTATATAAAAGGGTGATATGCTATCGCTAACTCTGCAGTCATGTCTCTTGAGGCTAGTAAGTTGGAGCGCGTCATAGAAAATGTTCGTGCAAAGTATCTACTTGCCAAACGAGCTCGTTTGGAGAGGGATGCAATTAATGAAGAAATATTCAAGTCTGTTAATTCGCGTTTGGATAAACTTGGACCTACTACATCGCTCGCACAGTCTATCGATACTGTGAAGCAGGATTCTGCGGAAGAAGCTACTGTGAAACAATATTTAGAATCAAGCGACAGTGATGACTCGAACGCTATTCCTTTAAAACATCACGGTGTTCCATATGATGATTCTTTAGGTGGAGTGCAGTCTTATTTGCAGAGCTACAACCTTCGCTCTGGTGATGGAACCTATGGTGTATCTAAACGACATAACCGCTGGTTTTTAGGGGACACGGAAGTATTTTTTCACGATAACAATATGATTCGCGTTAAAGATGAACTAATACAACCTGCTCCTGGTTTATTTGAACTTTTATTTCGCAGAGAGCCGCATACGTACTCGGAATCGGCCCTTAAACAATATGGTAATCTACTAGAGCTTACAAATGCTTATTTTAAAAAGAATGATCCTGCAACAAATCTCTATAAAAGCACGTCACATGCGAAATTTGATATCATTAAGCAACTGTTTCCACATATTGGTTCGCAGCAACGAGGAAGTGGATTGTTACATAAAACATTGGATTTAGGTCGTAAACGAGAGTTCATTTATTGGAATGATCCGAATGAGATAGTAGATCGACTCAGGTTGTTAATGGCCTCGCAGGCTTCTGGCCACACCGGACACAATAACGAAATCCTTTCGATACTTGAAGAGTTACAAGAATCAGGATACATTGCAAAATGAGCGACGCACAGCGTGGGATTGCATACGAGCTTCACCGAGGCAAACGTATTATATTTCCTCGCAGAAGGGTTTTAACATATGGACTCCATGATTTACTACAGATTGATTTGGTAGAAATGATACCATACAGTAAAGTGAACAGTGGTTACAAGTACATCCTGACTGCCATAGATGTGTACAGCAAACGTGCTTATGCAGTTCCAGTTAAACAAAAGACAGGTGTGATGGTTACTGCTGCCATGAGAAGTATTTTGAAAGAAGCAGGAAGTTTTAAAAGTATTCAAAGTGATGCGGGAACAGAATTTTATAACTCAACTTTCAGAGCTCTTATGAAAAGAAAAAATATTAATCATTATTCCACTCACAGTGAGATTAAAGCAAGTGTGGTAGAGCGGTTTAATATATCTCTAAAATCGCTGCTTTTTCGCGAGTTTTCAGCTCAAGGAAATTATAAGTGGCTTAAAATTTTACCACAAGTTCTACGTGTCTACAATAACAGATTCCACCGCACCATTGGCATGGCTCCGAATCAAGTGAAGGATGACTCTTTGCTACAAAGTGTTTACAAATATGTAAAGACAATAGACCCTAGAAAACCTAAGGCTCGTGTGGGGGATCATGTACGCGTGTCACGAAACAAGAAAGTTTTTGAAAAGGGGTTTACACCGAATTGGTCTCACGAAGTGTTTAAAGTAACAGCTATGAGGTCCAGCTTTCCGCGTGTGTATAACTTGAGTGATATGGATGGAAATGAAATACAAGGTGTTTTTTATGCTTCAGAAATTCAAATTACAAAATACCCCGATACATACTTGGTAAATAAAATTCATCGAAAGCGTGGTGAAAGATTCCAGGTGTCTTGGAAGGGGTTTCCCGATACCGTGAGGACATGGGTAAGGAGAAACGATATGGGAGTTTAAGATTACATATACACATTTTATTTTACCTTATTGCTTGTTCTCAATCGAAGCATATTCTATGGAATCGTTTGTGTGGGCTGTTTTTGAGATTCTATTCCTGCAATGTATTTATAATGTGTGGACTACTTCCTGAACACGACCCAGCACTCTGCAGCTTGGGATCAACAAGCTGTGACGTCAGCCCGCGCTGGGCGCCTCATTGGAATGTGTAGCGCGACATCGGGGTTGCATGTCATCTTTCCGTCAAGACCCGGTCAACTATAGTCTTCATTCTGTCTCTGACAATTCCATAATGAACATGGCTGCTTTTGAGGAAATGCGCGATTGCATTGAATATGTGCTTCATGCTTGCATCGGCATGAATATAGATGCGATAGTACACCATCTAGAGGTCTCCGCGATCAATTTGTTCGCTGCATTTCCAGAGGAATACGAGTTTCTAACATACCTTTACAACGGTATTATAGCATGCTTTGAAGCTGTAATGGAGGCTCAAGAGCAAGTGGAGCCAGATGATGGAGTGGACAGCGGCTTGGGAGAGAGTGACGGTGAAGCATAATGCTTGCGCCCTTGTTAAACATGGAAAATAGGCCTCTCGGGGAAACTCGCCATGTATAAAAAAAAGGAGTTAACGCATTTAATGCTGTACCTCCTGAGACATAGTCTCTAAGGTGATGTGGAAAGCAGCATACCACTATAAATTCAAACACAAGTTTTTATTTATTTATTTTTTTTCAGCTTACACTCCAGAGAATCTTCCGCCACGTCGAGATGAAGAGAATGAGACTACACATCATAGTTATAAATTCACTATCACTAAATAATAATAATGAGCTTACACTATTATTAAATGCATTACAGGAAAGCTAACACTAAAGTATGCCTATAATAAAATATTTCTTATGCCTGCTTCTGATGCATATAAAGGAACACATATCATGATCATTCAATATGGTGCACTCTGTGCATGTAAGGGAACAATCTTTTCGGTGCACTCTGTGCATGTATTGGAACGAGTCCTTGGGTGTATCATGTGCTTCCAAGATGGTGGGGCTGTTGAATCCAAGATGGCGGAGAATTGTTTAAAGGTTGTAATATTTTTTAAATTTAAATATCGCGCCCTCTGGTAGCAACACTTGTAACTAAATATATCGATTAGCATTCGACCTATCGAATGGTGCTGCGCCCTGGCAGCAGAAATATGAAATAAAAGTAAATATATCGATTAGCATTCGACCTATCGAATGGTGCTGCGCCCTGGCAGCCGAAATATGAAATAAAAGTAAATATATCGATTAGCATTCGACCTATCGAATGGTGCTGCGCCCTGGCAGCTGAAATATGAAATAAAAGTAAATATATCGATTAGCATTCGACCTATCGAATGGTGCTGCGCCCTGGCAGCTGAAATATGAAATAAAAGTAAATATATCGATTAGCATTCGACCTATCGAATGGTGCTGCGCCCTGGCAGCTGAAATATGAAATAAAGATGGCGACGGTGGCGTCATCTGGTATCGATTATATGAACTAAAAGATGGCGACGGTGGCACACTCTGGTAGCCAACTTGAGAATCAAGATGGCGGCGCCTCTGGCAACTAATTTTTGAATTTGCCGCGCGATACTAGCGACATCTACCAGCCAACTTGAGAACCAAGATGGCGGCGCCTCTGGCAACTAATTTTTGAATTTGGCGCGCGATACTAGCGACATCTACCAGCCAACTTGAGAACCAAGATGGCGGCGCCTCTGGCAACTAATTTTTTGAATTTAGCGCCATCTGGTAGTCTGTGCTGGAATTAAAGATGGCGGCTGTATAATAATTTTAATTTCAAATGTGGCGCCTTAGGTATGCATTAAGGAAGGCAAAAACACCCTCCCCCCATTTATCATAAACTTGCCGTCAGTACATAGCATATATAGATTATTTATTCCACCATATTCCAATTGGTCTCGTGGTCTAGTGGTCAAGGCGTCCGCCTCGTAACCACGACATCCTGGACGTTTTCACGTCCCATGGATCGAATCCCAGCCTCGGCACTGAAAATATTTTAGTTAAAATAAAATAATACCTGCTGCTACCTGGTGGCGACCAACAGAACTATATGACGTCACACAAGATGGCGGCCTCCAGCAGCCGAAACAAGATGGCGACCAGGAAAAATCAAGATGGCGGCCTCCAGCAGACGAAACAAGATGGCGGGCAGAAGAAATCAAGATGGCGGCCTCCAGCAGACGAAACAAGATGGCGGCCAGAAGAAATCAAGATGGCGACCTCCAGCAGACGACACAGAATCATGACGTCACGATTCGAAGTTGGTGGAAATTTCTAGAAATACAAAATGGCGGATTTGCGGATTTGCGGATTTGCGGATTTGCGGATTTGCGGATCTCCGGATTAGCAGATTTGCGAATTTACGAATTTGCGGATTTGCGGATTTGCGGATTTGCGGATCTCCGGATTAGCCACTGGATTAGCGGATTAGCCACTGGATTAGCGCATAAAAAACTGGATTTGCACATAAAAAACCATAAAAAATGCGTAAAAAACCATAAAAAATGGGATAATCCCCGGATTACCCCGCTCCCCCCTCGCCTATGTTCCAGAGTCGGCACGCTCTCCCTACTGTCAACGAGGCTTAATAATTTATTTAAAAAAAATATATATATATATGAGCGAGATTTTAGTACTTGCCAGTGATGTGTAAACATCTAACCTCAGTAACGAGCAAAATCGTGTGTTCTGATGTTGAAAATACACACATTATACGAAACTCGGGCCTCGAACACGATATTTAACATATAATTATTTTAAATTATGATGGGCGTGATAAATATGCGACAATTATGTTTTCAACCACATTTCTTGACGCGAACCACACGTAGTTTCCACACCCACCGCTAGAATGTTCTGGCGGAGCAGTAACTTTGACTATTGAATCATTCCATTTGCAGAGATAAATTTTAAACTATATAATTAAACGGCTCCGATAAACGCGAAAGACTTGAAAAAAAAATAATCCAGGAATTTGGGCCTGATTTTCGACAAAGAATTTTATTAAAATATTCCTCATCTTGTTAAAATTCACTAAACAGTTAATACTATAAAGTTTGCACATCGGCGGATGTTTTGTTTATGGCAGACCACAATTAAACTTTAAACGAAACGCACGTTGAACTGAAATTTCAGTTTCACTGTTAGCAGGAGTCGCCATTTTACGTATGTGGCGCTACAAGCGAGAAAACAACAAAGCAGAACTGGCGCATGCGTTTATCTAAAACTGTTTGAGTAACGCTTTATTTGTGATTGTTGAATTTAGTTTAGGCCACGCCAGTTTGAATTTTTCTCTCTTGTTGCTATACTTCTAATTTTGAAATAACTTATCTTAATGTTTTGCCATGTTAAAGCATAAATAGAATTTCCCAGGCCTTTTATACCTTGTTACGACTACATATTTACTAACAGGATCTAGTCTGTAAGCGTTACTAGTAAGTAACGTATTACTTCAAGCGGGCGACTACATCCAGTTCACAAGAGCTGACTTCAACAAGTAGCCAAAGCTAAGACCTATGCCATGTTGCATTGGCTGCAACTGGGCATGTATTAAGCAAGCAGGAAAATGCACTACGGTACGGGAAGATAAGTTTCTACCATGTAATGTTTGGGTGAACATGGGCGGGAAGCCAACATTTCAAAGAGATGAGAGCCACACCCGAAAAGTTCCAAAGTTCTTCAAGTGTGCCCCTAACCTAATCTAACCTACACTCTCGAAAAAAAAAACTATTATTTATTACACTGACCGAACCTAACCTAGCCTAAACCTTTACTTCGGCAAACTTCGGAACTGTTCGGGCTGTGGTTGTGGCTTTCATCATTATGAACTTTAAGGCTAACCCACTGAAGTCTACTTTATTTTGTTTTTTCCGCTTCAGGATATTGTTGTAACCAGGTGGTGGGTGGCTACATTCACCCCCAATCCGTCCGCCAGATGGCACCTAAAAAACCACGGAAAGAAGAAAAACAGCGAGTTCGATTCATTCACACGCTCAGCGCCTCGCCTTCTTCAGACGCGCTCTTCCTCGGCCTCCCCCTTCGCCCATATTCCTACGCGCCCCCCCCCCCCCCTCCCACGACCCGTCCTGCCTACACTCCAGACGTACATTGCGCTATTCGCGGAGCGGCTGATGAATTGCGACCGGTTACCTATCCCCACTCTTCCCCCTTGTCATTCCTGTCAAACCTTCACAAAAGACAAATTTGCAAGTGGGAAATATGCGTCGACCCGCCTCGAAAATGTAGCACATTGAAAGACTGGCGTTGTTGTTGCCACCGCCGCGCTCGACGGAATGATTTAGCGCCCTCCTCGCTGCTCATAAATATACAGAGTGAGTCTGAACTCGAAAATAAGAACTTCGGCTGCAGGTAAATCGCGACAAAATAAGTCGAATACCTCTATACTAGAGATGGCTCAGTTCCCAATTTTTCTCAAATCCGAATCTCGAATTAAAATCCCGTAGATCATCTCGAATATACCCTTCGAATCTGAATCTAGGTGTTAAGCGTAAAAAATTTAAATTAACGTACAAGAAATTTAAAATATGAACTATGGTGTTGAAACATTCAACCTTCTAAAAGTTCGTTTTACAAATTAAGTTTCCTCAAATCAATACGTATCGTAATTTTATTTACATAATTACAAGTTACAAGTACATTATCTTGGGTAATAGTAACAGGATAGGTATTGTTACGAACGCGGGAGACAAGGCAGCGAAGAGCGCCAAGTACCGGTGCTACCTAGCGAGCCCGCACGGTTACTGAGGTCACGCGCGCATATCTTCGAGGATCACGTATTAGTACATTCCTCTGTGTGCGCCACACGGTCATATAGTAAGGTTTGGCAACTACCTCTCCTTCTCCTTGACAGGATCCGTCCGCTTAGTAGAGCTCGCGGCGGCTAGCGAACTAACGGCGCTAATAACAGTTTAGTTTAGAACTTCATCAATGAATTGCCCAAGCAACGTCGGGTACTGCAGCTAGTTTTATATAAATCACCAGATAGAATTGTTTATGGCGTTACAGTCTATCAACTTTCGTTTGATTTTAAGCAGTGAATTCATCTAAATTTAAATAGAAAAATGATTACATCTACTATTTTTCTTTTTATTTTGAAACTAACTAACTTCGAAGTTAGAAAATATTATTATACTCGATTAATGCGAGAAACGCCTGTAACGTTTATAAATATCAGAGAGCATTTTAGTTCAATGTTTTACAGAAATGAGTTGTACGTCTGCGTAAGTGAGATGTTCAGTTTGTCGCCTTCCGAAAGCATTTAGATGTGTTGCTCGATTTTCGTATATCATCCGATACACTATACCAAGAATACGAGCACCATGCCAAATAAAAGATATTCTCTCCTACTTTCTGGACAGTCATCAGTTTCCATGAACGTGGTTGTAGACCGGTTCGAGTTCTGGGCCCGGAGATGTGCAAAGTGCCTGACGTCACCTCGGGGAGTGTGTGTGCCACCCACTAGGCAAACAGGCATCCCGTCTGGCACTGGCGTTGTGGAAAAAAAAAAAAGAGGAGGGGTACCCTGAGCTGCGGAGAGGGGTCACCTTTCTCTCTCTCTCTCTCTCTCTCTCTCTCTCTCTCTCTCTCTCGTGGAGGAGTGGTAGAAAGAGGATTATAGCTATGACGTGAACACTAAGGATAGCCCTCTAAGGTCCGTTCTACAATGGCACGAAAACGAAGACGGATCCCCCGGAACATTTCACTATCACGTCTGCTGCTTCCAAAATGAACTCTAACGTACTTAACAAATGGCAACCAATGAGATTGCATTCCAAGGTTACGTAACATTCCTTTAACTGAATAAAATATGATGCTTTGAGATCATAGAACATGCAGAATTTATATACGCAATAAAAATAAACGCCAAATTAATAATTGAATACTAGATATTCTTGTGCTTGAAACAATTTTTAACGGATTGCTAACTAAACAAACAGCCAAGTACTCGGCTCTCTATTGGTCGCACGGAGCAACGTAAACGGAAGAGCTCCGCATTACCGGGCTAATCCATACGGGTCCGTTTGCGCCTGAGTGCCGTTGGAGAAACTGCGCGCCGTGAGATCCGTCTCCGTTTGCGTGTCATCGTGAAGCGGGCTTAAGCCAGGATTCGCAACACACGGGACGACACGACCGCGCGAGCATGACGAGAATGAGGCGGTGGACACACCAAGGCGAGCACGAACGCGAGCGCGGGCGCAAACAACGCAACATTTGAATACAGCAACACACACCGCCGAGCGAGCAGTTCGCGCGGCCACGTGGTCTGCGCGGTCAGGACGCGCGAGCTGCGAGCTGACCGCACATGCTGGGTTGTTCGCGCGGCCAGTGTGCAGTTGTGAGCAGTTTGGACGAAAACATGGATTCTGAAATCACCGAACGACTTATTGAACTTGTAAAAGTGAGTGAAGTGCTGTACAATATGTCTATGGAAGGATACAAAAACAACAGAGTAACAAACAAGAAATGGGATGAAATAGGAATCATACTAGGAATGCCAGATAATTATTTAATTATTATAGGTAGCTATAGAAATAACAACAAAATTGGTACACATAACTACAAGGTTTTTGCAATTGAACATACTAAGTGATATAGGAACTTTGTTAGTTATCATTATTAACATTAAAAAAGGAAACAAATCAGCCGCGATTCTCAAATGCATAATTTGCAGGCCTTCTAGGAAATATGTTCTGATTTTGAAAGGCCCCAAACTCGCCAATTACAGGCTCTAAAATATTTTCTAGACGTCACTCACCTTGTTCCCGCGACTGCCTCTGTTCGCTTTGGTGTGTACTGGGTTCGATCGCCAGTCGTTCGCGCCCGCGGCAGCGACCGCGCTCGCGTTTGTGCTCGCCTTGGTGTGTCCACCGCCTGACTGTGCGGGGATGTTAGCAAGTCAGCGGGGAAATAATGTGAGGGAATGTCCAAACAAGAATTTTTTTTTTGTCAAGGAACGTAATGCCCGGAAACAAAGCCTTGCAAAGTCACAGGCGCAGAAAGAAGCGCGCTAATTTGAATGTGGCGGGCTTCAGGGGACTAGCACTCCATTGGCTGAGAGACCGAGTGATCGGAGAGCGCATTGGCGGCCAAAACGTCTCGCTGGAAGCAGGCGAGGAGCCGGGCGCAGACGAACAGAGTCCGCCACGCCACAATAACAAATAGTTAACAACCAGAGCATTAAACTACATAAAACACTAGCTTCAGTACCCGGCGTTGCCCGGGCTAAACACATGGAGCTTTATTGTCTGCGAGTTAAACCAAACTGGATAGCGCTATATGACTGTGTGTTGGACATAGAGAAATGTCACACAATTACTGTTTGTATGTCTATGACCTATGATTTTTTGTTACCCATGGCGATCGGTTATTTTATTATTTATTATTAATTACCTATTTATTAAGACCATTAATCGAAATAAAAAACTATCCTATCTCTCAAGTTGGAAAAAATTACACATAAATGCCAATTTTCATCTAAATCGGTTGACTTGGTGAAGAGTTCACTGGAAACAAACATCAGGACACTGGATTTATATATATTAAGATTAATAATGATACCAATGCGCGAGACAATTTACTGCGCATTGCTTTAAAGCTATTTTCACTCCACGCTGCTAGATGCCATTATTCTCACGAACTTAAAACACATTGTAAAAAAAAAACGTAATTACTTTCCACGCCACCAGGTTCACTGACATCACTTTTCTCGCGTATTTCTTACGAGCAGTTTCTTTATATTGTCCTATTACAATATTTGGTATCATTAAGACGCCTGGATTATTAATGTTTTGTGTAGTTTAATGCTCTGGTTGCTAATTGTTTCTTATTGTGGGTTCACAGCAGCTGTGTCCCGAGAGCGAGTACAGATTTGTAAAGCGAGAACACTCGTCACCAAGCGAACATGTGTAAAGTCAAACATCTTGAATATCGGTTATACTGTGTTTCAAAGCAAATCTGAATTGCCTGCATTACTCGTTCTATGATTCCAAAATGTATTCCCTGTGTTTATCTTGGGGGGCAACAATGCTGTAACTAATAAACCTGTAAGTGAATATTATAACAACATAATATTAATACGTTTTGATGCAGCATCTGTAATAACAAAATAATTTCGCTGACTGAATTATTTTTTTGGAAATAGAACATAAATATTTATTAAAATAATTACAGATATTTGAATGTACATGAAAACAACTATACCCCTGCAAAATAGAGTTCGCAGTAATACTTGGATCGGATTCTTACCCGGGCATTTAAGCTGTGTGTTGTCCCAGTATCTCCAATAGTAAAAGTAAATTGTAAACCGTTCCCTGAACAGTTTTTCAGTGTTAACTGCACACATAATAAGCACGATAAAACAAAAAAGAGACAAATTTTTAAGTATTCGATTATCTTTTACATTGTTTTTTTAAAAAAATATATACTTCAATGAAACATAATTTAAAATATGAAATTATGTGCCAGTTTTCGTAATAAATACTCAGTATTGTGTCGGAAAAAAAACGCGTTTCGTATATGAAAAAATAACAATGGCTATTTGGTTCGAACAAAGTTATATATATATATATATATATATATATATATATATATATATATATATATATATATTTCTTGTAGTGTTGCAAACTATTTCTTGGCAACTGGTTCCCTAACTAATCTTTTGTAACAGTACAGAGAATTTATTATTTCTGTGTGCTGTCACAAAACGGGGTTTATCTTTCAGCACGGTTGCCAAGCCAGGCTTGAGGTGCGACCTTTCAGGCGGGGCTTTCAAACTCAGGAGGTTTCTTTTAAGTATGCCCCTTGGCAGAGACCCCGACGGCTCATATGAATCCCAGATGCGCCGCCCCGTGGTGACTAAACGCCGCCTCCTCGCGGATCACACAGATCTCCCGGGGAGATTGAAATAACCGCGCCTTTCCCTCCTCCCCCCTTCCCCTCAAGCCCGCAGCATCCTCTTGACACTTTGTACCCAATCGCGAAACAATATTCCTCATGATTTCCAGTCGAGAGGAGACCGGTTTGCGCGGGGCAGGTGAATTAATGGACTCGCGCGTGATTTATGATTGCGGATCGAATATACAGGACGTGGCATAAACAGATTGACTAAAAATCCGTAATTATTATCCAAAAAATAATCTTTAAAGTAACTATTTAATTACAATTTTAATAAAAATTTTAATTGGTTCAGTAAGGGAAAATATTTTAATCTTATTGCCAATCAAAATTAACGTAAAAAGATATTGTTATACGATATAAATTTTGTACATTCCAGTTAACAAAACCAATACTAATATTTAAAATATTCATATTTGAAACTCACCATTGTGAGCAGCTGCTTACCCCCGTATTTTTTTTATTTCAGTCACAATTATTATGCAACGAAACATTAAAAAAAAATGTATTTGTATGTTCATGCATATGAATTGTTTTTCGTTAATTTTATTTTTATTATTTTTAAAACATTTCAAATTTTACAGTGATGTTTTCAAGACAATCTAAAATAATTTTCGGCTGGTTCATCACGAAAAAAAATTTAAGTAATATTATACGACTTACGGTCTAAAATGCTTCCCAAGGCTGGTATAGAAGCTGAACAACTGTTTTATTGCAAATAGTAGATAAGTGTTAATAGACGTTTGCAACAAACACACTCCTCATTTTCTACGTGGTGTCTGGCCTGTTAAACGAAGTTGGAATCCAGAATATGCTCTACGAAATTCAGCATTCTTTTTGTTGAAAAGTCCTGTAAATTAATTTTAATTATTAAGGTTGCATAGGCACTGCATTTTTTATTTTGTTTTAAATTGTGGGCATGGTACATACACGACATAATTTGCATTTTGTAAAGTGATAGGCAAGTATTCATTGTTGAAATGTTTTATTCAGACTAATTGTGTCATATTTTGTCACTGTAGGTTTATTTTTAAAAATTTCAATGTTTGAATAATGACTGCAACTGTATATAATTTACAAAATAATTGTTATTAAAAAATTTTAAAAAGACGAAAATCTTAAATACTACATTATGGGCGAGACTAAGCCTTAAGGCATGCAATCTTGCCAAACCTAATTATTAAGCCTTGACTTTCTACGTAACTCCGCTTTATGAAACACCTACTAGCTGATAACAAACAAATTATTTTTACAAACTATGTACCGCAAGGTGTGGATGAACAATTTTGTTCTACATTAAACCCTGGAATGATTTTCGTAAATGTATCTTGCATGGAAAATATAACTAGGCAATATTATCGTTTACAGAATTTTTGTGAAATATTGAAGATTTCTCTTTGATGGAAATTATTGAATTAGTCATAATATGACAATATTCATATTTCGAGTAGAATTTTTAGGTGTTGATTTTACTGTATCGAAATGGAAAAGATTTACATACGTATATAAGGGGTTTTTCTATTCATCATGAAATTTATAGGAGTTATAGGAAGTGGCTCTACTAATTCTCGTGAGAATATATAATTTATTTAGGGAACTGATGTCAGGGGATGCCAAAATACGCCAGGTATCGTTCAATTAGAAAAAAATATGTATATATCGCGCATCGCAGGTAGGCAATTCACGAATCATGCAAGAGATGTATGCTGCCTACCTCCTAGGCAATGAGTTACACTACGCAATGGAAATGGGGAATCGCAAGGTTGCATCAGAAGAACAACGGGGTCGGGAACATCACGAGAATTTTCAAAACACGCCCGGAAGTTAATTCCTCGACAGTGCAACATTTGTATTCAGGAAGGGAACTACCAGGTTTAAAATGTTTAAAATGTTTAAAACGTGTCTGCGCAGCAATGTGTTGGTTTATCTTAAAAAAATAAGAAAATAAATGCATAAATGCAACCAATGTAAGTAAGATTCCTTCCCGTTTTAACTTAAATTCGTTTAGAGCTCTCATAAGCCCGTATGTTTCCACAAGATTTCTATACTTATGCGGTCCAGAAGCTTTGTTTCAATATTCAATATTATATTTTTTAACACATCTATTTATTTGTTGTGAGGTAAAGGTTTGTAACATAAAAGACGGAGTTACACTAGTTTATTGCCTTAATCTACTTAATCCTTGGCGTTCTTCGAATGTATGTATTTTTATGCAAATTCTATTCACATCCATTAAAAATAAAATTATAATAATAACAACACTTAATTTCATTTATTTATTGTGAAAGTTCTTTCACCCAAATCATCTCAAAAACAACTGCAACAAATTATTTCACTATTTTAATAACACAGTCGATACAACACACAGGACGTGAGCTTAGTTTAGTTTACCTTGAAGGCATCAATACAGAGACGAACGAAATACATAACACTTCACTAGCTATATACAAAGAGTTTTGCTACAAAGAGGTTGGCCTAATTTTATAAAGATATTTGCAATTTGGAAACTAAAATGTCATTACAATATTGCAAAGTTTCACACACTTACTATACATTACACTTAATAACATGAATAAAAATAACACTTATCACATAAAACTCCACATGTTTTCAAATGTTACAAAATATAGGAAATTCAGCACTCTCATTGCACCCTATACTTCATGAAAAAAGTTACAACAATGCTATTTCCTTTATAAAAATACACAAGTTCAAATCGCAATGAATGATGAGACGAATTAGTACGAGGACGTAGTTTTCTCAGAGATGAAAAAACAATGTCAATAAACATACTTCTGTTGCACCGATAACCATGAACATAGCCTACAAAACCTCGCTCTTTGTCTGGTAAAACAAACTACCGATCACTCCAAGAGTATAAACAAATTATCAGTTATTGTACATAAGAGAGAAGGCCATAATTTAAATCACTCCTGGGGAAAGTTTACAACAAGCAGAAATAATTAGTGATTGGATTAGGTACTGGCTGAAGAGTAAAGTGAGGTACTCGGGTAAACCCAACAAAATCATTGTGGACTAAATGCAAGACAGTTCATTGGCAACAAGTATGCAAGTGTTTACATTATCAGACTTACAACACAATAATTATTAGTAATAACATTGTTCTTCCTGCTTACAGTTTACATAATATACCTGCTTACAGAAGAATTCTTAAATATGAAAAACTAATGCTTATCTACAATCACACAGAAGAATATTAATGGTACACACTGAAATATTATCGTTTACAAAGTCTGTGAATATATGTGTTAGTAAACATTACTTTTAAAAACATTGTGTACAGATCCGCTAGTTTTCGTTGCAAAACTACACATAAAGATTAAAAATTAAAAAAAAACGACAATAGTAATTTTAAATAAGTAATATTTTCTGAAATAAAAGGTTTATGAAGCTAATATGATACAAAAAAAAACAATAATTTTGCACTAAGCAGGACCTTTGATTGCCTTAAGTGCAGTTGCTATTCCATTAAATTATTAATAAATATTTTACAATTATAAATTTTAGCATATACTCGCTGAAATGTAATGACTAATCATAACTCTTTACAATATATATTTTTCCAAAACATTTCGTCAACATTTATTATTAAAATTTCCATGAAAATAGTTTCTTTGATAACTACATAATTTTTTCAAATATATAAGTTTAATAATTATAATAAAAATTCGCATCACCCTGGAGATCACAAAAAGATTACAAACTGTGTATAAGTGTATTGAAAATATTTTCAAAACATCAAAAAAGAGTTATAATATGGTACGCAGAAGAATAAGTCTGACATTCTCTGCTGCATTAAGTATACTTATTTTTAACACTTAATATATGCAACAACATCACATTGACACATAACGGTTACTTACAAACTAGTAATTCGATTTTGTGATATACTGTAAACATGTTATACATTCTGCGCATTATTACATCACGTTAGACACTCCCTTGGACGCAATCGTATTTTCACAAATTTGTGGATTTTTCTAGTCATTCATATGACATATCACAATTGGGCCATGTTATGTTTTAGTCATTGTCGTCAACATTTCCTGTCACTGTCAAGAACACTTTAGTTATAATCAGAATTTTCAATAAAGAAATATGTAAAATGGATTAACATCATAAAATACAATTACAGTTATTTAATTTAAATATCAATAAGTAAAGAGCATACATTGTTTAATGGACCAATCGTAACTACTATGGCTTATATTCACCGTATCAGCAATTAGTAACGTTTGTAGCACATACAACTAAAACCATTAAACTTTGTTTTAGCAACTGAATAATGCACACATCAGACTTAGAGACACATACCATGCTATAAACTCTAGTTGGTGAGAAGGAAACTGTAAAGCACGCACTAAGCAAACAAGTTAATGATGTTTGTAGCTACGCAAAATCGGAATGATGTCATCGCCAATGCATTCAGAGCTGAAACTAAGTTTTTTCCCCCCTTGTCTCTTTTCCAAACGTATAAATTTTTGTTACTATATTTCATTCTTCTTTTAACATTATCACTCACTTCTAATTCCTAGGTGCAGCAATGAAGTAAACTGTGTATAATGTGTTCACTGTTAAACGAAGGAAAATTTTCATTGATTGTGCTTACAGGATTTCTGTTCGTCTCTTTACCAAAACAATGACTGTAGTACCTACCTAAGGCTAGCAACCCAGTGAAATATCAAATTGTATTTTAACGGACGTCATGAAATTCCTGGTAACAGCACGGCTTGGCATTCAGGATGTGGATGTGCTAACTCACATAAACGCGTGCGCTTTTTTTTTAATGTAATTGTTTCTTCTTCAGAGATAAGACAAGTTTTCGCACAATAATTTCCACTAATATTTAAAATTGTTTAAATGTATGGTGAAGTTGCTTGTCAACAAATTGCAAATTTAGAACAATCAGAAATGTTTCACATTCAGTGTAAGCCACTCGGTTAAAGTAAATGTTCTGTGCTAAGATTTGAATTAAGTTTTTGTCCAGTTTTTGTTATATTCCAGTTCACCGCATAGAGCTGTTGCTGTCGCAACTATCAAAAATTCTGTGCACACACACGCCTTATTGAATATGAAAGCTTTGCGGTTCTATACTTCTAGGATTGAATAAAAATCGTTCGAAACTTACAAAACATTAAAAACACAATTTTGATATTGTGTGTTGCTTTAAACTCATTAATTCAAAATTTCATTTAGTTGTATCTGTGTGTAAACTGATTAAATTTCGATATTCTAGTTACTCTACACTCCAATTAAATTATAATTTGTGCGATTTTTTTTTTCCTGAAACAGTCTAACAGTTTTTATTGTTTGATCACGCACACGAATCAACGAAACAGGAACATACCCGACACTGGCAAAGAAAACCATCACGTTTTTTTTAATTAGCTCTCCACGCTGAACGTCGTCGGCTTCAGCTACTCCCGGTACGATTGCCTTCCGCTTGGAGCGCCACCAGCTTGCAGACACACGGGCTGTTACCAGTTCGCTCGCTTGAGCGCGCTAAGCACTCGCCCAGCTGCAGCCGCGTTCAGAAAGTGCTCACCACAGCCAAGCCTTTCTGAAACAAAACACAAGCTTTATCTCGTTAATGTTCACAAGAGAGAAGAGAAAATAAATATAATGGCATAGTTTTAAACAAACGGCGATCACATTCGATGGTATCAATAAACAGTGGTGATAGGGGGAATAAAAGCGAGAACTCGGTAAAGGCAGTATTTTATTATATGCAATGCGAGGTAAGCTGTTAACACCTGGAATCACAATACAAACCCCGTATTGTTGGCGTAAATTTTTTGACATGAAAAAAATTGAAGCGTGATTCATCCGTACATATTTTTCCCTCAATGGGAAAGTGCGTGTTAATTTTTTTCGTGTCTCGCGATCTATTTGTTATTTATAATTATTGCGTGTGGAAGTGTTTTAGCATGTGTGTTGTTACGAACGATGCTGTTTTGTGTGTATTACAAAAATTTACAAGATACTCTGCATTTAAATATATGTATAACCTTCCATTATTCTGCTACTGTCTCATGAGTAAATTTTATTTATTATTTTCTACTCTGGCATTAATTTTCACGTATTTATTACTTATTTCTTACTAACTTCTCAATTGTTTGAATGAAAATTACTGTGCTTTCTAGCATTTTAATATATCACAGTATTACCTACAGAGTAGTGAAACTGTGCTGATTAAGTTAGTTTACGTTTTGCATTACCGTCGCCTAGCGACAACAATGTCATAAGTGCTCTATTTAAAGTCTCATGATGTTTGTTTACAAACTGTGTTTTGTTTTTAAACCGTATTTAAGGACTTTTGACAGACTTTGACACTATAAATTATATTTAAATTATTATTTTATGAGCAATTTCAGCCGTTAAATTCAGTTAACTTTTGATTTATCGGACGGTGAATTGTGATTGGCTGAGGCTTGCCGTCGCCTGTAGCGAAGTGCCTGGCGCGGAGGATGATGGGAAATGGAACGTTTCAACCGCTTGGTCAAGTGAGCCTGCTCGTAAGGAGGTATTGTAGGCATGGGTAATTAAAGTGTAATTCGCGTGTGCGGGCGCGATCGCGGTATTGTGTTGAACCGCGAAACTCCCGCGAATATTTTGTGATAAAACTCGTAGCGAAATTCTACCGCAAACGCATACAGTGAACTGATCTGTAACTGATCCAGAAACAGCTCCAGGTAGGCTATGCTGGAAATGTCTGTTGTTGCAAATCCTAGTGACGCCATTGCATCTTAGGTCCTATTGCAGTACAGGAGTGATTTGTTCATTACACAGTCAACAGTGCAAGTTCTGAAGTGTAAACTGTTTTATGTCCCGTGGCTTTATTATTGATATCAACATTTACACATATGCAGACTAACCTGAACATCCAATGCCAGTACAGAAAGTACTGTTGTGTGTAATACTGATATAGAACTAGTCTGGAGTTTTAAAGATACAGTGAGATATTTATTTGAAAACTTTGAGATTTAAAGTAAATATAAACGTTCGGTAGCTATTCAGAGATTTTTAGATTTTTATTTTGTCTTTAACATTTTATTTTCTGAGAGAAATACGATATTGGTCTTTGGCATAACTGTTATTATTTTTTTAATTAACAGTAATTAAAATATGCCATTTATTTTCCAAAATAATTTTTTTTGTCAATGTGTTCTCCGCCCAACATTACAGAGTCACAGTGTTATTGTTATACTATCCACAGTTTATTTTTTCTTATTACACATATTATTAGAGTGTTTTTAGATTAATGAAAAGAGGTCATGTTAAAGCCACATACATACCACCTTTTCAGAGTGACTGGGGCCTAGACATATACACCACTACACAGCATAAAACCAAGTCGCTTCCCGCTTTCTGTCTGTCCCTATGTATGCTTCGATCTTTAAAACTACGCAATGGATTTTGATGCGGTTTGTTTTAAATATATAGAGTGTATAATACATGCATAATATAGTAGAGCAACGCTGATAATTTTAGAGGTTTCTAATGTGATGTCGTAAATAAACACTTTTTTTTTTGCACTTACATTGCAAACACTGGCTGAACCCTACGAGATAGATCATGTTGTTGATAATTGTTGATTATCTTTTGTTTTTAGTCGAACGAATAGTAAGTTAAATATTTTTTTAATTTAATTATCGAAAATTGTAGTTTAAGGTAAGGTATTTAAGTTCAAAAAAGAACTGAATAGAATAGGTATCTTATATTGTTGATATTTGTTGATTATCTTTTGTTTTTAGTCGAACGAATAGTAAGTAAAATATATTGTTGAGGTATTACGGGTGTATTGAATTGCACACGTGCGAAGCCGGGACGGGTCGCTAGTATACATATATACACAAACAATATACCTATATGTATATATAGGAGTATCTTTACAAATTTTTCACAATATTTTTTTTTCTCTGACCACGGTTGCATGTTTGAGTAGAGTGTCGCATGGAATTGACCACCAGAATTAAGCCAACGTTGCCTACTCCATTGTTTACCTACACCGTACACACGAACTTCATCATAGCTGTTCTAAACCTACTGAAAGCACATCAAATGCACCGAAAATTCTTTCCTCATTTTTCTTTACTCCTAACCCACAATGCCTACACCGTGCGCATGTACAGCAACGAACCTATTCCGAAACTACCTGAAGTGCATCAAATGCGTCGATTTTGAGAAAAATTGTAGGAGGTAAATAAAAATTGAAGGAAGTAAATTAAAATTGAAGGAAATCAATAAAAAAAACTAGCCTAATCCAACCGAACATAATGTAACATAACCTAACCTTGGTAGTCCATTAGTATAATAAGGAGCTAACCCAAGATTAAGAATGTTGTGATTCTGGTAGGGCATAATAATTCTCAACTCACAGAAAAATTCATAACTCTTGTGAGGTCTGTAACTTCCCACGGTAAGTATGGCGTAGAGCTAGGGCTCTGGCTTACCCAGAATGATCACTGCGTCGGGAGAATTGCCCGCCTTGACTCAGAGATCTTTGCCTGGTAGAGAGATTACACCCCCCCCCCCCCCCCAAACGGCTTTTAATTTGGCTGTGTAACCATTTTCCATCCGTGAATTCGAACTATGGTTAATTTTAAGGTTATGTTACATGTTTTAAATGATGAATTGGTTTCTTCGTTTAGTAGACAGACCTCTGCCTGGTAGCTTGCAGCATTGTAGTTGAATTTATTAACTTGAAGTTATACTGTCGTAGCGCGAGGGCGAAGTGCAAAATGTTAGTGCTTTTTTTTTATCTGAACTGTTATTTCCTACATTTTCTTTCGGTCCCGCTCTAATAGAAATTTCAGTTTTTGTTTTGCTGCTCGTTTGGCTTTGCCGTGCCTGTTAACTACGCATGTTTTTTTTTTACTTGTCTTTAGGCACGACTGTTATTTCAGTAATTTTGCTCACCATCATGTTTACTTTGCTTGCTCCTTTTGATGTGTAACATCTTAACTCTATGTATGCGACATTTGGTAGGAGTAATTTCGTCAATTGATCGGAAGTCGCACGGAACGGAAATGTGTAACCACGCTGCTGCCATCTGTGACCAAATCGTTAGCCTACATATATTTATTAAATTAATATTTCGCAGCATTGGAATGCAATTTCATTTATTGCCGTTTGTTACATTTCCGTGCATTGTGGAAGCAGCAGAAGCGATAGTGAAATGTTCCTGGGGATCCGTTTCCGTTCACGTGATCAGTCTCCGTTTCTGTGCCATTGCAGAACGGGCGTAAGAGTAGAATCCGTGGGGTTCCTAACTGCCAAGCTCATCCTCACATAGCATCCGCACATACGTATGGGGCAGTTTCACAACTTGCCAACTTTCACGTGCGCGCAAAACACATCGATTGTACTTCCTCTCTTCTATTGATTGCAGAGCGAATACAGAGGTCATTTTTACACGAATATTCGAATTTATGAGCTTTTTTTGACATACGAAATAAATCTGAATTAATAGACTGTAACTGATTTCAAAATATAATTTTACTATAGGTACTGTATTTAAGATACATTCGATATGCATCGAATTTAAATTTGCATGTTAGTAGTTTTCACGGTTACTAATAAAATTTTATTTCCTTTTAACATTTATTAAATATACTATTTGCGATACTATAATAAATACTTCAGTATTTATTGTGAAAAATGTGTTTTCCTTTAACTTGATCGCAAAATAATTAATCATTCGATTAATTAAACTAATCAAAAACATACTTTATGTACAAAGTCTCTATGTGATATCAGTTACGTGTTCACACATTTCCATGATTACCATAAATAAAACTATAGGCCTACATCTGTATACTAAATATGGAGGTTATGTACACAGCTTTAAGAGCTATTACGTTGCGCCATCTTGGAAATTCAAATATTTTGCCACAGATTCTAATATAGCTTACAAAAAAATTTGAATCTAAACATATTACATAAGCTTGGTTGACGTCAACACTCGTGAACTGGTGTAGTTATTATGGACAGTGTCAAGTCGCCTTTGTGAGCATGTCAGTAAATATAAGATTTTAATAAGGAATAAAAGCTTGGTAAGGTATGATTTATGCCTTGTTATGCTTAAAAAAAAGGTTGATGGATTGCCCAAATTTTAAATTATAGTGTAAAATTTAAAAATCTAATTTATGTGGGGTCTTAACCTTTTAGGTGTTTATGTGTGTGTGTGTTTTTTTTTTTTAATATTGAAGTGAATATGTAGACGAACGAAACCACCAGTGATGCAGCAATTTTCTTAGATTAAAAATATTTCGTTACTTTTTCTCGTGTGAAATTTCTGTAAAGGCTGTGATGTAGCAGAAGGTAAAATATAGGTACTCATTATTTCAGTGACTAACAAACGCAGCTTCTCAGTAACTTATAAAGCCTGTCAACTAGAAAAAAAAATTCCTACGAAAATACTCATGCAAAGTTACGCTTCTTGCATCATGATATTTACGAAAAGTTTTTCCACCCGTATATTTCAGCTTCCGTACACAATACGGGCAAAAAATAAGAAAAGGGTTTGCTTTGATAACCAAACTTAAAAACGAAAAATTCTCACAACTTTTCTTTTAAAGCTGCTCATAAAAAGAATACCGGCCGAAGCTGCTGATGGTTTCTGGGTTTACGAGCGACATTTGTTTCGAAATTTCCCGGAGCTTCGTAAACGGGAAGCAAAGAAACGTGGGCCGAACCGAGGCCATTCATGGCCAGTCACAAGGTTTTACGAGCAGTTTTCGTGTTTCTGTATTCTACGAGGCGGTAATGTGTTCCTTATTGTAATCCACCTCGTAAAACATATACATATATTTCACGCCCTTTTCATTCCCGCTGCACTGCATAGGTAAATATTTCATGCAACGGCGTTTGCATTAGATATAAAACCGCGTTTTATACTATAAATTGTTTTCTCGTAGTTTTAATCTGTTCAATACATGATGCCAAAATTATGGTCGCATAAACGACAAACACTAAATTTAATAAATATAAATATGATGGGTTAAGCATTTAGAACGGTTCATTAAGTTCCCATGTAATAAGCAAACATTTCTTAAATAATAATTGGAATACGTAAACATCTAATAAATTTAACCTCCTAAAAAAAACAGAGCTTGCTAAACCTATTTATTAATGACATCTAAAAGCACATATTTACTACTTTATACATTACCAGTCATAGTTACGCCCTGCAGATTGTTTTCTGCATGGTACTAAGGGAAATATTGGTATTTGGGAACCCATCCCGCATTTGTTTCTGAACACGTTTAAATTCATAAAAAAAAGGCATCTTCTTTCGAACTGCCAACCCAATCAAGTTTTGTGACTGGTTGGCTTCTGTGCAATGAACTTAGTACTTTCACGACTTAGGAAAGTGTTTATTATGTGTTATAATTCTTTAAAAACTCATAATTCGAACTAGTGTGTATTAAAATAAATCACCCATTTAAGTTATGCAGTTGCAATACGAGAGTTTTATATGGGAGAAGTATTTACAAGATTGCTTTCTCGTATCTTTGACTTCTCAATAGCATAAAACCTATTAAAAGAAAATGATAACTTTCTTTTGGAGACGACAGTTTCACAAAATTATTTGTTCTTTAACAAATATTTAATAAGCTCTCTAAAGCACAACACAAAAAACGTTAGGCTTACCAACTACCAACTTCAGCGTTTTTACATAAACGTGTTACTGGATGTCTTTACCAGCATCGAGTAGTTTTTATATTTTAGTTATGCTTAGACTATCGCTTCTTCATTAAAGATCAAAAACATTATTATTTTTTTGTATCCTCATAATTTTTTTAAAGATGATGCGTATAATAATTTTAAATTAAATATTTTTCTAAATTAATAATAGGCTACTTCTAAGGCAATATTTCCACATGGTTTATATTTCTTTGCCCTAATAGAAATTCAAACAGGTAACTTCAGGTCCATACAATTTAGATAAAATTACCACAACGCTCTTGGGGCCAGCTGTTAAAAACTAAAAAGTAAAATGTATTTTTAAGCTCTTAGTAAAGCAAATAAGTAAATAAAAAAATATTAAATCACTAATATCGCACTTCTGATTGCAGATTATGTCTGTAAAGATTTTAAGCAGTTCTTGAGGCGATTTTATCCGAAGACAAGACATCAAAGGAAAGTGCAAGAAACAAAATGTCGCCCTGCACGCTTAGTTCGAAAACAGCTCAACATATTCGAGCGGTGTCTTTTTACGAAAATCATTTCAGAATGCGTTGAGGGCGAAAGGAAAATTCGTATTTCATTTTTAAACTGTATTTTTCAGGAGAGTGAAAAGGGGCTAAAGAACTGCATTTTTCAGAATAATTTTTAGACATGAAACTCTCGGTAAAGATTCTTGAAATCACCCAAGGGTCTTGCGTTACACCTTTATCTTCATTCCTCCGCCATGGAGTGTTATGGTTACCGCTCAGATGCGCGACGAGAGGACCGCCTCGCCATTTCGGATGCGACACCGCTCTAGAAGCACCAGCGAGCATCGCACTCATCACTCTGCCTCACTAACTTGACCTCTCCTTGACTGGACGGGTCCTTTGTACTTCGCTACTGAGTTGTCAAGGGATAGTCTACAGTTCTATCAAGACATTCACTTAAACATAAACTATAACATCTCGAATAAAACGGAAAGATTAAATTATATATATATATATATATATATATATATTAGTGAATTGCGTACCCTGATAGAAATCCAGGCAGCCTTGATGATAAAAAAAAATACCGAATGCCTATTTAAACCGCACGAGAGACGGGACGACCAGAAGAGAGAACATTTTCGCAACTTGCTTGGTCGTGTGGCGAAGTCTTGTCAGAAAGCCATCAAACGTGACACGAACTTGGCAGCCTTTGGGATGATGTCTGTATTCAGAGTGCAGATGTGTCCGCGCGAGCTGCGGAACAAGGCTCAGACGATCGTGACATGCACTGTAAGACTTTAAGATGTAATAAAAAAGAGAAAAAAAAACATTCCCTTCTCCTCCCCAACCAACAGCAACCACACACAACTTGGCACGCTTGGACGTTCAATTACTGCGAGACTTATCCGACAGCCACCAACGTTGCCAACCTCCGAGCTAAAAACAGATGGTACAATGTGATCACAAACTAAAAGCAAACGACCTGGTGCTCGCTGATGAATTTTTCTTACAAATTACCTAAGTCGATATAACACTTTACTACATCAAACTGAACGGAGATACATTTTATAAAAGCTTATTTTCCGTGTAGGATGGGTTGCTACCCTTTCGGCCAAGAAACCGATTGCATGTAAACTTTATGAACACAGGTTTCCTTCCAAACTATAAGTACCCGTGAGAGTATGAATAATGCTCCCCCTATTTATAAGAAAGAAATCAAACAAAACTGTTGATTATATGTGATAACTAATTAAAAATGAACTGCCCATGAAAGGCACAGAAAACATTATTTAAACAGGGCAGTGTCCATCCCTTTTTAGTAAAATTTACAAAAAATTTGCAGTCTTACAGGAAAAACGTAAGCTTGCAGAGAGATAAAAAGTTACAAAATGGCAGTGTTACTTCATTATGTAACTCTGACAAAAACCGAGAAGCAAACGCAGAAGAACACATTGGTATTCCGAAACTGCAAGTCAAAAAGAACTAAGGTTGCAATAAACCACAGTGATACTAAATGATACATATAAATTACATTTCTTAAAATTACAAGAAAATTCAATGTTTAGACAATGTACTGAAATGACCTACTGACCTGGCGTTAGAACAACATACACTACTGTACTAGGCAGCGTTACACTTTCTTATCTCCTATTTCATCCCTATATTTGGTTATGTTTAAACCGACTGTGTAATGACACGTAATAATACATATTTATGTAATTATACGATATTATGTAATTTAAGTTTGTTTTAAGAATGATTTCGCTTACTCCGAAAAATTCGTTAATCCGAAAAGGGCCTGGTCCCGATCATTTCGGATTATCGTGACTCCATTGTTTTACAATAATATAGATAATATACTCTTCTATTGCCTTGTAAACCATTCGTCGAAAGAATTAGGATATTCTTTCAAGGCTAGTTTCCCCCAGAATCCCGCCTTTGAAATTAAAGAATCATTTAGTTAAGGGGATAGTATCCTTAATTATTTATCTTCTAATATTTCATGGTTTTGCACATTATTTTTAATAAATTTATAGTATAACCACGTTTAATTTTATACAAATATTTTTTCTGCTAAACAAGTCCTTCTTTAAGGGTTTTTATGTGATTCCTAGTATGTACTGAATGCATGAAACCATGTAGAATAAACGTTTGTTTGTAGCCTTCGTATTGACAATTTTTATTTTTAGTATATCAGTCAATAAATAAAAAAAAATAAGTTTTTCCAAAACCCTGAAAACTCAGGTTTTTATGATTTTGGAAAAAACCTAAAATTTATTATAAAATGAGTTTTAAGACGAGGGATACCTACTGTATAGCACATTATTTCATGCTTTAAATATGTACCTGTAAGACTGGCTTAAATATTTTCCATTAAGTTCATAAATAAATTAATAAGGACTTGTTTGGTAAAAAATTATAACAATTGAATGCTGGTTTACTATGGATTTATTTAAAAACAAATCATGTGCAACAACACGAAGTATTAGAAGCAAAACAATTATGGTTACTACCCTCTTAAGGCCACAACGGTAAAGCACACATACTTACAGTTACCTTCATGCAGGACGTACTCCCTTTCCAGACAACCCACTTCCATGATACTTCCTAAATGCCTATTTTCTCTTCCTTGATATACCTCCCTCTTTTCCCCATTACAATAGCACCCCCCTCCCAAGTGAAAGTGCGTCGCAAGTCAGTGCTACCAAGTTCGCTCAACGAAATTCAGTACCACTTTGACCCGAGTCTTTAACAATTGTTTCCTAAGTTGTATGTTGTCCATATTCACACAGTGTGTTGAATAGTATCAGATTTTGTACTCACTATCCTCTTGTGTGGTCTATTTATTGTATGCAAGTGTCAAATGTTTCATTATGTATTTAATTTTCAATCGGTCTGCGGTTTTTTTTTAAAATATAATTTTCCCCGAACTTCTTAATTCACGGTAATGAATGTATAGTGGTGTAGACGTTGATGGACTCAAAAACAATATTTGAAATCACACAGAAAGATACTTCGGTTTTGGCGATCTGTATAGTGTATATTGCTTGTACCCGATGGTTACTCACGTATACTTTTCATGGATAAACATATCTATAAAACCAAACCAAACCTGACAGTTCAGAAATAGATATGGTGCCCAGTAATGAAAAACTGTGTACCGTTTTCAACACTTGCAAAATATCCGGGAAATCTTCGGGCACATTTGCACGTGTCGCCTTTGAAAGGTATCCCCTACTGAACCCCCCCCCCCCCCTCACCCTTCCCCTGGTTTTCCACGATGTCCTTCCCACAAGCTTCTTCGCTGCTCGCGGTGCTGTTGTCTTGGCTCGCGAAATACCAGAATGCCTTGAGGGGATTGGCGGGGATGCATGTCCCGCGAGCGAGCTGGTGCCTTGCCAGAGCCGTGGTGGGGAGAGAGAGCTGCGTGGGCCGTCCGCTTCTTCTACCCCCCCCCCCCCCCTTCTCCCTCCCTCCCCTCCTCTTTCCCCTCGCGCAAACTCGTTCTCAATATAACCTCAGTCTGCACACATCTTCTATACATTTTATAACATGCGACTGCATCCAGCGAACATTCGCTGCACCAACTTTTCATCGGATGACACGTCATTTTTTTTTTTTTATGAATACATCTTAGCTCTCGGGAGTAATTTCCGTGAATGCAATGGGAACGCGTAGCCACGGCGCTGCTATCTGTGGTGGATAACGCGAATCAAAGTTCACAAAGTCAAAGGGAAACTTATAAGTTATGCGTACTTCTCTGGGCGCGTCGAGGGTGAAGTTTCGGAACGCAACTTGAGTGAAACGATCAGCGCGCGCACCATGCGGCGGAAGTTTTTAAGGCCCCTGCCCACCCGGGCACACGCACCGTGCGCAGAGCTTCAGGAAAACCAACGCGATTTGAAAACTACTTAAGATATCCGATTGGGGTCTCTTCACGAAACACATTTAAGAGTTCGCTGAGGGCTAAAAACACCTTTGGATTCCGGATTAAGTTTTTAAACTGTAATTTTAGAAGAGATGAAATGGCTGAAAGGCGTGTTTTCAGAGTAATTTTTAGGCGTAAAATCAACCGGTACAGATTCATGAAAGCACTTAAGGCACTTGTATTACACCTTTACCTTCATTTCGATGCCATATAATGTTACGGTCACCCTATGGACGACGAGAAAACTGCACGCCTTGCGCTTAGAGGCGACACCACGCTAGAAGCACCAGCGAGCGTTGTGCTTATCATCCCGCTTCACTGACACACATACACCCCTGAAAAGGCGGCTCCTTTAACAGGTTGAAGTCTAGTGCGACTGCTTGTGGCAAAGTTAAGACGGATTAGGCCCCACCATCTTTTAGTTTATCCATTTTTTCGCTATTATTCTTCTTTCGAACTGTTCATCTCAATTTTCGGCATGTCAAGGCACAAATAATGTCTCCCAGACCTTCTGTACCTTTTTGCAACTGCATGTTTACTAATAAGTTCTAGCCTGTAAGCGCCGCAAGGAAATTACTTTTTATTTCACGCGGGCGATTACAACTATCATGGTAATCACACCAGTTCACAAGTGTTGACTTCAAAAAGTAACCAAAGCTAACACCCATGCTATGTCAAACAAAAAAAAAATAGTTCGAAATCTTTATTACAAGGGGTATCAAAATATTTGAAATTGCAAGATGGCGAGTCCTAAACTCCTTTAACTTGTATATATCAGCTTTCACGAACATTGGGGATGTGCCAAGCGTAACGGTGTGCCAAATATATATTTTTTGATAGCAAAACTATCCTCAATACGATTCATGAACTTTAATAGTCACGAAGAGAAATAATCGCAACTTTAAAATTACGTTGTAATCTTGGGATTACACCATTAAGGGTTGTCTACAGCATTCCGAACTTGTGGGCGGTTTGTGTCATCCTAATGTGAATGACGTCACATAGTCGCACCGAAAACTGCCCTATCTACAATTGCGATGTCCGAATCTACTGATTTCAAAAGTAGTCACCAGAGTGCAGTAAATATAGAGTAATAGAGTATATCTATATGTAAGTATTATTCGATTTTTGTGTTTATTGTTTTCTAGCATTTTATACGAGTACGCAGCTAAGATTTAATTATTCATTTTTATTGTGAAAGTTGTGGGAGTTTAACAATAATTTGTCATTTTCAAAACGGGACAAATAGTTAATATTGTGTATTCGGACCAGGAGATTCGGACCATCGATGACGACGTAAGAGGGTCACGTCAACCAATAAGCGGTCAAGTGTACGTCGGACACAATTTGGGACATTGTTATCGTAGACGGGGCTTTAACAACACACAACTCTCCACGGAGTATTGTGTTGTCAGTTCAGCTCAGTTGTCAAATGCGTGGTATCCAATGTCAAGGTTCCCGATTTCTAAACACGTCAACGGACAATTAATTGTTCCTGCGCAGTGCATCGCCGTGCGACTCGGTTGCGATAAAGGCACTGCTGCACTGTGGAACTTTCGCTTCGAACACCTTCCAATATGTTCGGTCAAATGAAAGTGAAGGGTTATGACGTAACCGAAAACGTCACTAGTGCAGCCATATTATGTTTGACAGGTTGGATGGCTTGAGTTTCCATCAAATATTATGCACGTAGGACGGTTTCTAAAATATACCTATACGTTGGATGCGATCAGCCAATCAAAACTGAGGTTATACAAGTGAAATAACTAAAATTACGTTAATATGAATGTTGTAGGTGGAATAATTTTGTGTGCAAAAGGGAAATTATGATTCCAGAACTTTTAAAAATTCACTAAAGATTAATTTTATTATTGTGAAATAAATTTATACATGTATAAAATAAAAAAATAGCATAACAAATAAAAAAATTCCATCCGGCACTGTGAAATACAATTAAACAGAAAAAATTGAGATAACTTACTCCACAAATATATGTTCTTTGATGGTGTGGCATTAAAAAAAATTTATTTGTGGTTATCGGTCCAAAAGTAGGTACTTGATGGAGAAAATATAAAGCTGTTTTCCATTCAATACTACCCCTCCAACTCTACTTTCAAATATATTGGAGACAGGTATTTGACAGTGTGGCAGGATCTTAAAGGAAAGCATTCGGCGAGCAAAACTTGTTGACGGGGCTGCATTAGGCGCGGCCGTTGCGAAAGCTGCAAGAAGGCCTCCCACCAGCTGTCGGCGGTCCCCCCTCCCTCCCTCTAGACTCCCTCCCCCTCCTCCACAGGCAGTCTATCCTTGGTGTATTTGCTTTATCTGCTCCACGTGCGCATTTTTTCAGAATCGCGCGGAAAATACCACGGTTTCCCCGCGCAAGCGCACACTTGCAGTTGCGCGGCGTTGCCAACTTAAAAAAAAAAGTCCCACTTTACGGCCCGACCCCGACGTTTCAAGCAGGTTATACTAGCCGTAAGAACGTCCGCTCTACTCACTGTGGGAAAAAAAAAAACTAGCAAGTTTTTTGGTCACCTTGTTACATACGGTATTTTTCTTGAACGAACCAGCCGCAAAATTTTATCACCTCGATAAATGTCTTGAATTTTTTCCGAGGACAAATTTAAGACTGAACTAAATACGCTTTCATTGTGGTTAAAATTTGTACCTATGCAAATTAAAAGAATCAGTCTGTTTTTAAAAATGAAAAAAAAAAAAAAAATTAAACTTCTCTAAAGCTGCTTGACTTCTGTGCTGTAGTTGCGTCGAAGGCGAAGATATCACAGACGTTTCGGTCGACGTTGCAGTCGCCGTCATCAAGGAGCAGTTACTTCAAACTGATCCCTGATGATGGCGACAGCAACGTCGACCGAAACGTCGGTGATATCTTCGCCTTCGACGCCACTACAACCCAGAAGCCAAGCTACTCCAGGCATTGGGCGCGGAAGCCTGCGGTTTTTAAAACATCTTTAAATTGTACTAAGTTGTTTTAGCATTTTCTTTGTGTGCTTGCCTTCAGAAATGTCACGCCAAGGAGTTGCAGCAGCATTCGCTCATATGTCGGGCGTGGCAAACAACTTCGCAAGGAAGCTGACCCCGCGGGTGCAAGGGGCTGGATTCGAACACATGACCCCGAGAATGCGAGGCGGACACAACCAAACAAGCGAACATGCAATTGGTGGGGAACGAAAATAAACGTATACGTTAGCACGTCCTTTTTTTTTCCTCCAAGGCTTCCCCATAGCAATACGGCACCTCACTGTGAATGTCTTTCTGACTGTGTGTCTCGCTGTAACACATTTTTAGCTCGTAAACAGGGCAAGGCAGAATGTGGCGATTTTGACAGAACCATCAACGAAAATTGTGTCAACATTTATTTTTGTAAATATGCATTTTGAATACCTATAGCAGTCGATTTTATTTATATGTGTCGTCACAAAGAGCTAGTACCCAATTTTAAATATTTTGTTTTAAAATTGTATTCATTAAATATTATAACTGATTTGGGAGGTAGTCTAAGTTTGAAATTCCATACATTTTTTTTGTAATAGCTCTTACTGAAAAACGGTGATAAAATTAATGTTAACAATAACTTCTAAAATATTATATTAAATAGTAAGAATAATTCCACCTAATATATATATATGTGTGTGTGTGTGTGTGTACCTGGCCACCACTTGCGTTATAAGTGAAACATCACAAATATAGAGAAATAGGAACTTTGTAGAAACAAATAATTCTGAAACACGTGTAATTATGTGCCGAAACAGATTAAATCATTTGTGTTCTTATGTCCTCAGTAGGATATAATAATGAAGTGATGGTTTTATGATGGATCAAATATGACTCACACATTCGCGATACAAATTTATCTAAATAGCTACAAAAAAAAGTGCATCTCGACAGTTCTACCAGATATTTTAGTCGTTGTGTTCTATCATCATCATTTTTCATTTCCAGTTTGTCATCTAAGAAGTCATTCAGCTATTGTGCTTCTGTATTGCTCGAAGAGTGAGGAGTGGAGTGGAGGGTTCAATTCTCCCCTCTCCTCTCCGCCATCGAACGCCCCACGCCTGAGCGTTGCACATTTCGTTTTCGTTACGCTCTGGTGGGTCAACGCCTCGACTTAACCTACCTGCAGTAAATAAGAATCAATTTAAATAAAAGCATTTGTTTGCAAGCTACGTACAAACCTTTAAGGGGCCCGCCCAGTCCCGGTGCAGACATATGAGAGTCGCGCCCACCCCCTACCTCCTACGTTTTTATATAACTCCCTTAGATCTTAAAATAATAACCAAAGAGATAAAATATATATAATATATTCCAGGCTACAAGTGACCATCGACGTCGGTTAAATTATTACTATTTGAAGGTACTTATATGTAACATTGGTAAACACTTTGAAGTAAATTGTTTTTCAGTATGTCCCTTTGCAGACATTTTTGTTATTCCTCGGTGCTGTGGGTTGTATACATTATTTTAGTACAATTATACTCTTAAATTAAGAAAAAATCCATAGTTAATTGGACGTAGTTATGCAAAAAGGAACCAACCCACAATTTTGTTATATTTTATTTGAAAACAAATTAAAATAGTACAAGGTTAATCGTACCGTTGTTGCTATTATTATATCAGTATTTATACTAGACCATTAGAATTATACCCACATTATATTATCAATAGGAGAATTACAATTTATAATTAACTTTAACTTCAAAATACTCAGAATAGATTTCATGTGGGTTGGTTCCTTTTTGCGTAACTACGTCCAATTATGACTTTTCAAAACTTCAGATATGCGTTCAAATAGCCTTTAAAGAGTTTATATACAGTAGAACCCCTCATATCCGACCTTCCCACAACTGACTCCTCCGGATATCCGACCTAGTCTCCGTGGTTGGCGAGCCTGTTCAGACTTGAAAAAGTGACGCATCTACATGTCTTCGTGTCGCAAACTGTCAGTTCAGCCGTGATTGTTGGTGCAGAATGTGCTACTACTATAATCTTGTACTGTTCTGTGTGTGTTTTTTTAAACGTAACGTAATGTATTGTGGGTAGAAAAAGTGGAGGGACACTTCCGCAAAATCAAGATTTGGCAAAACTGAAACAAAAATACATTACTGAATTATTTAAATAAGGTATGCTTACATTGTATTCATCTTATCATCTATAATTTAACAAAAGTAAAAGTTTGAAATGTATACAGCAACATTTTTACAAATAAAGCTGTATTACTGTACATACTGTATAGATGGGAAAAGCGTTTTTTTTTTTTGCTCCTACGGATATCCGACCTTTTGGCCGTTCCGACCATGGCCCGGTCCCGTCATGGTCGGATATGTGAGGTTCTACTGTATATTAAACCCAAAAATTTTTGGAGTCCGAATTTAGTTGGGAGGTAGTTCATATTACCAAAAAAACTTCCGGTCGTCCGTCTCCCAGAGCTCTTAAGATGGACCCGGCACTACCTGGTCAGGGGTGTATTTGTATTGACGAGGTGGAATTATAAGAACGAAGCTCGCTGGTGCTTCTAGCGTGGTATAGGGCTCTGAACAGGGTCGTAATCTTCTATTTCGTGCCTAGGGCAACAATGAGATTGAGCGTTGATCGTAGCATTGCATGGCTGAGAAATGAAGATAAAAGTGTATTGCAAGTCTCTTGGGTGTTCTCAAAGAATCACTACCGGATGCTTCATGCCTAAAAAAAAATATTCTGAAAACACGTCTTTAAATCGCACTCACTCTTTTAAAAATACAATTTGAAAACTAAATACGGAAACAGAACTACTCACATGGCCTAAGCGCAGTTCATAAACAAACTCCACTCGGATATGTTGAGCAGTTTTCAATTGCGCATATTCTTTTGAAGCTCTGCGCACCGCATGTGTGCCCGGGTTAGTCAGGGGTCTTAAGTAATGTACGCGTGCTAGTTGCTTTCAATTTGTTCCACTTTCATTGAAGTTTAGTTGGCGGCGGTTGGCAGCACTGCTGGAGTCGAGGCGGCAGATAAAGAGCAGCAGATAGCGCTGGCGAAAAAAAAAAAAAAAATAGCGGGCGACCGCCATCTCCTTGCAAGAGCTGCATGGCGCGAAGGCAGCACAGTGCAACAAGGTTGTTCCCCCCTATCTCTCCCAACAATCGCGACCGATAACCTCCTTGACCTGGCTGTATACAGCGTGCTCCAGAAAGCACTCCCACCTACAGGCTGTGTCGTAATTAACCGGTGCAAGGGAAGGGGTGGGTGGTGAATTGGGATGTATCCCTCAATCCGAAGTTGTGAAAAAAAAAATTGCATAATATCAGTGAAGACAGGTTGTTATTTTGACTGATGCAAGGTTGAGTTCAACAATGTGAGAAGACATGTAACCACTGGTTACTACTGCCCATACGACAGTGTGTTACAGTCAATACTAATGTAAGATTTTTTTAATACACGTGTTGAAATTACAATTTTTGTGGCCATCTGTGACGGATGGCGTGAACCAGAGTTCACAAAGCCAAATGGATACTGTAGTATTAATTGTTAATTTAATTTTTAACAAGATCGGCAGTATTTTATAAAAAATCACGGTTGAAAATCAGGTCCAAAGCCGGGGTTTGATATTTTTTCAAGTCTTTTTTAGCTTTTATCGGAGCCGTTTCATTATATAGTTCAAAATTTCGCTCTGCAAATCTAATGATTCGGTAATCGACGTAGATGCAACGTAGACCATTGGTACTACATTTTTGAGAACTGTCAAATTTGAGACGGTTACACGATGCAGACAGACCATATGACGTTACATCAATTTGTAACGTGCATGCCATTTCATCTGCACATACTAGAATTAGCTTCTGACGGTTTATCCCTGTAGACAACTGCGCAGAATTTAAATTAATCATAGTCTGTCGCATACTCACTTGTTAAAAGCTATCAACACATTAGTAAAAAAGGCATCGGTGTGTTCAACTCAAGTTTGCTTTCCCGTTGGTTGATTTCTAAGTGCGAACTATTTTACCCTTTTTATTAGGCACTACCTTATTCGCTTACTTCTCTCCTAGCTGGGCATCGTTGGCTTACGGTCGTAGATTGGCGTGTCCAGATAACTGCGGTCCAATCAGGAACACCGTGCGAGAGTGTGAATATTTGCATTCTTACTTGCGACTTAATGACTGCGCGAAATTTCCTTATCTCTGATCATGGATTTCGAACGACGCGTTAGCATTAAGTTTTGTTTTTGCGAAACGGAGACCAGAAAAAAAATGGGTCGTGCTAAAAGTAAAACGTTTTGACACCATTACCGACACTGAGAGAACCATGACGGAGCAGCTGAAGGCCCTTCCAGTCATGGAGTCAACATTGTGATGAGTAGAGACCTGCAAAATTCGCGGTTTCGATGGCCTTCAGGATAGACTGCACATTCTCCTGTACACTGGGCAAATAACGCAAGTTCATTGGTTGTTGACTTGTAAGTCGTCTCAGCTGGTTTGTCTGTGATTCGATCCTTCTTTGCTTGAGGATTTATAATTGGTTGAGATTTGCCAAGATGAACAGTAAGCCAATAGCAAAATTATCTAAGAGGTATATGTGTTTGAATTCTAGCCTATCACCGAATGAATCCGCGAATTTTGCATCTCTAGTGATGAGTAAACATCGCTAGCCAGGGAGAGTATTTTGAAGATCAGTTCATATTTAATGTAAGCTTATTACTTTGTTCTCAATAAAATTATTCACCGTAAGTTTTTTTCTATAATTGATCGTATATATTTATAGTTAACTTAGTCGACTTTAAAACAATATATAGGATTGTCGACTAACACTTTACGAGCAAGATAGACATTGGGCTGGCATTCCTAATGAGTTCAGGTTTGAATCGCAGTCCTGTATCCTGATACTTGATTCCCACGTTTTCCTTAAATCACACCAGAAGCAAGCTCGAATGTTTTCTTACCATGAATAGACCTTGGAAAATTCACGTAACAACAGTGAATTAAATAATGACAATAGTGAATTAAATAATGACAATATTTTTTCCCCCTTAGTATTTGAAGGCTTGGTCTCACATAGAATGTATTTTTTTTTGTCATTACTTTTATTTATTTGAGAGCTATTACTAAAATTTTTAATTTGACACCTCCCTTGCATTTCTTGTTCTTACACAAAAACTTTTCGACAGATATTCACTTAGTGTAATGTCATTGTGGTGAATGTAGTCGTAATTATCATCACTTGTGCAACTTGTTACTCCAATGACATTATACTCAATGAATATCTATGGTATATATTTGTGGCAGAACAAAGACAAGGTGAGGTATCGAGTTAAAACATTAAATAACACTTAAATAAAAATAATGACGGAAAATTGAAAAAAATATATATTAACATAGCGTGTAAGACCGAGCCTTAAGACTTTACTAGTTGAAAGAAAATACAACCAAAATTAAAACAGTGTTACATTTATTTTGAGTGACTATTTATCATAGAAGTCGACAATAGATGGGATAAGTTTGGGGGGGGGGGGGGAAGAGGAGAGGAGATATTGCTCACTCTTTGTGGATTGATGATGGCATTGTTAAGTATTTGGGGGGGGGGGGATAATTATTTGCTAAGATTAAAAACTAATTACAGGACTGTTGTCTGCATTTCGGCCCCTTCAATACACTAACTAGCTCAGTGCATGATTCCTAGACCGATTACTTTTCAACTATCCGCAAACACGCTCTATTTGTTTCTCAGACTCCAGCAGTGTTCTGCCGCGAGGAAAAGAAAAGTTGGGATGGGTGACTGCAAGGTCGACCTTCATGCTCTCAACAAGCGCATCTTCGCCTTAACGCTTTTGTGGGGCCACGGTGGTTGAGGGTTTATATCTCTCGTGTCTATCACCCAGACGAGCAGTGGTTATTCGGAGTTCTCCCGTTTCCTCGACACATCCATTCCGTTGTCGCTCCATTCTCACTTGATGGCCCTATTTGTCTTTGATGACTTCCAAATCAAGCCCATTCGTTCGTTAAACAACACACTAAACTTACATATTTACCTCGAAATAACATTTCGTAGACCAAAATGACAATTTTTTTAAGTTATTAAAATTATTAACATTAATCTTTCAAATAAATTAGCCTTGCGAGTTACGTGTTTGTGTCACTAGTTTTTGACGCCAGTGCTAGTTAGTTTTTTTTTGGGTAGGTTCTTAAATAGAAAAAAAAACTAAACGAAAGTTTTATTTTTTAATTTTATGAACATTGTGTGTTTTTTTTTAAAATAACTGTATAAGATCTTTGTTGTTTCTAGTTATTTTTGTAGTTTTATGTGAAAATTAATTAGCATGCGTTGTACTTGCTTTTGTTTTTAGTGGTGGATTCATTTTTTTTGTTGGCAAAAATAGCAAATTTTTTTTTTTTTTTTACGTTTACCTATTTATCTGCCATATACCTGTAAAGAAAACGGGCAGTAATAAGGCGATTAAACTGCGACGTAATTCGCAGAAGTACTTCCATAACACCGTAAGGTTTCAAACATGACTTCGAAGTCGCGAAGCTGGTATGCCGATGCTAATAGGAGGAATTAGCATGCGAGCAAGTGAATTATAACCATGGCACCCTGCTCGGGCATTGACATCTGATTCGAAACACGCGGACCTACGAGAAGCAGAAGGCATCCTGTGACGATGGGCTCGTATCCAGCCACTTGTCCATTTAGCATTCGCGGATTCATTTCACTCCAGGCCATATAGGCTTAATACGTTCTTTAAATGATTCGTGCAATTGATAATTTTGATTTTAAACCATTTATGGACGTACGCCATTGCAGTTTTGCACTGTTTGACATGGGAAAAATTAACGTTCTTGAATTTTATTCCATGGCAAACAGCGCAAACATGTTTGGTTTACTCGTATTGATAATTTGAGAATACATAAAAAAAAACACTGTAAAGTTGAAGTCAGTGTGCTTAATGTGTAACCTGCTGAAATTTCAACTCCTCAGTTTAGGTTGGAGACTCGTATGTGTGATAACGCTTGGACATGCATCTAACCCCAAGACTTTAAATGGTTTCCACTAGGTGAAATGTGCACTTGAAAGATTATTTTTATTTAAATACTTGAAGTGAGTTGAAATACATTTGTACTTCTCTTAGCGATATCAAGCTGAACAAATCAGCTTACAGATTAAGTAGCAACGCACGGATATTTGAAATATAACTTGTGGTTGGACTGTGTATTTTGGTAAACCATATCCTTTCGAGGACCAAGTGAAGAAGTGCGCTTTAAAGACGACGAATACTGTCATTTATAAGTCCAACGAAGTGAAGCAGGCTGTTAACACAGCATAAAGAAACACTGTCGGGAAGAAAAAAGACGCACAATTTGACGTAGCAAATAATATTTGTAAACGTTTTGTTTTATCTTGCAATTAAAATATATACTTTTATGTTAAAAAAAACATTAAATTGAAATTAATTTATTTATAATTTTGCGCCTAAATTACTTTTTAGTGCTGATCACGGATAGAACCGAGAACAGGAATCGATCGAATCATTCAATATAATTTTAGGTAATTTTTGTTCATATTTGCAGATTGTATTTTTTTTTTCTATGGCTCTGATCAGTGAAACAAGCTCGTTCCGCCAATAAGAAAACACGTGCTGCAATACATTACGTCTGAACGTCCGAGTTCGACCCAAAACTATGCTGCATAACGCCGTAAAAATATATCTTCCCATCGCAAGAGCCTGAAGCTACAGTTGATTGCCGGCCATTTAACGCAAAATATTTTCACAGTGAATCACCTCCTCTTGCTGAAGAACCTTGTATTTAATTTACCAGTCACCAACGAGCCACTAGTTTCTGGTTTCCAGTTGAATTAATAGTTTTACATCCGTGCTGACGGTTTTCTTGCAGCAGATAAAACGTTAAAAATTTTATATTTGGTTCAAAAATTTCTTAGTCAAGATTAGATGTAAGACTGTATTCAATTTAATTTCCTGGTGTTATCAATAATGAAAAAAAATATTTTAAAAAGTTTAGAGTGATAAGGTTAGCGGGGATGTGCTATGTATAGTTTGGTTTCGGTCGATATGACTACGGGACATTAATTATGCCGACCAATTTTCGTTGTGGAGAGCGAAATTAAAAAAAAAAACACTCGTAATGATACGTATTTTATTTATTTCACATATGACAAAGTAGCATCCAAGAGCTTCAGTGTTTTGGAGTTCAAGCTTTTTTAGAGTGACAGCTGTTCGCAGATGTACTCTTGACTGTGGGATTAAGCGCTGAAAAGTCAAAGTTGAAGGACAGTTTACTTCGGGGCGCTTACCCGACGTAAGTAACCAAGAAAGGAGTCGAAGGTTAGACGATCCCAGAACCGGTATCATTACTGTCGATTGCAACCGTCTTTTTTTTTTTAAAATGAAACTTTATATTCGATTCCTATTCGTATTTTGCAACTAGCCAATGTACTCTGAAGCTCCCACACAGTCTTGTAACTTAGCTTGAGTCATTAAATAAACGACAGCAATGAAAATGTTAGAGTTCAGAGATTTGTATGAGAGCACCAGGATATTATGAAAGTGCTTTTAAAAGTTTCCTTCTGTAGTTAAAATGGTTTTCGTGACGGATGCCAAGCGAGCTTCATGCACTCGGAACACAGCGTTCTACAGTAGAGTTTTTTCCCCGTCTGTATATTAGATGAGGTTAAATTTATGTTTAAATCACAACACCTTAAATTCTATTGAAGTTATTCCAGTTTGTTGTACTTAATTCAGGGGTGCCCACAAGGGAGGGGTAACGACGCAGACTGCGTCATTAAAATTTCAGGGGGGGGGGGGGGTGGTTAAAAGACGAGAAAAATGTATATATTATTTACATAATTATAGCTTATAATGTGAAAATACGTTTCTGGTGCTTTGATAATTGAAAGGGATCTTGTAAATCGAATTGGCAACCCCACACTTTCCTCAACAAAAGCAGTTTGGCATCTGTCGGTTCAGGATGGAAATATTACCTGATATGACCAAAATTATTATTATTATTAGAAAATCAGTTATAATTAATGCAAAATGTGATAAAATATAATACTAAAAAAGTATAATATTATAAAATAATTGAGTAAATAATTGAGAAAATGGCATAAAAATTTCGGGGGGGGGGGCCGCATCATTAGGTTGGGGGGGGGGGGGGTGAGTCATAGTGTTTGGGGGGGGGGTGGGCACCTCTGCTTAATTATTTGTATATTTGTGTAGGATTACTACGTGGCTTCAGGTGGGAGTAAGGAGCAGCAGTCTTCTTAAAGGTGTAATCGTCATAATACGAATATAACGTTTAATTTAATATTTTTGTGCTAAAAATAAACTTTGTAGATTTTGAAGGTGCTTTAAATTAATTGCATCCCTGTTTATTTTCAAGCTTGTTGGTAGTAATCCCAACAAGATGCAACAGACAATTATCAAAGAAGTAACAGTTTTTTTAAAACCATTAACGCAAACAATTTAAAGCAAAATTGATTAATTCTTTGACTCACAATGTTACAGGTTAGTATATAAAGAGGCCCAAATATCAAAATTACTGTATGTACTCCTAATAGGTCGTTAATGATAATTGTATTTATATAAAGCCCTGATAACTAGTGCCACGCTTCTTCACTGATCCATTTCTTACTTCGTAGTTCTGATAAAAATAATAATTTTGACGTGACAACGTCTAATAAATCGATGAACGCCGGCTGCACGCACGAAAAAGTGTCCCGTTAGACACATTGTTCCATTACGCTGTGTCCCGTTACACACATTGTTCCGTTACGCTGTGTCTCGTTACGCTCATTGTACGCTTGCGCCGCATCTATCTCTCTTCCACTCGACTGTTTATAAAGTGAAGTGAAAAGTTAATGTGGTTTTCATTGCTTATTACAACAACAATTTCGGCAATAAAGGTTAATTATTCTTGCATTTTAAAAATCTGATTACTAGTATAATTTCAAGTATTTATTCTGTTATTATTAAAATAAAAATGATTCAATTTTATTCATAAAAGTATGCAATCATTTCATCAATGTTTTGTTATGACGTTGTCACGTTAAACTATCGTCAGTAAACCGACTTTACAGACAACCAATTTTTTTATTTTTTTATTATGATCTGTTCTCGCTGTCTAAGATTTTAACACTATCTTCTTCAGGGATATATTTTTTCGAGTAACAATTATTTAAATAATTTATTAGAAAACCATCGCGGAAAGTTTGATAATCAATCGTAACACTATACGCTATCAAGCACACGGGTCTTGAAAGCGATTAAAAAGTTTTAAATTGGAATTCTTAAAAGCTGGAGAAGCGATGCTAGTCTGGCTTCGCGGCTGTTTTATAGCGCTGTAAAATCGCCTTCTCCATTCACCCGCAGTTTACGACCAGTTGCAGGCGGCTTTCCACTGTTTTCAGAGGAAAAAATGTCATTAAAGGAAACTCAGATTATGGTGTTGTGATAAATATAACATAGAATGCTACTTGTATCTAATTGGTGTATTCTGATTATCATCATAAAAATTTCTATACTATATCAATTCCAAGCTATGTCTTTATACAGATTATTATTTTTAATTTAGCAAATAAATGTTAACATTAACCAATTCTTACTAAAAGTCATTTCGTCCTATAAATCATACCTAGGGACAGGAAAAATTCGCGGGTTCAATGACCTCTAGGATGAACTCCACAGTTATACATACACTCGGTCAAATGCCACCCACTCATTGGCTGCTGTCTTGTGAGACGTTCCAACGTAGCAGCCTGTGATTCGATAAAGCTTTGGTCGGGCGTTTCTCATTGGCCCAGAGACATCCAGGTGAGTTGTGAGCCAATAGCAGAGGCAGCACTGAGGTATAAGTATTTGTATTTTAGCCTATCGCGAAATGAATTCGCGAATTTTTCCGGTCTCTAATCATACCGCATCTGTTCACTGTATGCAGAGATGCCTTTAAGACATTTAAGAGCATAATTTAAAAAAAATAAAGATAATTCTTTGATAAAAAAAATTCAATTAATATGTTTAGTGATTAAAATACGCTCAACAAAAATGTATGCCTAGAGGCAGTGATGATTCACGAAACAATCTGTTCGCTTACTAGATTGCAATACTGTCTTTATGCTTAAGTGATTTCAGCTTTGTGATTCGGTTGTTTGCAAGATAATTCACTGCCTAATTTGGCCAGGCCATTTAGAACGCGTTTGTTTTCGCTTTGATTCGAGTGCCGACAGTGGACATGCGCCTGAATGAAACTCAACCAGTCACGAAACACAGTGTTTTAACACACAACTTGTCTCGAAATCTTTCGCGAAAAATCACTGGTCCTAGTATGATACGCGAATAATAAGATATTAATAAAATATTCAATAACAGATAAATCGATTTAAATAAAGTTAAAGAGTGAATACGTTTTTCTTGTAGGCACCCAAGTTTCATGTTCACAAACCTGGGTCTTAAAAAAAATCTTAAGCGTAGGTTTTTCAAATGAAATATTTTCCTGCACCAGTTACTTATGTTATAACTAGATCCAAGATATTTCTTCGGATTGATTTCACTCCAGGCTAGACTCAACTTGCATATACATAATCAATATATTCTTAGATAACAATAGCAAATTTACATATTTAAACGGGTAACACGTGATTTGTTTACCACTTCTCGTTTATAACTGACTCACGGTCGTCAAAGGCGTATCACGAGCACTGCAGTCCAATCATCAAAGCGGATTTATATATATATATATATATATATATATGAGCCTTAAGTATACCTTTCTACCCTACGAATCCTGAATCCGCAAAATAATCTGACAAAGCTCTTAATGACAATTTTTTTTACATTTATTATTTCTTCTTGATGTGTCAACATGTGAGTAAAAACTATATATATATATATATATATATATATATATATAACATTGGATGTTGGTATGTATGACTTCGTTAAACTCCAACACCGTTTGACCAATCGTCATTTAAGTTGTCACATTGAAGTGATTTTTTCATGGGGAAGGTTTTTGTGCTACTCATTTCAACCGGATCACCATGAAAATTGGTATACCTAAATATTTTAACACGGAGAATATTCTCGCGTCCACCATTTTGCTATAACTCGCCACTAGATTGCGCTGCAGCGCATCAACTTCTACGGCTTGCTGGTAGCTAGCTGGCCCACAGTCTTAAAGGGGAGTGTCCAGACAACTGTGAACCAATCTTCAAAGAGGCAATGCCAAGGTATGCAAGTTTGCAGTCTGCCTTGGGACCGAAAGAATCCGCGAGATGTCGGGGGACCTGTACGGATAAGTGAGCGCAGTCTTACAATGCAGAGAATTCTTGGATATTAACGTTGCGATTCGCGCCGTGATTTACGTGGACGACCAGTGCGCGCTCAACCGGTAGACAAAACGTCCTCTCCTCGGCTAAAGTTCCCCCATTGCCCCCACAAGGGTGGGGCTGGGTGGACCCATGGGTCCAGGGCCCGGGTCTGGAGGGGGCCCGGGCCCAGCCCTACGCAATTTTTTTTTTTTTAATTTTGAAGAGAAACTTCTTTGCTGAGGAGGCTACGATTTTTTGAGCGTTAAGATAATTCTGATCCAATGAGGGGAATAGTTAGGTACGTGGTGGGGGAACCGGTAGGGGAGGAGAGTGCGTCATCGGTGACGCCTCTCCAACGCATGCTCCCTGTGGTCATTGTTAAGAAAAAAAAATAAGTTTATAAATAAAGTTTAAAATAGTTACCATGATACCTGTATTTTCAGGTTAAATTACATTCTAGAAAGAGTACGGATAAGAAATAACCACGCAGTTATAATGTAGAACGCGACTCTTAAAATAGGGCGCCCGTTCCTGATCATGGGTCCCAGGGCCCGTAATAGAACGTGAGGGTCATGAGTTCCCCTCAAACCCGGCGGGCCCCTCCAGCTGAGAACGGTGCCAAAACGAGTCACGAAGCTCGCTCGTTCTCCTAGGTCAGTTACACGCCCCCCCCTCCCCCTTCCTTTCCCCCCTCTCCATGGCCACTTGTTTTCCGAGGTCAGTTACGTACGTAGCTCCCAGGCTCGAAGTGAACCCAGTTAGCGGTTCCGAGTGAGCTTAGCGTTCCTCGCGGGGAGTCCCGTCGGGAGATCCAGTTGGGCCAACACCCTGTGGCTGCGCGCGCGTGATCCACACGAGGACGGGCTCTGCCGCGGGATACCTGGGAATCCGCAGTGATACGGCGATGCGCTCGACGGCGGTGACCGAGTGTTGCAGGGCCTGGACGGAATCCGTGGGTAGAGAGGGTAGTGATTTCTCGCGAAACGATCTGTCCGCTCGCTATAGACTGCAATAAATTTTTTTTTTTGGTCAGTAATTTTTATGCTTTTTGACTGGCGGCAGGGGCGTAGCCAGGGGGGGGGGTTAGGGGTTCAACCCCCCCCCCCCCCTTAGCACCAAATAATTAATTAATTTCTTATTCATCACTCAAACAAATTTCATATTAAAATTAATAAAAATTTTACCATTACAATCTTTGAATTTAAGTACCGAAAACTGCTAAAATAGCACTATTTTACACCTTAAAATCCAAATTTTACCCGGGGGAGGACCCCCGGACCCCCCGCTGTAATACGTGGTGGGGGGGGGGGGCGCTATGCTTCTTAACACCCCCCATACACAAATCCTGGCTACGCCACTGACTGGCGGCCATTGCCTTACTTGGCCAGGTGATTCAGATCGAGTTGACCCCACGCACAGAATTGCTGTGATTCGAGTGCCGACGTGCACCTGAAAGAAACTCAGCCAAGAAACTCAGCCAATCACGGAACACGGGCGATGATAACTGTGGTTTAACGCACGGCTTGTCTCGAAATATTTTCGCGAAAAAAACCTCTGGCCACATTCATGGCTAGAGACAGGAAAAAAAAAAAAAATACGGATTCATTTCGTGATATCCTGAAATTCAAACAATTATGTATATAACTTTTGTGCTGCTTCTGCTATACGTTCGCTGTTGATCCGAGGGACTCTCGGTCAACCAGAGACCATCACTAAAAGAAGTATCGTATCACGAGTTACCCAGTTCAGACGCCTCACGAGTCAGCAGCCAATGAACAGGCGACTTTTGCCCGAGTGTGCAGAGGATCGTGGAATCTAACCTCTAGAGTCAATGAACCTGCGAATTATTTTAGTTCCTATTCATGGGTTCAACCACCTCTCGGGATAGACTCCACAGTCCTCTACATACCCGGGATAGTTATAAATCTTGATTGAAAACATATTTGTGGACATACGCCATGGATCAGACTTAGGAAGCTTACTGTTTTTGTCTGTACTGTCGTCGTCGTGTTATCCAGAAAATCTGTTTGGTTTCATCGCATGGTTCGCTTGTGTATCAGTTTTGTATCATCGTTGGGTTTCGTCTGCTTGTCACTGTGATGTCCAAGGTTGTTGTTTGTCTGTATTTACTGTTAATTGTTGCAACTGTCTAATCGTTGTCAGCTCACTGTGTTCGTCTGAGCTGTGGTATTTTTCTGACTAATTCCGTTCACTGAATTCTCTGTGCTGTCTATGCATTTAACAGTCGGCTTGTTTTCTGTGTGTTTGTGTATTCATCTTTTTTTTTTTAATCCGTTCTTCAATGTCGCCCTATGACGTACGGTTTAAACCTTAAATGGCGTTAAGTTCACAAAATTGTTTTATATCAATCTTCCCACTGTAATAATAATTCAAAGAACGTCCAAATGTTACCTCTTCATTAGCTGCTGACTTGGGTAAAGTCTTAGCCGAGAATTTTTGCAATTCGCAGAGACCTGAAAAATTCGCGGATTATTTTCGCTAGAATCCAAATACGTTGGTATTTTTGCTGCTTCAGTGAATGGGCCACAGTTTATCTGAAGGACTCTGGGCCAATGAAAAACCTTCAACAAAAGACGTATCGAATAACAAGCATCCCAGTTAACAGGTGTCACGGCCAGTAGCCAATGAGCAGATGTAATTTGCCCGATGGCATTAGAGTATCACGGAGTCCATCTTATAAGTTAATGAAATCGCGAATTTTGCATGTCTCTGTCTCTAATAATTTGATACTTTTTTGTTGGAGGTTTTCTCGTTGGCTCAGAGTCCTCCATGCAAATTGTGAGCCAGGAGCAGAAATAGCGCGAAGTTATAATGATTTGAATGTCAGCCAAACGCGAAATGACTTCGAAAATATTTACGAATCCTTACGATGTTTTTCTCTATAAGATTTTAAATACTTTGAGGGTTCTATTTTCTTCATTTCCTATCAAGATTCAACAAATAAAACGTTCGACAGGATCACACAAATTAGTAGAGCCCTAGTATTTTTCAGCAAAAGGTTTTCCAGGCCAGCTGTGTTGTTAAGAACTTTGTAACATAATCTGTATTACGTGATTCGCTGGGTTTATTTCAGGTGCATATCTACTGTCAAGTACACTAATCACAGCCATCCAGCGCGATAGCAAACAAAAACAACTTGGAGAAACCAACAAAATATTGACAGAAATGACCAGAAGAACTTGGAGGAAACCAATAAAATATTGAGATGAATAATCGGAAGCACACGGAGAAGACCATCAAAATATTGGCACGAATAATCAGGAGCACACAGAGAAAACTGACGCAAGTTTTCCTAAATCAAGATCAGTGAATCACACAAAAAATAAAATAAAAAATAAAAAATGTAAAAATGAGAAGAAAAAAAAATTCAAATAAGCTTTTGCCAGCTTGTCAACTTCTCCTTCGTTCAGCAAGGATAGAGTTCTAGCACAAGTTGAAAGCTGTTTTTTGTAATTTTTTGTATATTTAATTTCATTTTTAATGGAATACGCCGTATGCGCGAATCGCGAAAGCCCGTCAGAGCTCCGGCTGTGACCAGAGGCTGAGGCTATCCATCCCAGCAAATTCACCACCTCGGCTCCTAAGATCTTTCAGCTGACCAGACAGTTACCAGCGCTGCTGGCGCCTACTCCGGTCTCCCACATCACACTGGGACTCCCTCAGTTCAGCCAGGGAACCCGTGGTCCGGTGGAGGACTATCCAACCTCTCCTGGCTAGCTGTCCAGGCTGGTAACTGGAGCTGCATCGCCGCTACACTGCGTCAGCAACTTCACACCCTTCCCCGAGCTTGCTCCAAGCCTTTAGGAGCACTACCCAAGAAGAACCCAGGAAGAGAATCTCACGAGGTCGGGTGCTTGAAAGCTAACCTGAGGCGCGATGCAGAGGAATGTTTGGGAGTTTCACACGCGTGGGAAGGGGGGGGAGGGGAAGGGAGACGACTGGGGGGCGGTAAACCCCCCCCCCCCCCCCCAATCCTGAGCGGACTGAAATAGCGAGCGACCGCAGGTTTGCCTGCGAGGGTTGGCAAGAGTGAGCGAGTGTGAGAAGTCAAGTACCCGTGGGTTGTTGTGTAGAGGGGAAGGGGGGGGGGGAAGGGGAAGGAAGGGAGGTTAGCCGAGCTAGACAGCCGCCCGTCAAACTCAACCAAATTGAATTTACGACCGGAACGAAGCCTGGCCCAGCGAGTGAGCGGTCGTCACGTGGTTAGCTCGCGGTCGGGACGGGAGCAGCGCACTCGATGCTGCCTGGGAAGGAATCCCAGCCGAGCAGCACGCGAGAAGTGATTTCTTTTCGCAAACCAGTGAAAAAAAAAAAATGCCAAGAAATACTTTTGCTAATCTTTTTATTTTATATATATATATATATATTTATTTCATTCGAATCGAATTTAGATCGTATATCATTAGTAGGGACCGGAAAAATTCGCGGGTTCAATGACCTGTAGGATAAACTCCATTGTTCTACGTACAAACGGTCGAATGTCACCCACTCATTGGCTGCTGTCTTGTGAGACGTCCCAACGTAGCAGCCTGTGATTCGATAAAGCTTTGGTTGAGTGTTTCTGATTGGCCCCGAGACATCTAGGTGAGTCGTGAGCCAATAGCAGAGACAGACCTGAGGTACAACTATTTGTATTTTAGCCTATCGCGAAATGAATTCGCTAATTTTTCCGGTCTCTAATCATTAGGCCTACTATTAAACTGCACAGAAAAAAAATAGAGAGATTCCTTTGGAAACCAGTTGCCATACGTTTTTCGAGATAATACCGAGTATTTCTTACGAAAATTGGCTTATAATTTTAATTTTTTAACTGATGTTTCATCGAATCATAATTTTTTTTTTTAACCATTTAAAAAAGCCATTCCCATTTTCTACGATATGACTTTTCTTTGTATCATGCTTTTATGTGCGCAGTTAACACTAGAGAAAGCTATTCAAGGAACGGTTTAAAAAATAACTTTATCTCTTGAATGTACTGGGACAACACACAGCATAAATGCCCTGGTAAGAATCCGAACCAATTTTTACTGCGAATGCTATTTTGTAGGGATAAGGTTGTTTTTATGTAAATGTACAAATTAACAAATATCTGTGATTTTACACCTAAATACTTCTGTTTCATTTACAAAAAAAAAAAAACCTACAGTGTAGCGACTCGCCCCGGCAATCTACTAATGCGTAGAGACTTGAAAAACTCGCGGGTTCATTTCGTGTTATGCTAAAATTCAAATAATTATACCTTATTGCTGCTTCTGCCATTAGTCCACTGTTAATCTGGAGGACTGAGGGCCAATTAGAGACCCTCACTCATTGAAGTGTCGAATCACAGGCCACCCAGTCGAGACGACTCACAAGTCAGCAGCCAATGAACAGTTGGCATTTGCCCGAGTGTGTAGAGTATATTGGAGTCTATCCTGGAGGTCATTGAACCCGCGATTTTTCCGGTCTCTACTAATGCGGCGTCATTTATACTTAACAAGCTACAGCACCCGGCGTCGGACGGGCTGAACACAGGGTGATATAGCGTCCGCGAGTTAAAGCAAAATGGATAGCGCTATATGACAGTGTGGTGGACATAGGGAAATGACACACAATTGACGTTTGTATGTCTATGACCTATGTTTTTCTCTTTACCCATGACGATGGTTTGAACGGTTTAGAAGTTCCCCCCAATAGGGGAATTGAACCCCGCTGTTTGCCATCAAATTCTTTCCATTGGGTAATGACATATTTTTTACAATTTCTATAAGGGAAGGGGGACGGAGAGACATATCCCAATACATCTCCCCCTCCCCCGCCAATTTTACAAAGCTTCTTGAATCAAGGTGGTTCGCAAAAGGTTTTCCAGGGAATTTTCTTGTGCCTTGTGGTGGTTGGCAACATTACATCTGTTGTGTATCTGTTCTGGTTTTAGGACCTACAATTATCCTAAATTTTATTTATTATTCATATGAGTGCTTGGATTTAAATATATTCCACAAAACAAATTCTGTGAATGTTCTTCGTTATAGCAAATGTTGCCTGGCGTCTTATCACTGTCTTAAAGACAAACAAAATGAGTCGATTTAACGGATACAGTCTCCTTGAAAATAAGAAAAGGTCTGTAAATGTTCTGTATGATTAGGGATTTAATATAGAATGAATTTGTGTTCTAAATATAACATTTTAGTATACGAAAGAATAAAGGTAGCAGAAGTGAACATATATGTACCATCTAGTGGTGAGTTACTCTAAGCACTATAAATGGACGCAACGAGGAGCGGGACTCTTTGCGGGCCCCTGGTTGGACACCCGGTAATGCCTTGTCTGAACAGAGAAGCTGGTCTGAGCACACCGAGGTGTTAAAGACCCCCGCCTACCCGGGCACACATGCGGCGTGAACCGATCCAGAAAAAAACAACAACGCGTTTCGAAAACTGCTCAAGATATAGCGATGCCAGTTTACGAAAAGCATCTAAAACTATGCTGAGGGTGGATGGATAGTTTATGTTTCCGTAATTCCTTTTTAAAATACATTCTTAGAAGAGTGAAAATGGCTAAAATGCGTTTTTTTTTTTCAGACTAATTTTTATGCATGAAACATCCGGTAGAGATTCTTTAAAGCACTCATGGCGTTGAGCCTGAACCTTCATTTATTCGCCATATAACGGTTTGGTCACCGTTCATTATGTCCTTTGCACGACGAGAATACCGCGCGCTAGTTCAGAGCCTAGCGACACCAGTGAGGTGATCTCATTGGCTACTGACTCGTGACACCTCTTAACTGGGGTGCTTTTGATTTGATACTTCTTACGTTGAGAGTTTTTCATTGGCTTACAGTCTTTCCGCTAACCTGTTGCCCAATCACCGACGCAGCACCATTCAATTCTGTCGCGAAATGAAACTGCGGAATTAATTCCGGTATCTTATCAATGACCTCTGTGGTATACTCTGAAGTTGTACGTATACCCACGCTCGCTCATTGGCTGCTGACTTGTGAGACGTCTGCTCTGGGTTGCCTGTGTATCGTTGCTTCTTTCGATGAATGTTTATAATTGTCCCAGTGACATCAAGGTGAACTGTGAGTCAATAGCAAGAGCAGCACAACAGCATTAAGTATTTTAGTTTCAGCCCTATCGCGAAATGACCCCGCGAATTTTTTTTCCCTTCCCGGATTCTACTTAAAGCTGACTCTCCGGACCGCGAATTATTGACACCCCTGGACGCGCGGCTGCGGGAGCGCGCGACCTACCGCAAAGCGGCGTTGCCACGTTGTCAGCAGCACGACTTGCCACCGGCGCGCCGCGCAGCCGAGCCGCGCCTCCAACAGCGCAGCTTTTCTGTTGGCGGCACTGCCTGCCTCCGTCCGTCCGCCCCCGACCCAGACTGGAGAGACGTGCCCCCGCCTGGATGTCCGTCAAGTGGGCCCGGTCACATTTCGTCGGGAATAATTTTTTTTCAAAATTCGTTAGTGCTACGTTAGTGCTGGTTAGTGCCGAAATTTGGTCGTTAGTGCTCCAAAATTGCAACTTTTATGGCCGATTTAGTGATCCGGGCTGGCTTGACGTCAAGCTGGCCCGGAAACATAGGAAAAAGCACAATACGGAAAATTCAATGAATGCATTCGTTAGTGCTACGTTAGTGCTGGTTAGTGCCAAAATGTGGTCGTTAGTGCTCCAAAATTGCAACTTTTATGGCCGAATTAGTGATCCGGGCTGGCTTGACGTCAAGCTGGCCCGGAAACATAGGAAAAAGCACAATATGAAAAATTCAATGAATGCATTCGTTAGTGCTACGTTAGTGCTGGTTAGTGCCAAAATGTGGTCGTTAGTGCTCCAAAATTGCAACTTTTATGGCCGATTTAGTGATCCGGGCTGGCTTGACGTCAAGCTGGCCCGGAAACATAGGACAAAGCACAATATGAAAAATTTAATAAATGCATTCGTTAGTGCTACGTTAGTGCTGGTTAGTGCCGAAATTTGGTCGTTAGTGCTCCAAAATTGCAACTTTAATGGCCGATTTAGTGATCCGGGCTGACTTGACGTCAAGCTGGCCCGGAAACATAGGAAAAAGCACAATATGAAAAATTCAATGAATGCATTCGTTAGTGCTACGTTAGTGCTGGTTAGTGCCAAAATGTGGTCGTTAGTGCTCCAAAATTGCAACTTTTATGGCCGATTTAGTGATCCGGGCTGGCTTGACGTCAAGCTGGCCCGGAAACATAGGAAAAAGCACAATATGAAAAATTCAATGAATGCATTCGTTAGTGCTACGTTAGTGCTGGTAAGTGCCGAAATTTGGTTGTTAGTGCTCCAAAATTGCAACTTTTATGGCCGATTTAGTGATCCGGGCTGGCTTGACGTCAAGCTGGCCCGGAAACATAGGAAAAAGCACAATACGGAAAATTCAATGAATGCATTCGTTAGTGCTACGTTAGTGCTGGTTAGTGCAAAAATGTGGTCGTTAGTGCTCCAAAATTGCAACTTTTATGGCCGATTTAGTGATCCGGGTTGGCTTGACGTCAAGCTGGCCCGGAAACATAGGAAAAAGCTCAATATGATAATTTCAATAAATGCATTTGTTAGTGCTATGTTAGTGCTGGTTACTGCCGAAATATGGTAGTTAGTGTTCCAAAATTGCAAGTTTTATGGCCGATTTTGTTGTAATAAAAATGCGACCCAAAACTATCTAATGTAATTACTGTATATGAAAGAAAATATTGATTAGGGGCAACTGTTGTAACTTTGAATATTGATTTAAAGGTAATATATCAGTGTTGCCAGCTATAAGTACTTACCTTGTGTCAAAACTCCCTTGGATTTTTTTAAATAACAATTTACGTGTATTAATTCAAACGTTTAACCGACTGTCGGACTCATAGAGTCATTATATACATCCCAAACCATTAGTCGCAGAAGTTAGGAAATTTAGATTCGACTTTACCTTGATTCTCAGCCGTGAATTTTACTTGTTTGGTAGATTATTTGCCCTCGGTTTACGGAGTCTAGGAGAAAGTTTTCTCCATTAAAGTGCAACCACGTTAGACTGTAGTATATTTAGTTCATGTGTTCAGGGGGTCAAAATGACAAAAAAATATTTAATATTGTTCTAATGCCTAAGTTACGAATTTAAGTGATGATCGCTATTTTTTTTTAATTTTAGAAATAATTTTCCTATACACCTGTTCAGAATTACAACAGCATTGTAACTACGGTTTCATTTTAGTAAAGTTCAGATTAATTTCCCAGAAAACAGTTACGAAATTGGTAAATTCTCTTTTCATGAACAAAAATAGAGTTCTTGCACAAGTCAGAATTTGTTTTGAATTTTTTGAATAAATTATTTTATTTTCAATATTTTTTGTTATTTTTTTTAAATTCTTTTTTATGTGATTTATTCATATCTGGTAAAAGTGTGTTGGTTTTCTCCGGTTGCTCCTGGTTATTCCTGTCTCTACTTTGAAGGTTTTCTCCATGTAGGGTAATCCTGGTTTTTCATTTAGAGACTTCTGCTGATGTTCTCCGAGTGCTTCTGGAATATCTAATAAATTAATCTGTACCCGGAAATTAATTTTTACTTAATGAATCATGCAATTTATTTAGAGTTGTTTTTAAATAATGAATTTCTGCTACTAAATTATCGATAAAATGAGTTTTTTTTAATCTGGTGGATTTTAAAACAAATAACACCTATTACTCAGTCGAATGATGAGCCTTGAGACTGCTGAAAAGTACTAACATGAAGGATGAACTTCCTTCGTCTTGGTGTCAAGCGATCGATAGTGCGCATCCCGCATCCCACATAAACGAAATAAATAATTTTTTTACCTACCAAAACACGTAACGTCATCCGTTGACATAAATCAGAACTACTTACAACAAGTTCCTTTGCATGAGAGAACCTACATCTCGCTGATGAAGTATTAAAAATATTCTATTTAAGTAACTGTAGCAATTGAAAACTCTCAATCTGCATCTGTCATTAAACGTAGAAAGCTAACATGTATCGTGATTCGTTGTCTGATTTTGTAGCGAAAGGATACAGGTGTATGTTTTGCAGCAATGAATTTATCGTGAGAAAGAATGGTAGACAACACGAGAAGAATAACTGTGCTAAAAATCCTCTACGGAATATGAAAATTTGTGTTTGATGTAGCAAGTCGTTTACGCGAAGAGAGAGCTTAACAAGACATGAAAGAACTTGTAGCGTCATGCCTGCTTACAAGCTAAAGGACAACGATGGATCTACTAATCTAAAGGAGAGTAATCTGTATTATGTCAACACTTTTACTTGTCTTGAACGAGATTATGATCACGACTCTTCCGATCTCGGCAAAGAGCTTAAATTGAAGGATGAAGATGACTTGTGGAAGTATGAAAACAATGGAAGAATCGTTAATATGAAAAATGAAAATACATTCAAGCCCATATAAAGTACGTCCACCATACTTTGGAACAATGATGACTACTTAAAAAGGAAGCTTGAATTCGACGAAGAAGCTTCGACGTCAACAATTTCGAAATCTAACAATAATCTTTGTAAAGATGCTGACTTCTACTATGATGGCGTCAGTGACTCTGTGGCTGGTGACCAAATTAAAGACTGTGATAAAGCACCTAAAGCTAGCAAGTTCGAAAGCTTTGGTGAAGTTGTGATTCCGAAACGCTGGAAACATCGTGATAAAATAAATAATTCAGATTAGGTTTATGATGACAATAGTGATCTCAATAATAACATATATGACAAAGTAGCCTCCATACTTAAAGAACTGAGGGTGACTGGCTACATAGAATAATCACGTCTTGTTTAACTTGTATGTCAATAAAATTGAGAAATAAATAATTTAAATTTAAAAATCTTAGGTCTTATTTCTTGTAATCTGATTTCAAACTAATACTTAGTTCTCGTTATTAAGCTTCCTTTTTTTCCATTGAGTTTTTAATATTGTGCTTCCTTTTCGCTGATTGTTCTTACGATTAATATGCTTCCTATTGTGCTGCTTGTGCTTCTTATTGTGCTGCCTGTGCTTCCAAATTGTGCTGCCTGTGCTTCCAAATTGTGTTGCCTGTGCTTCCTATTGTGTAATTCTAAGGATGTATCAGGACTCGTTTAGCTTTGTGGTTTAGAGATGTCTGGTATATACGACCAACTTTATACCTGGTCTGGATGTTATTTCAACAACATTTTAATTTTTATCAGCAAGTATTTTGTATCGAGTCGTTTTTCGTGTAGATGCTAATTAATAAACCTTAAAAAAATTAAAATGAAACATATGTGTAATACGAAACTGAATGTGAAATTTATTTTATGTTTAGTAACTCTTTTCCGTGACCGAGTATCGAACCAAGGATGTAAATCTACCACTAGTATAAGTTAATTAATTTGTTAATGTATCCATGATTTTTAAAATTTTTCCCGAGTTTCCAGGGCAATAAATATAAATTTCCAAAATGGCGGTCATAATGGCTTATAGGTGGTTGGTAGGCTAGGAAACTAAGTTTATTTCAGGATTAAATGTAATTAATAATTTTTTTACATAAAACTAAAACATTTGCATCATCCAGGGTTCGAACCAAGGACAGGAATCGATAGCATCGATCGGTATATTAATTGCAGATTTTTTTTTATTTTTGGAATTTTCCAAAAATTTTTAGCTAAATAATTACGGATATACAAGATGGTGCCCAAATTTCAAAATGGTGGGTATCGCAGTAATAATAAATAATTACTGTACTCTAATAGTCATAAATAAACTTACATTGTGGTGGCACACTTATACAGACGAAACAAGATGGCTTCCTCCAGCAGACGAAAATAGATGGCGGTCATGACGTCATATTAGATGACGATATATGTAGGGATAGGAAAAATTCGCGGGTTCATTTCGCGACAGGCTAAAATACAAATAGTTACACCTCAGTGCTGCATCTGCTACTGGCTCACAACTCACCTGGATGACTCTGGGCCAATTAGAAACGCCCGACCAAAGCTTTATCGAATCACAGGCTGCTACGTTGGGACGTCTCACAAGACGGCAGCCAATGGGTGTGTGGCATTTGACCGAGTGTACGTAGAACTATGGAGTTCATCCTGCAGGTCATTGAACCCGCGAATTTTTCCTATCCCTAGATATATGTATTGGCATTAGTGGAGGGAGGTCAGTCTGCCAGTAGCCTCTGTGGAGGAACGACCTTTCGCCATCTTTTTTTGACCTCGTCATGTTCGAACCAAGGACTCCGAGCTCCATGACGTAAGTGCGTTTTTAAACAAAATTTTTATTCAATATGATTATTTATTTTTTTATGTAAATTTTAAATTTTTTCCCCGTTTTCTAATATAAAAAACGGATTTCTAAGATGGCGGCCGTAACGGAAATTGCAACAGTGATGTCATAATCCACGATGACGTCTGTGGCTAATCGGATGCTTGTGTGGATTGTAAGCCTCAAAGTGAATTATTTTAGTTGCTGGCATTTTTGAGAACTAAATCGGGACATTTTCCCACATAACTGGTAATTTTCCCTCGAAATAGTGAATTTTTTTATTCAGATTTTTTGGGTTATTTGACGGGATTTTTTTCTGAAAATAAAATCTTTGGCTGATTTTGGCCAATTTTGAAGGTCAAAAGGTCAAAGTCTAGGTCAAAGGTTAAGGTCATCCATGATGGCCGACGTGACATCAGAATCCAAGATGGCGGTCGGCACCTCAGCACCTCACCCTGGCCCTGGCGCTTTAGGAACTATTATATGCTACTATAGAACAGCATAGTTCCGGGAACGAAATTAAAAATAAATTCTATTTAAAATAAAATAAATTGTCCCACATTAGGTCACAGAATTAACTTTAATATTTATAGTTTATATCTATACAACTTCACAGAGGACACCACAGTTTCGATATCATAATTAAAAATGTTTTTATTAAAATACAATTGTGTAATATAACTTCACATAAATACATTTTGTTTTTTAAGAGTATTGAGGTCCTAGAGATTTTTAATGAACATCAGATCTTTCGCGAACGTTATTTGACCGCAAAATGGCACACAATTGTATAATTTCCGTAAAAATTTTCCTTTTTGTCCCTTTTTATAAATAAGAGTCAAAAAGAAGCCACGATACTCATTATTTCCTCAAAAAAAATTCAAAAAGAAGCCACATTTCCCGAAAAAAGCGTTCAGACGCCAAAAAACCCTTTTTCATTTGTTACCAGTATGCTTACACAGTTACCCTTCTGTTATTATATCGCTTTATAATCATGCCTATGACTGATTTCGAAAGCAAAGATCTTACGTCCTTATAAATTCATATTTATTGGCTGAACAACATACATATGTGCACAAATCATCTGTTTTAAAACAACATGCTTCATTTCGTAACTAAACGACTTACGCTATTCAAATTTCAAATGCAGATGTTCATTATAAATGCAACTTAAATAATCGTGCATTTTAACGCAAGTTTCTCTAAAAGCATACCTTAGCCTAATTTCGTAACCAAAACATTTTTTTCCCTTTAAAATTAATCGCAAGGCCCAGTCAAAATACACTCATTATAAATAAACCATTTTAACATAACATTCTCTATAATCATACACATGTATAATTAATTAACCAAAACACTTAAACCCTTCAAATTTAATACGCAGATGTTAATTACAAAAACTTTATTTGTTTAGAAATTCTGTAAAGTGAAATAATAACAAAATTACTGATGGACAGGTGGCTTTGAGGTTTCAAAAACATACTGTTAATATTGTTTGAATGAATTTGTGGCTTATTTTTGGATTTGTTGTATCTTTTGTGGCTTTTCAGGGTGATTAAGTGATAATTTGATGTTTCTTTTTGTTTGTTTTCTTTAAAAATGGGCAATTAGGTTTTTTTAAAATATATCTGATAATCGTACAATAGTTCGTGAAATTATGCAAAATTTACGCTATATATGTATATACAGCATTAATATATGCGTGAAATTAATTAATATTTGCCCACGATTAGGTTAATATATGATGCTGATATATGCAATTTAGTGGCCATTTTTGCAATTCCAACACGACCACCAGCTGATTTCAATAATCTTCACTATTCATGTTGCTCCGGGACATACTTTTCCTATTTGCTTAAATAAAATTTAAATAAAATCTTTGCAACACTGCACACATTTGGAAAGTCAACAATGTCTCACCACAGCTCATTCTACAAAATATAATTTTTCCCGTCTTCTCTATCACCTGCTGTTATACATGTCACATATATTGGAAACAAGCAGTTACTCATTTCGTGATAAAAATTCATGCGACATATAAAATAAAAATAACATACACAAATACATTTAACATAACCATTATAAATTCAAAATAATTCATATATACATGTATATACTTTAAATACAAAATATGACATAAAGTAAAGTTTATTAGGGCTACTGTTCTGAGAAAAACATTAATTTTATTACAGAAACATAGTACATGAACATGGAACATAACATGCCTGTGATTAAATACCTCGATATAACCTGATTATAATTTACAAATTAGGGGTTAGTATGTAGGAAATAACAATTCATGAAATGTTTCGACATATTTAAATGGCGTACACAGAATGTTTCCAAAGTGGCATGTCTCATCCTGCTTGATATTCTCATGACATGAAGAAAAATTCTTAAAAATATATATACATAATTAGTAAAGCTTCTATTCCTAAAAAACTAACTTAAAATCCAATATAAACAAAAATTTGTGGAAAAACATTGTTGGCTGACATGAACTTCGCATTTTTCAAATCGTCATAGCATTCCCATACATCATTTAACCCTTTGCAATGGACTCTGTAGTGGCCTATGAATAGTTCTGTTGGAGGGGGAATGAATTCCACAACTGCTTTCAATTTGAAGGTTTTATTTTGTAATTTTAAAGTTGAAGGAATGTCCTGAAGATTGCACATTGAAGGTGATCTGTCATTTTCATGGTAGTATTCCAAAAATATTATCTTGTCATTCACATTGCACTGTATTGTTGTGTCTCCATTACAAAGGAAATGTTTCGACATTAAGGGGTTGTACTGCTTGTGTGTTTCTGGCACATCAACGTGGTTGGGTAATATGGAGTAGCATTTGCCGTGTGTGGTTGTTACAGCAGCTTCTGCTGAAATTTGTAAAAAGGATATCCCTTTACTCAAAAGAATGTCGTTTTGCATGGGTACGAATGGTGAATGTTTGATCCTGCGTGCATTGGGACAGTACACAGAAGAACAAACCCTTTCTTCTGTGCAGCTTGGAAAATCATGCATGAAAACCTTTCGCACAATATGACTACATGTTGTGTCACATTTCAAAATACTGATATTGTGCTTGCCTGCCAAAGGTTCAAACACATCCTTCAGTATTATGGTTCTCAGTCGATATGTCTCTGTTGTCACGCCTTTATTTGCAATTGATCTCAGCAACTCACAAATTTTGGATATTTTTTTCCTATTTACTATGCATCTTATTGCATCACTCGCATAATAACAACAATAGAGTGCTTGAACAATACTGTCGAAAGCACAGGTGTTTGTTACACTGTAAGTTCTCTCTTTAATTCTAACTGCAGAAAGGAGATTTCCGTTTCGTAATAAAACATTGGCTGGACTTGTACCCACTGCAGCTCTGTCTTTGATCCAATCTGGGCTTGGATACAAATATGAATATTGCCGGATCTTCTTCTTCTGAGGATTCTTTCCTTTCCAGTTTTCCTCTGGAGAAGAAGGTACCTGTAAGTCTTCTGGCTCATCTGCTTCAACAGTCATTACTTCGGGTTTCCTATAGCATAGAACACAGATTCTTCGTTGGCCATAACCCTCTTCTCCAACTGGCAGGGAACATTCCACCAATGCATGAACAGCTTTTTGGCATTTCGAGCATTTGTGTGCTCCACTTGGATTATCTCCATTCTCACATGCTGGGCACTTGGCAGTAAATGATATGTTTTCTGTACCATTACTTAAGGTTTCCCCATCATTTCTCTTTTCATGACTGATAGTTTCATTGAAAGAACACTGCTTGTTACATGGTTTTGGAAACTCCTCATTTCTGCGATGGTTATTTTGGGGCATATCCTCATTCCATGGTTGCCATAGGCCTCCTGAAATTTGGCTAGATTCATGCCTGTTTTCTGATGATACTGTCTCTGGAGGCATGTTTTTTGTACTTTCGAAATTTCCAGCAGCTATTTTAATGGTTCCATCAAGTGAGCTTACATGTTTCATAACAAACGAATCTACTCGCATCGGGGTACTTTCCTTTCCCAAAATACCTCTCTTTAATGTCTTGAAATAACTTTCCACACAAGCACTCGAAGCTGTCAGATTTCCGAACCCAAAATATGACCGCATTATTCCAGACCACAAAGGTATAGAAGGACATATTTCAGCCATAAACTTCACTAAATCAGGGAGATAAAATATGTTAGGTCTATTGCCTTCCACACAATTTTCCCTTTGGGAAATTTCTAGAGCTTCAGAGATCCAGTTGCAAGAGACTTCAGATGCCATATTTAGAATGTTTTGGAAATAAGTGTCATTCTCAGTGTTACTAGATTCAGGTTCATCAACTTCTTGATGGCCATCAAACATGCTGTTTTGAATGACTTTCTCGGCAAGTTTCTCCCTGGCTTTTTCCGCAGCACACATTTCCCCATTTTCTGTCCAGCCATCATTCATGCTGCTTGCTAAAGTAACCATTAAACAAACAATGTTGGTCGCTTCACTGATATTCTCACATTTTGCCAGCTGTCCAAAACAACACATATATAAACATTTTGCTCTTTTGTCACATTTTCCCCAAAACTTTTTCTTAGAAATCATTTTCATAAAATGAGCTATATCAAGTCTTTGGAAAACTCTTGGAAGAGAGTCTACGAATCCATCAATAACCTTGTAGCATTTAAACAAGTAAATTTTGACATTTTCGCAATCATTCCATGCTCTTGAAATTCCATTTAGTAGAGCAAGTGACGAATCTGTGACAGTTTCTTTAGGAACAGGTGCACCTAGTCGTACCCACTCTCGCAACCAAACTTCCACTGCCATTCCTGTGTGCTGCTGCGAAAGCATTTGGCACACAGGAAACGATTGGCTTTCATGCTCTGACTGACTAGAACTGCTGGAAATTCTTCCTGCCACTATCTGATATAAGAATACTGGTTTCTTTTTGCGCGCACTTTTCTTTACCATAGTGCATGTTGGAGGATTACATAACCCTCCAGTTGAATCAATAACAGCACTAGAATGCTCGGCTGAGCAGTACTGTTTATAGAGGCATAACTGCAGAGGAGTGACATAGTACACAAAAAAAGGGTCTAGTCCAATGTTGTGTATACTGCCTTGATATGGCAGCATATATTTGGCTTTGCTGAGGGAGATTATTGGATTGCTGTGTATCTGTCCCTTGACACTGCACTCGTGTTTAATCTGCCTGAGAACATTTAACTTAGGTAAATGAGCCGGTTCTTTGTCACCATATTTCATCAACTCCCCGGCCTTCTCATTTCTGTAAAGAAATGCTGATTTGTACTTAAGTTCTTCCGCAACATGTTCTCTAAGTTTACCGCACACTTTCCTCTTCATTCCTCTAGTGTGTTTAAATGACGAGTCAAACCCTGAAATTGTCACATGTAATTTACATGTCCCTTCCGAAATATCTTGATAAGTGGCATTTACATGCAGCTCAGCATTACACTGCTTGCAGTAACCAATACAGCTTATAACATCTTCTTTTGTAAGGCTAACAGCCGCCCTCTTGAACACCCACAAGCAAGGTTTCCTAGTTTTGTCCCAAACTATTTTAGAAATTTCGTATGACCAAACACCTTTTGGTAGGACATTGTACTGCTTAACACCTCTTGAATTCCTGTTCTTGTAAAAAACGTTTCTTGGCTTCAAAATATTCCATGTCTCCTCTGGAAGAGATACTATGAAATATTCCTTTTGGCAGTTTTCGTTTCGATCTGTAGTTGGTGGCTCTGGTTGCACTATATCACAAACATCATCACAGCTGTGATAATTGTAGTTCTCATTTCCTCGCAGTTTTGATAATATACCACACCTGTTTGCTAGCACAGCTGTGTACACTGCTTTCGGTGTCATCCGTTGGTCAAGACTCTCACTAACTTCCTGCCATACTCTCGCGGATGGCGCTGAGACTTCATCATTCACGACAATGGAACTACTTCGAGCTTCTAGAGCTTGCAGAAGCTCAGAGTCACGTACAGCTGCTATGCGTGGCATCTTTCCTGAAACATGAAATTATATATATCAACATTATTTACTCTTACATAAACATATGTGGAGATACATCTACTTTGGAATGGATTGTCAGAGTTTTGTGCCATAAAATATGTGCATTAATTAGTTTGTAAAATTATAAATTAAAAAGTAAAGATTAAAAATTTTATTACAAAAAAAATTTTACAAATTAATATTATTAAAAATTAATTTGACTATTTAGATTTTTTTTAACTACTGTATTTTATTAACATGATTATTTATTAATTTTTGCTGAAAAGGTTTTTGTTGGATCACTTAAGCCATTTTGGGGAATTTTTCAGCCATAAGAATTTTTGGGGATTGAAATGGGAAAATTTTCTCATGAAAAGGGATTTTTTTTTTTTGATATCTGTAATTTTTCCGATTTTTTCTGAATGTTTCGGAAATTTCCAGGAATTTCAGTTAAATTCGACACCAAAATGGCGGTCAAGGTCAAAGGTCAAAGTTCGAGGTCATCTCACAATCCATAGCCTGAAGTCTGAGCCAGACTTCATTTCCCACTACTCGTTTCCATAACATAATTTTAAAAAACTGGTATATGGTTTTTTTTTTGTATAACTCCAGAATTTGAGTACTTATTGTAAAAAAAATTAGGGGGAAAAAAACAAAACTTTTAATTATAATAACACTAAAGTTATTAATAAATAATTTTAATTTTTTTTAAACTTCAACACAATAAATATACGATAAAAATTACATTTAAAAAGAGTGTTTATTTATATAAACAACTATATCTTCCAATCAAAATTGTTTTGATATAAAATTAAACATGATGAAATATCATGTTTAAAGAGACGGCAGGTGGATTTATGCCAATATTATTTGCAGTGATAGCAGTTGTCGGTTAATGAGAAGTTGGATCTGCTGCAATTACAAAAAAAAAAAATCTAATGGATAAACAAGAAAAAAGGATGCTATATTAGAAGAGCAAAAAAAAGTGATTTAGACATGCAAAATAAATTAAATTTTGATTTTAATAAGACAAAAAAAAACAATATTTGACCATTTTCAAAGAAATAATATTAAAATAAATAATATACCATTAAGTAATTTGGATTTTTGAAGAAAAGTTGCGAAAGGGATTTTAAAAAGTCCGATGTATATTATAGGTTTTGTGAATTAACAAATAATATTTACAAAAAAATTGCAGAATTGTTTAGTTAGGATTACGAAAAAATGAAAGACTAATATTTTTGTTACAAAAATTCAAACGAATATATCCCCAATTAATTAGTTGAGCAACTATGTTCAGAAAATGTATTTTTCAAAAAAAGAATAATTTAGATTAAATTATTTGTGGACAATAAATATTGTATTCGATATCATTGGTAAACACACAGAAAATGTAGAAAAGTATTATAATATCGTTATTTTAAGAAATATGACCATTTTAACTAAAACGAAACAAATAAATAGCTGTTACACTTATTTATAATAGGACAGGCATAATGGCATTAAAGTTGAGACATTTGTTTGTTTATTTTGCGCAAAGTGCTAACTACATTTGTTACATCGGTGTATGTATTTGGGAGGCGCATATGTGTATTTCGGATATATTTGTTACAATGTTTGGTATCACTGAGATTTATGAAAATCTTTGCTTTCAAATTGATATGATATTAACATTTAATCATAAAAGAATTGAGTCACTTTATACAGAAACAACATTAAGCTGTCATAAATTCCAGTTGATAGTTACTTAGTATTAGAACTTTTTACTCTTCATCATACATTATTGTCTGAACCAGTTATTCCTTCTCCGATATCAGCATAAACGAGATCAAAATAGGTCGATCTTGTGACAATTCAGATTAACGCCTATTTAATTATTTATTATGTTTACATATTTTTGCTTTTCATATTTAATTACGTACAAATCACTCTTCACACTTAATTACGTTATTTTATTTATTTTTAGTTTCAAATATTGACACTATATTATTTAAATTTTTATTTTTGGTTTTGTGTCCGTCACCGGTACACACATTGTTTTACTTCCTTTAATAGGAATGTTGCGTGAGCCAACAAAACTTCAAACCAGAGAAGGTTATAAAATGTGAGGCATTTGGTAATAGTTCTTGGGCGATGCCGAAATTTGTGTAATATCTGCGCGAACTTTGGCAATCTGAATACTATGAAATTGTAGGTGAGACTATGTACTGGGAATTTAAATAAGTAAAATTGGTAATTATTCGTCGTATTTTGAAAGGAATTATAGCCGATGGTACAAACTCCCGGGTAAGACTATGTTAATCTTGCTTGATCAGTGTATTTTTGTGTTTTCCTGACGATCGACATTCGTCGATTGCTACTGAGAGAAAGTTTTTATGTGTATTTTTGCAGTCATTTTTTCGTTAACTACCTAATTTTGGACTATTTTTTTTGTGAGAAACAGAAATGGATTTTATTTTTAGCATCATGTCTGTATGAACCAGGACTACGACAACCCAGATGAGTGTTGTGTAATTGTGTAAAGACTTGTGTTCTACTAGCAAAATTAAGATCATTTTATTTTACTATAAAGAACTACTAATTTCAGAACCCCGAGATACTTTAAGACAAGTTTCTGATCTTACAACTAAAGAATAGATATTTGCAGTATAGCCATTTCTGAGCCTTGAATATTTGTTTTGACGTCGACCCAAGTGTCGCCTCGGCTCGGGCAGACCGTTATGCTACGCCGACATCGCAGTTCAGGTGATCGTGTGAGTCTGTGCCCTGTGGCATTTTAGTGCAGCGCTACGAACGCTGAGGAGCAGGAGTGCCAACCCACCCCGCCGAGGTTTCTTTTAGACTCTAATTATTTACGTTTTAATTGTAACCGTGTACTTGTTGAATCCCTTTTCTCATTCAATTGTAATGATTTATTTTATTTAAAATTTTAAACCTTTATTCACTGTGCGCCTATGCCGTAAGGCCCAGCCCAAGCTGTGTTCGGTGCTTATCACATTTCGCGCATGAACGCGGCCGGCAGCTGTGGGCTGTTGCCAGTCGTCCAGACGGCCGAAGGGGGTGGTCGTCCCTGACAGTACGGGGTCCTCCCTCACCGTTTGAGCATCACCATCACCATATAGCTGCAATAGCGTAAGTTTACTTTAATCCTTTTCATCTGCCCCGTGTTCTATCCCCGATCCCGGCATAACTCTACCAGGTTCGCCGCTTTACCTAAAGTTTGTAGTTTTATATAGTTTTCAGATAGGTACCTTTTAGATTTTGTAGTCGACTGGCCGCGTGCGTGTGCTTATCCTCGGGTTAGAAGTCCGTCCATCAACTGTGAGTAAAGTCGTTTCACCCACACCGGGTTGCCTGCGGGCTAAACGTGCAACCATTATAAACAAACTTTACTTCATTATCCAACATGGGACTCTGCATTCAGCCTCGGTAGTCTCTGCGAGGGCGAGCTACGGGCCCATCTGCCCATGCGATCAAGTAGTGACTCGGGTCACTGTCACGTAACATGAACGTCGTTGGCAACAGTGCCCTTTGTCTTTGTGAACCTATGACATAAACGTTTTTGTCTTTACCTCTGTCTGGACCTAGTGTTTTTAAGTTCAGCGTTCGCCTAACCTCGCACTCCATCCGGAAATTTATCCGTCAAGTAATAAATATGATTCGCCTAGCTTCGGCTCCGACAAAGCCTGGGCTCGACCGCACGGCAGCACCATGTACGAGTGGTCGTGTGATAAATCGCGAAGCCAAACAAGGCAAATTTTTCATTCCTAACTACTGATATCTCCCGCCACTAGGCCAGGAACCTCCTCTTGAGAGTTCACCGGGCATAATAACCACGCCAGTTCAATCAGGGGACAGCCCAGTAGACGTCAGTTTGATTAAGGTAATTTCCTAGCTGATGTCGGTTTAATGTGAAGTTGTGATTAAGCCACTTGTATGTCCATGTAAAGCAGAGTTATTTATGTTTTTATTAAAGACGAGTGTTTTGGTATATGATGTATTACATCGTATTTTTTTATGACACGTGTATTATCGCCTTGCATTCACACTAGCAAATTAAAGGTAGTAAGCAGTGTTACATTACATACTACATACTTTTCTTGGTCACCCATCTAGTGAGGCCAGTACTCGTTTTCGTCGAGATACACATGTGTCATTCACCTTGACAGATTAAATGGGTATATATAAATTGTTACATATGTATACTATTACTTGTCGCCCAGCTAGTGGGACATCCTTATCCTTACTAATATTATAAATGCGAAAGTAACTCTGTCTGTCTGTTTGTTACCTTTTCCCGACTGAACGGCTGAACGGATCGTAATGAAATTTGGTAAGGAGATAGATTATATCCTGGGGATGGACATAGGCTATATTTTGTCTAAAAATATAAATTTTAAACGGGTTAAAAAAATTATATCTTAATTTTATGTAATGTGTGTCATAGATATACACACTGTTAGTGTCATTCCTCTATGTATGCCGAGCAATAGCTTTCAAGCCATTGCGTTACGTTTTGCTATTGTAAGGAACTAAGTAGAGAGTAAGAAAAAAATAAAGATCTTGACAGTTTGTAGTGTCGCCATATTTGTTTCAATTTTCAATACCGTTTATGTATATTACAATTTAAATTGCAGAAAAAAATAATGTTTCATAGACACATAAATAGTGAGTGTGTGTCATTTCTCTATGTCCACGAGGTCTCGCCGCGTCAATTTTCTCCTTGGGGCGAACCCGTCCGCTTACTTAAATAAACAGCTTTTATCGTTGAATGGTTTCATGATTTATTTCATGAAAATCTGCTCTCATAAAAAAGTTAGTTTTACAGACATTCAATAGGTGTCTCGCTCTCTCTGAAGATCAATCTATGAATCGTTACAAATTTATTTCCTTTATTTTTTTTAGTTTGATTTGATACAATATGATTTCACTAAAAATCAATTTCTACCCATTCCTATTTTCATTTCCATATTACGAAGTTTCACTTCTTCCACGCGGAGGGACTCCACGCAATATTTTTGCATGCAATTAAAAACTATTTTTTAATGATGCCAAAGAAGTATAACTTCTCATGCGCGTACCTATGTACACGCACCCATTTGTTTAATTTAATTTCTTCTATATATATTTTTTCTCCCTACCTAGGGCACTCATAATTCTTTTAAATTTCACGTGTATGTTTTCAATGTTATTCGAGTTGTACAATTTTTTTTTTTGTCAAATTGGTCATTATTTATACTTTGTTTCATTTTGGAATATGTTCGGTTGAGTGTGAGATAATTTTATTTATGTATGTTTTAATTTCATTTAATTTCTTATATATATATTCTTATCTACCTACTTCTATTAAATTTCAGGTGGATGTTAACGTTGTCATTCCAGTTGTATAAATATTTTTTTCAAATTAGTTGTTATTTATACTTTTTGTTTTATTTTGGACTATGTTTTTTTTTTTTTTTTTTTTTTTTTTTTACCTAATTCAAATATTTGTGGTGTGTACAGGGAGTGATATCTCCATTAATTTCTATACTACTTTGGATAAGCGGAATATGGCCACCACAGTTTTACATATAAACAAATCTTACAAATGTTTTAAACATTATGACTTAATAAAAAATAGTTTCACAAATATACTTATATTTTTTTTGGTGTGTATAGTTTGAAGTTTTATATTATGTATGTACGTAAATTCTTAAACATAGAGTTATTTATTAATTTATTTAGAAAATTATTCATAGGTAGGTAATAAGTTTTTCTATTTGTCAATATTATTATTATGGTAGATAGGAGTACAGTAAATGCCTACATTCTTATATTCCTTTATATCTCTTTCGATTTGGAGTGTTTCCGAGCCATTCGGTGTCCTCATCACCCCCCCCCCCCCCCAAGATGGTCAAAGCCCCAAAATTTGAAAGTTTAAATTTTTTTTTAAAATCTTTCTCTTTCGATTTTAAGTGTTTTCTAGCCATTCAGGGTCTTCGAACCCCCCGCCCCCCTCTGGGAAAAAAGCCCCAAAATTTCGACAATTTCAGGAATTTCAAATATCTTTTATTTCGAGATGGAGTGTTCCGAAACATTCCAGGTCCTGAACAACCATATCACCCCCCCCCCCCCCCCACCCTTCAAAAAATTAAAAGCCGCAAAAGTTCGAAAAATTGGATGAAATTGTATTAAAATTAAGTCATTACGAACTAAAGTGTCCGGGGGATGGTGGAACTTTTACCCAAAATCTACTTCTCCATAAAATTTTGGGGGAGGGGGGGGGGGGAATGCAAAACCCCAAAATTTCGAAAAATTTAAAAAAAAATTTAATATATACGTATACTTTTTTACTATTTGGAGTGTTTCCGAGCCATTCGGGGTCCTCAAACTACCCTCCCCCCACAAGGAGTCAAAGACCCAATAATTAAAAAATTTCCCAAAATTTCGAAAATCTATTTTCTTTCGATTTGGGGTGTTTACGAGCCATTCGGGGTCCTCAAAATCCCCCCCCCCCCTCTCAGGGGTCAAAACCCTAAATGTAGAAAATTTCAAAAATCATTCTCTTTTGATTTTTAGTGTTTCCCTGCCATTCAGGGTCCTCAAAATTAACCCTTCCCCATCTGGGGACATAGCCCCAAAATCTCGAAAATTTCAGGAATTTCAAATATCATTTCTTTTGATATGGAGTGTTCCGAACCATTCGAGGTCCTGAACCTTCACCACCCCCCCCCCCCCCTTTTCCCAAAAGTGAAAGCTACAAAATTTCGAATAATTGGAGAAAATTGTATTAAAATTAAGTCATTACGAACTAAAGTGTACGGGGGATGGTGGAACTTTCACCCAAAGTCGACTTCCCACCCAATTTTGAGGGGGGGGGGGGAATGCAAAACCCCAAAATTACGAAAAATTTCTTAAATTTAAGAATACATTTTTAATATTTGGAGTGTTTCCGAGCCATTCGGGGTCCTCAAACTACCCTCCCCCCACAAGGAGTCAAAGACCCAATAATTAAAAATATCTCCCAAAATTTCAAAAATCTATTTTATTTCGATTTAGAGTGTTCATGAGCAATTCGGGGTCCTCAACATCACCCCCCCCCCCCCAGAATGAATAAAGGGGTCAAAACCCCGAAATTTAAAAAATTTAAAAAATCATTCTTTTTCGATTTTTGTGTTTCCCTGCCATTCAGGGTCCTCAAAATCACCCCTCCCCTTCTGGGGACAAAGCCCCTAAATTTAGAAAATTTCAGGAATTTCAAATATTTCTTTCGAGATGGAGTGTTCCAAACCATTCGAGGTCCTGAACCTCCATACACCCCCCCCCCCCCCTCCTTCTCAAAACTAAAAGCCCCAAAATTTCTAAATATAAGAATATATATGATTGGATGTTGGCATGTATGACGTCGATAAACTCTTACACTGTTTGACTGATCGCCATGAAAGTTGGCACAGCGAAGTGTTTTTATGATGGAAAAGGTTTTTATGCTATCCATTTTTTTTGTAACTCGCCGCTAGATGGCGCTGTAGCGCAACAACTTCTAAACCTTTCAACCGATCGCCATGGGTAAACAGAAAATCATAGGTTACAGATACACAAACAGTAATTGTGTGTCTTTTCTTAATGTCCACCACACTGGACATATCGCTATCCATTTTGCTGTAGCTCGCGGATAATATATCACCCGGTGTTCAGCCCGGGCGAAGCCGGGTACTGCAGCTAGTATCTTATATAAAATTCTCGTGTCACAGTGTTAGTTACCATACTCCTCCGAAACGGCTTGACCGATTTTTATGAAATTTTGTATGCATATTCAGTAGGTCTGAGAATAGGCTACTATCTATATTTCATTCCGCTAAGTGATAAGGGTTGTCCACCCCTAACATTTTTTGGACAAAATTTTTATTTTTTTATAATGTGGCATTAAAAAATATATACAACCCTAAATTTTCACCCTTATATCACTAACCCTTAATTTTTAATAGAATTTTATATTTTTCAACTCCGATCGATAGCTTACCAATTACACTTGATCAACCTTCCCCGCATACAGTGAGCTCATTACCTGGATTAACACATAGACCACATATTAACATGAAATTCCATCCCTAAAGGAGTGAAAAAGTGATAATTTCATTTTATAACAGAAAAAATCATAGGTCATAGACATACAAATAGTGAGTGAGTGTCATTTATCTATGTCTGCCACACGATCATATACATAGTAAGGTCTGGCAAATTCATATTTTTGAAGTTATACTTCTATTGCGACTTCCAACAAGGTTACGTTAAACGTTTAACGCTCCTGGGGAGGGGTAATAGAAAGAGAGAGAGCGAGAGTGAATGCGTGCAACTCGAACGTGCTATTGTAAGGAACTAAGTAGAGAGTAAGAAAAAAATAAAGATCCTGACAGTTTGTGGTATCGCCATATTTGTTTCAATTTTCAATACCCTTTTTGTATATTACAATTTATATTGCAGAAAAAAAATCATGTTTCATAGACACATAAATAGTGAGTGTGTGTCATTTCTCTATGTCCACGAGGTCTCGCCAATTTTCGTCAATTTTCTCCTTGGGGCGAACCCGTCCGCTTAGTTAAATAAACAGCTTTTATCGTAGAATGATTTCATGATTTATTTTAGTTTGATTTGATACAATATAATTTCACTAAAAATCAATTTCTACCCCTTCCTATTTTCATTTCCACATTATGAAGTTTCACTTCTTCCGCGCGGAGGGACTCCACGCACTATTTTTGCATGCAATTAAAAACTATTTTTTAATGATGCCAAAGAAATATAACTTCTCACGCGCGTATTTAAGTACACGCACCCAGTTTTTTTCTCCTTGGTGAGACCAGCCCGCTTAGTGGAGCTCGCAGCGGCTAGCAAAATAAAGGCGCCAATAACAGTTTTGTTCTTAACTTCGTCAATAGATAGAGTTATTTGCCTTGAATTTCAAACGCACCATCGTTTGATGCGTTTGTCATGTCTTTAATTTTCGTTTGTTTGTGCAGTATGCGTTCCTATACCATTCATCCGATTGCGATGAAATTTTGGTGAGTGGTTATGCGCATGCCCGTGAAGGTTTCGAGACGGTATTACTATTTTGCAATAGTTGGAGCACAAATCTTTTCAAAAAATGTGTTTATTTCATATTATATAGCGGCACGTCTTCTGTTTTTGATGTATAAGTGCGCACGCATGACACAATTTATTTAAATATAAAAGAGAAGCTGAGATAGAGTGATATATAGAGTGAGATAGAGAGAGACAGTGATATAAGTTGAGATAGAGCGAGGTATAGAGAATTAAATGGGTTTGATAAAGAGATATATAGATGTATAGAGCTATATAGAGATTTATATATAGAAGAGATAGAGATAGTGGGAGTTATATATGTATCTATGTAGATATAAAGAGATAAATAGAGATAGAGAGATACATATATAAATATATAGATGTAGATAGAGATAAATATATATTTAGATGATTTTTATATGTGTAACTGCTTCAAACATATTAAAAAAACAAAACTGAATGAGGCATTGAAATGCATGCCGAGTATTAGCTAGATAATGGAATCTTTTTAATATTATTAATCTCTTATTTTTAAGCTTTTTTCTATAGTGATTTATAGAGTCTAGACTACATACAGACCACCAATTTTTTTTTAGATATACACAGGTAAATAACTATACACTGGCAGAACAACGTCTGTCGGGATCTGAAAGTGATATAAATTATTTTGCACACTTGACATTCAAATTAAGAAGACAATAATTACTGTCTACATCTGATTTCTAAAAGGTCCCCTTCACCCTGTGTTCAGCCCGGGCAACGCCGGGTACTAAAGCTAGTAGGTATATAAATTTTTAATTATATATCACGTTGCATCAGAATCTTCTTTATCTAAAATAAACATGATCAGTGTGAAAAAATGTAAATGTTTAATCACTAACGTTAGGTCGACTAACTAAAAGTAACATGTATCATGTACACGTTATTTTTAATTAATTTAACCTCTTGAAACGGTTTGCATTCAAAAAAATTATTAAAAACCAAATTTATAACGCCGAACATTTTTATTTCTTAGAAAAAATAAAAATCATTATTATCAGAAAATTTCAAGTGTGGCTTTGATGAAAGAAAATCCACATAGGTATACGTTTGTCTGTAAATCTGTAAGGGGGTGCCTCCCATTTCAGGTGATGATTTTATATTTATATTAATCACTGATAAACTTTTAGACTTGTTCAATTGTTTAACTTTCACGAAATAAAATATACATACAGCGCATACTTTTTGCATAGGCAATTAGCTGTCAAAGTTACATTTTTAACGTTTTTGAGTTGTACAAATAAGGAGAATTTTATTTATTGCAGAACTGAAACTTTTTAGGTTTAACTGCAATACCACTGGCTAATTCATGATGTGGTTTGCATTTCCATCACAAAAACTCATTTATGTTTCTTGGCTGTCAAAATCGTAACAAATTTGAGAATTTTGAAATGCCAGGTAAAATAAATTAATATTTTCTGAAGGAAATTCAAACCATTTTTTGAAGTAGCCAGTGGCATTGCAGTTAAACCTAAAAAGTTTCAATTCTGCAAGAAATTAAATTATCCTTATTTGTACAACCAAAAACGTTAAAAATGTAACTTCGGCAGCTAATTATGCAAAAAGTATGGGCTGTATATATTTTTCATTTAGTGAAAGTTAAACAATTGAAAAAGTCTACAAGTTTATCTGTTATTAATGTAAATATAAAATCTTGACCTGAAATGGGAGGCACCCCTTAAGGTATATTTGTTCTAAGAATATACTTCATTGAAAGTGGTATTATTTCGTTACCAAGTGAAACACAACCTGATTCAATTTGCAAAACTGGCAGTAAAATATTAATTTAATTAATTATTTTCTACAGCCCATTAATTAGGTAACGATAATTATATTAAGATACCCTATAATTTTGCGATATTTTATTGTTTCAAGCTAGACTTCAAAATCCCATAGATACTTGACCACTGGTAATTAGTTTATTGACGGCCATGACATGTACAACTTGTTCTAGTATTCCACTCGGTCACACTGATTGAAGCAACGATAGTGATGTATGTTTACTATTGGTTCCTACAACAGTAGGTCGAGTGCCGGGCGAGCGAAGCTTCAGTGACATTCATGAAAATTGTGTGTACTTGTATGCCGTCTATCTTAGTATCGCTTTGTAACGCAAATTGTTAATATTAGATTCCAAAACTGCAAGGAACATGTGAAAAGCTCACTACTCTGTGTAAACACAATATTTAATATACTAATTACAAAAATTCATTAGTTACTAATTTTACACCCGTAACTAAGTTACATGCAAAGGTGTTTGGGCGTGTGACCTTAATTTCAACTTCCATTCGCAGTCAAACAATCACTATTCATTAGTTACACAATCAAATAGTTATGTAGTATATCTGCCCGGTGTCTGTATGTTGAGAATAATACACTGTTCTAGCATTTTTAATAATTTTTAATCATGTATTTAAGGATTTTCGCGGAAGTGTCCTGCTATCTGAAATAATTTGTATGTTTCGAAATATTATTTCGGGTTTTAAATTTAGCGACTTGGCACATAAATCTGTAAGTCCGATGTTCTAATCCAAGACAAATTATACTACGAATAACTTATGTAATTATTTTAATACGGGATTCATTACTTATTTTGTCTCACATAAACAAATAAATTTAATTTGCTGGCTCACAGTAGTGAAAATATATTCAGTGAAAGTAATTTACGGATGTAAAAACACTTTCAAGAGTGTATTTTATTTGTTTAAGACAAAACAATGACTCGTGATATGAAATACCGATATTGAAATCACGAATAAACACGTCGTTACATAATAATAAATAAACACTTATTTTGTTATAAAACAGTTAGTTGTTTATGCTGATCATAGAGAAACAAAGCATTTATAGGCATATATAAACTACTTTCTGTAGTGACTCTTCCTAAAAATTAGTCGCCGTAACTGCACTGTATGACTGATAAAGATCCTGGCCATACGGAGTACCTTATTTGTTTGTTCATTTTTCTTGATACGTGATATTTGTATAAATAAGTATGACTACAAATATAAAGAATACAAGTCTAAAATAGTCAATGCAACAAATGCATTGGACTACATATTTTTAACATTAAAGAACTATCTTTATCATACTCTACTTTAAATTTAAAATAACTCATTTGCAGGTAGTGGAAGAATACGCGGTAATTTGTTTTTTTACGGATTTGGTAAATAAATAATAATTTATCTGTTAACTTATACAGTATAATAACAAACAGTTTATATTAAAAAATCTATAAGGTTATCGCATAATTAGAAAACAATTTCATGAAATGAAATGGAAGAAACGTTTAAGCGTAATGTAGGACTCTTGTTAAGTTACTTAGTAATACGTTTTCATAACTGTATGAATACGAATTTAGTACAGCATACTCCTTACGTCATGTTAATTTAATGTGGGTTAAGGTAATTTTTGAAAAACCTTGACGATAAAATTTTATTTTAAATTTACAATGTAAGTTTTAATAGTTCAAAGTGAGGTCTACAACAAAAAATAAACACACAGAAGTACAAATGTATACCGTACAGTGTTATCCTATCCATTCAAGGGTAACGCCTAAAAAACGTGAAGTGAGTCGTATTACGATAAAAATAATTTATTTATTACAATAAATGTTGCTTTCATTTTGTATTTTTTTCGATTATATTTACTTGCATAATCTAAGTCTATTTACACGTAATTTCTCCATATAGTGTGAATATACATTCCATTTATTTCGTCAAAGAAAATACTAATAAGTGTAACTTACGCGAAAATGATTTCTAGTTTTGGGGGCATTCAAAAGATTGTCTGCCCAGCGAAAATCATACCGCAATTGTTTCCTTAAAACCAACATCCTTCTTCTCCCAGGTGTTTATTATTTTCATTATACTACAAATAAATTACCGGTATGCGTAAAACAATTTGTACGGCAATGTAAAATTATGCTGTATGCACTAATATATAGGTAAAATAAAATCCACTTACCTTGCAGAAGTTACATGTTCACTGATGTACTTTCGTCGAAAAATTCTTCTGGAGTGCTAATACGTTCACCAGTCACTGCTTCAAATATACTACTGACGCCAAACCTCTTCACGCAGGACTGCAGGATGGGCAAGATGGTCATAAAATCGCTTATGATCCTTCCCGTTTCCTGTTGACCGGCTGAAAACGGCACGCACCGCTTTTACAACATGGCATAAAATGTTTCCCCGACCGCCTTCAAAGCAAAGATACATCTGTCCAGGGAAAAAAAAATATTATTGCGGTATTTTCAAAGAAGGGCAATGTATCCGAAAAATTATCTCCAAAAAGGTAAAGTTTCTAGAAGATAATGCTGGAACATTAAAACATTCAAAAATACAGGTTCTCACTCTCTCTCTCACTCTCTCACTCTCTCACTCTCTCACTCTCTCACTCTCTCACTCTCTCTCACTCTCTCACTCTCTCTCTCACTCTCTCTCTCACTCTCACTCTCTCACTCTCTCTCTCTCTCTCTCTCTCTCTCTAAGATGATGAAAAAAATGAACTAAAAGAATCTCGGTTTCTCGGTTTTCAAACTTGAAACCATATACATACATGTCTGCAGTAGCGCGGCGTGACCGCGCGTCTCCACATATCACAGCCAGCGAACCGCCTTCCCCCTGCTCTTCATCCAACCTACCTCGGCGCTGATACCCTGCACCTGCTGAGTGTCACCGACATGCACCCCGCGCCTCCCCTCGAAAAGTTTCTCCGGCGCTATCTGCTGTCTGGATACTTCTGTAGAAGCCGACTCTTCCAGATTGATGTGTCTCAAACTGGCAGTGCCTTTGTGATCTGCCCCGCGCTTTCTGAACATCTTCCCAGGCAGCTGTTGTTCGGCCTCTGGTAAGACCGCTCCCAAAGATTACTCGGTGGTTGCAATCTCTAACGGGTAGAAATCATGTTGCAATTTTGGAGCACTAACGACCAAATTTCGGCACTATTGGGTTATAAGTAAGGTTACCTAGAAATAGAAGCTTTACTAAGTGTATATATATATATATATGTGTGTGTGTGATTTTAAGATTTTATCTTCATGTCATTTTGAGAATATCATGTAGGATTAGACATACCGCTCTTGGAACATTCTGTGTACGCCATTTAAATATGTCGAAACATTTTATGAATTGTTCTTTCACACAGACTAACTCCAAATTTGTAAATTATATTCAGGCGATATCGAGGTACTTAATCACGGGCTTGTTGTGTTCCATGTTCATCTACTATGTTTCTGCAATAAAATTAATATTTTCTCAGAACAGTAGCCCTAATATACTTTACTTTATGTCAACTTTTGTAATTTAAAGTATATACATATAAATAAATATTTTGAATTAAAAATGGATATATAAAATGTATTTGTGTACGTTCATTTTATTTTATATATCGAATCAATTTTTGTCACAAAATGAGTAACGACTTGTTTCCCATATATGTGACATGTAGGTATAACAACTGGCGATAGAGAAGATGGGATAAATTATATTTTGTAGAATGAACTGTGGTGAGACATTGTTGACTTTCCAAATTTGTGCAGTGTTGTTAAGATTTTATTTAAATTTTAATTAAGCAAATAGGAAAAGTATGTTCCGGAGCAACATGAGACTGAGGATTATTGAAATCAGCTGGTGGTCGTGTTGGAATTGCAGAAATGGCCACTAAATTATACATATCCGCATCATACATTAGACTAATCGTGAGCAAATATTAATGAATTTCGCACATCTATTAATGATATATGCCTATAAATATCCGAAATTTTGCATAATTTTATGTACTGTTTTACGATTATTCCATATATTCCTAAAAATTTCCCTAATTACCCTTTAAAAAATATATCTAAATATCACTTAATCATCATGAAAATCCACAAAAAGATACAATTAAAAAATTAGCCATAAATTCATTCAATCTGTATTAACACATGCTTTTTAAACTTCAAAGCCATCTATCCATCAGTTATTTGGTTATTATTTAACTTTACAAGTATTTAGAAACAAATATGTAAGCATTTTTGTAATTAACATCTGCGTATTAAATTTGAAGGGCTTCAGTGTTTTGGTTAAGAAATTATGCATGTGTACGATTATAGAGCATGTTGTGTAAAAATGGTTTATTAATGCATGAGTGTATGTGTAACTGGGCCTTGCATATTAATTTTTTAAAGGGCATAAATGTTTTGGTTACGAAATTAGGATAGGGTATGCTTTTAGAGCAACTTGTGTTAAAATGGACGATTTTTGTGTAGGTGTATTTGTAATGGACATCTGCGTAGGAAATTTGAAGGGCGTAAGTCGTTCAGTTACGAAATGAAGCATGTTGTTATAAAATGGATGATTTGCACATATATTTATGTTGTTCAGCCAATAAATGTGTATTTTGGAGGACGTAAGACCTTTGGTTACAAAATTAATCATAGGTATGATTATAAAGCGAAATAATAACAAAAGGGCGTAACTGTGTAAGCATACTGGTAACAGATGATTTTTTTTGCGTCTGAGCGTTTTTATCGTGAAGTTGTGGCTTCTTTTTGGCCTTTTTCTGTGGCTTTTCAGGATTAAAAAAAATAGGATACGTAATTGCTTTGTGACTCTTATTTTAAAAAAAGGACATTAGGAATATTTCTAGGGAAATATGGGAATACTTGAAATTTTTCGAAAATTATATCACTGTGTGCCATTTTGCTGTCAAAAAACGTTCCCGAAAGTGCTGATGTTTATTAAAAATTCTAGGACCCCAATACTCTTAAAACACCAAATGTATTTATGTGAAGTTATATAACACAATTGTATTTTAATAACAACATTTGTAATTATGATATCGAAACTGTGGTGTCCTCTGTGAAGTAGTATAGTGTATAGATATAAAAAAATAAAAAAATATTAAAGTTAATTCTGTGACCTGATGTTGGACAATTTCTTTTATTTTAAATAGAATTTATTTTTATTTTCGTTCCCTTAACTAAGCTGTTCTATGTATAAAAGAATATGTATGTATATACATATGTTTTTGCTCAAAAAGAAATTTATAACGTGTAAATTACGAACATAAAATCTTAATATTATATTTTAATACCTAGTATTGAATGGTTAAAACTTAATTTCCTAACTTCTGCGACTAATGGTTTGGGATGTATATAATGACTGTATGAGTCCGACAGTCGGTTAAACGTTTGAATTAATACACGTAAAATTTTATTTAAAAGAATCCAAGGGAGTTTTGACACAAGGTAAGTACTTATAGCTGGCAACACTGATATATTACCTTTAAATAAATATACAAAGTTACAACAGTTGCCCCTAATCAATATTTTCTTTCATTTACAGTAATTATATTAGATAGTTTTGGGTCGCATTTTTATTACAACATAATCGGCCATAAAAGTTGCAATTTTGGAACACTAACTACCATTAACGGCAGTAACCAGCACTAACGTAGCACTAACGAATGCATTCATTGAAGTTTACGTATTGTGCTTTTTCCTTGACGTCAAGCCAGCCCGGATCACTAAATCGGCCATAAAAGTCGCAATTTTGGAGCACTAACCACCAAATTGACTAACCAGCACTAACGTAGCACTAACGAAAGCAATTATTGAATTTTTCATATTGTGATTTTTCCTATGTTTCCAGGCCAGCTTGATGTCAAGCCAGCCCGGATCACTAAATCGGCCATAAAAGTTGAAATTTTGGAGCACTAACGACCAAATTTTTGCACTAACCAGCACTAACGTAGCACTAACGAATGCATTCATTGAATTTTCCGTATTGTGCTTTTTCCTATGTTTCCGGGCTAGCTTGACGTCAAGCCAGCCCGGATCACTAAATCGGCCATAAAAGTCGCAATTTTGGAGCATTAACCACCAAATTTTTGCACTAACCAGCACTAACGTAGCACTAACGAATGCATTTATTGAATTTTTCATATTGTGCTTTTTCCTATGTTTCCGGGCCAGCTTGACGTCAAGCCAGCCCGGATCACTAAATCGGCCATAAAAGTTGCAATTTTGGAGCATTAACGACCACATTTCGGCACTAACCAGCACTAACGTAGCACTAACGAATGCATTTATTGAATTATCCGTATTGTGCTTTTCCTATGTTTCCGGGCCAGCTTGACGTCAAGCCAGCCCGGATCACTAAATCGGCCATAAAAGTCGCAATTTTGGAGCACTAACCACCAAATTTTTGCACTAACCAGCACTAACGTAGCACTAACGAATGCATTTATTGAATTTTTCATATTGTGCTTTTTCCTATGTTTCCGGGCCAGCTTGACGTCAAGCCAGCCCGGATCACTAAATCGGCCATAAAAGTCGCAATTTTGGAGCACTAACCACCAAATTTTTGCACTAACCAGCACTAACGTAGCACTAACGAATGCATTTATTGAATTTTTCATATTGTGCTTTTTCCTATGTTTCCGGGCCAGCTTGACGTCAAGCCAGCCCGGATCACTAAATCGGCCATAAAAGTTGCAATTTTGGAGCATCAACGACCACATTTTGGCACTAACCAGCACTAACGTAGCACTAACGAATGCATTCATTGAATTTTCCATATTGTCCTTTTTCTTTTGTTTCCGGGCCAGCTTGACGTCAAGCCAGCCCGGATCACTAAATCGGCCATAAAAGTTGCAATTTTGGAGCACTAACGACCAAATTTCGGCACTTACCAGCACTAACGTAGCACTAACGAATTTTGAAAAAAAATTATTCCCGACGAAATATGACCGGGCCCACTTGACGGACATCCCGCCATGTCAGGGGTGTATCTGTGTCGGCGAGGAGACGCTCGCTGGTGCTTGCAGCGCGGTATAGGGCTCTGAGCCAGTGCGCAGTCTTCTCTTTAGTGCATAGGTAGAGACCTGAAAAATTCGCGGGTTCATTTCGTGTTATGCTAAAAATTCAAATAATTATACTTTAGTGCTGCTTCTGTCATTGGTTCACTGTTAATCTGGAGGAATGAGGGCCAATTAGAGGTACTCACTCATAGAAGTGTCGAATCACAGGCCACCCAGTCGAGACGACTAACAAGTCAGCAGCCAATGAACAGTTGGCATTTGCCCGAGTGTGTAGAGGAAATTGTAGTCTATCCTGGAGGTCATTCAACCCGCGAATTTTTCCGGTCTCTATGCATAGGGCAACTACGAGACTTGATCGGTGACTGTAACATTACACGGAGGAGAAATGAAGATAAAGGTGTAATGCAAGTTCCGTAAGTGCTTTCAAGAATCACTACCGGTTGTTTTATGCCTAATAATTACTCCGAAAACACGCCTTTTAGCCATTTTTTAACTCTTCTGAAAAATGCAGTTTAAAACGTTAAATCAGGAAACAAAATTACGTATCGGCCCTCGGCGAATTTTTAAATGCTTTTCGTAAACAGATGTCGCTCGGATATCTTGGGTAGTTTTCAACAAATCACGTGTTTTTACCTGAAGCTCTGACCACCGTAAGTGTGTCTGAGTAGGCAGCGCCCTTATGGGTGATTACCGTATAGACAGGTAAAAATCACGGATTCATTTTGCGATACACTAGAATCCAAAAACATTTACTTTTTTGGTGCTGCAGTGATTGGGTCACAGTTTATCTGAAGGACTCTGAGCCAATGAAAAAAAAATTACACAAAAAGTAACATCGATTCAAAGGCATCACAGTTAATAGGTGTCATGAGTCAGTAGGCAATGAGTAGAGACCTGCAAAATTCGCGGATTCATTGACCTCTAGGATAGACTCCACAGTCCTTTAAATACTCGCGGAAATGACACCTGTTCATTGGCTACTGACGCGTGAGACGTCTCAACTAGGCTGTCCGTAATTCGGCACTTTCTTGGTTTAGTGTTTCCCATTGGCTCACAGTTCCCCGGATAAAATGTGGGCCAATCGCAGAAGCGGTACGAAGGTATAGTTGTTTTGATGCTAGCCTATCGCGAAATGAATCCGCAAATTTTGCATGTCTCTAGAATGAGCATATTTATTTTGCCCAAGTACGTAGAGGATTGTGGAGTCCATCTTAGAGGTCGTTGAAACTACGAATTTTTTTCGGTCTTATAGGAATTAGGCCTCGCCATCTTTCAATTTAAAATGTTTCGATATCGCTTGCAGTAAAGCTTACGTGCTAAATATTTAGAGTCAACATGACATAGACTTAGGTGCACATTTGAAAAAAAAGGTTTCTCATTGGCTTATAACATATCAGGTAAGCTGTGAGTCAATGGTACGAGAAGCACAAATGACCTACTTCTGTATAGTGCATTACAGCTTCTCTTAAGAATTTGGAATCGACTTCTGACAATCATTCCTGCCAACACTGCACAAAAAAGGTTAATTGCACATATTGTCGTGTTCTTGGTCGGTACAAAAAGGACCATGTTATTTTCTGTGTTAAAAAATTTGTAGCATTGTCTGCGTTTCGTCGATCGATGGATAGGTTTTTATTTCAAATGCATGTCTACTGTCAGCACACCAACAACAGCCACCGGTCGCAGAAGTAAACGCATCCTGAATGGCCCGGCCGAACAGGACAATGGGATTCACTTGCAGACGGCCGTCAATTACAAGGTCACAATCGCTAGCGCAAGAATACACAGAAAACAAATTTCTGTACTTTTACAAAAGATTCCTTTGGAAACCAGTAGCCAAGTAATTGTTTGTAATACTACAAGAATTACTTATAGCGTGACTATTTACCACACATGGCTATGGTTATTTTTGCATATATCAAATACGTTATTCGAGATAATACCGAGTATTTATTAGAAAAATTTGCACATTTTTAAATATTTTAATTGATGATTCATTGAAGCATAATTTTTTTTTAACCTTGGAAAAGATAATAGAATTTTCAATAATTTGACTTTGTTTTGTTTTATTGTGCTTATTACGTGCACAGTTAATACCGGAAAGCTGACTTAAATTATTGTAGGTACTAGCATAACACAAAACATAAATTCACGGGTAAGAATTCGAATTCAGTATCACTGCGAGCACTATTTTGTAGTGATAGAGTTGCTTTCATATAACTGTACAAATATCTGTAATTTCAAATAAATATTTATGTTACATTAAAAAAAATACAATATACCTTTATTGCAGTCTAATGAGCGTTATTATTATTATTATTATTATTCGCGAAACGTACCCTAATGTGTTCGGTTTAACTGAAATGCATGGCACTTATTTGTCTATGGTATGCAACCTCTTGGCACGAGTCTTTATGTGCTTATCACTGTTAAAGACATTCATCTTAAATAAACGAATAACGCTAGTTACAAATTAAACAGAAGAATTTCGCAAATTGACAGTTTATCTTCACAAATTTACGGATACTAAGTTAACCTAATTTGAATCCACAAGAATAAATCTGGTTTATTACCAAAACATTAAAAATAACTGTTAATACTAATGCAAAAAAAAAACACTCTTGTTACTTATATGTAGAGACCTGTAAAATTCGCGGATTCATTCCAGATAGGATAGAGTCCAAATACTTTTGGCATTATTTTGCTTCAGTGATTGGGCCACAGTTTATCTGAAGGACTCTGGGCCAATGAAAAATCTTTAACAGAAGAATTAGCGAATCACGATCATTCCAGTCAACAGGTGTTACGAGCCGGTAACCAAACAGCAGATGTAATTTGCACGAGTGCATAGAGGATCATGGAGTCTATCCTTTAGGGATTTGAAATAGCAATTTTACAGGTCTCTACTTATATGTATTATTTTTACTCTAAAAACTGAACTCTGAAGTCGAAACACGGTGTAGTTTCTATGAAGATACAGTTATCTGAAATTACGAAGGAAACCATGATTGAAAAGTCAGTAACTTTACTGCAAATCCTAACAGCTTGAGACCGGAAAAATTCGCGGGTTGAATGACCTCCAGGATAGACTACAATTTCCTCTACACACTCGGGCAAATGCCAACTGTTCATTGGCTGCTGACTTGTGAGTCGTCTCGACTGGGTGGCCTGTGATTCGACACTTCTATGAGTGAGTACCTCTAATTGGCCCTCATTCCTCCAGATTAACAGTGAACCAATGACAGAAGCAGCACTAAAGTATAATTATTTGAATTTTAGCATAACACGAAATGAACCCGCGAATTTTTCAGGTCTCTACTAACAGCGTAACCGCACGACGCGACGTCGAAAAACCGCCTTTGTCTTTTTATTTCGCCACGGTCGGCGGACAATGATGCAGACTTGGCCGCGCGACGGTGAGCCGGGACTGCCGCACACTGTGTGTCTGGTCAGCGTCCAGCCGAGAGGCTAATGTCCGGCGCGCACGTCAGCCCGGGCTATACTCGGCGCCGCTAATGAAGACGCCGGCGAGTGAAATACGAGCTCCGAGATGCTTGGCGTCGCGACGAAGTGCAGCCACGCAGCTGAAGCTTTCCCAACCCCCCCTCCCCACTAACCATTAGACTCTTGGCAGCTCGAGGACCCGCGAGAGCAGGCTCTTGAAAGTCGGTGACGGGCGAAGGCTTTTGCGCTACGGATACGCCGCGCCAAGACTACGTACGCCCTGCATCCCGATATACCTAGTTTAGTGTAATCCGAACACTCCGACCCTCCGCAACAGATCCGGTTCACATAATTAGGGACACCTGTATTTCGCGAATACATTTCGTGTCAAGGTATTTCACAAAATACTGTAACTTTTCTCCTGTGGTTATTGGCTGTGGTCGGTGAGAGGTGTCGTCCCGCTCTTAACGGGACCAATGAGAATGTGGTCACCGTACTGCTGCACCCTCACAATTTGCCATATGACTCTTAGAAAAAGTCACAGTATTTTGTGGAATACCTGAACACGAAATGTATTCGCGAAATACAGGTGTCCCTACACATTATATATAAACATAGGGACATGCAGATTTCGCGAAAAGATTTCGAGACTAGATGAAAGTTAAAACACTGTAGCGTCGTCTGTGTTTCGTGATTGGGTGAGTTTCTCCCAGGTACATATCGATTGAAACAACACCAATCACAGTGATTCAGTGCGGAAGTAAACGCGTCCTGAGTGGCTCGGTCAGATAAAGCAACGACTTCTCTCGCAGACGGCAGCCAATCACCATGGAAGAAGCCACAGGAGCGGGTATAAGTTTAATAATAGTGTTCAGATCTTTTCGCGAAAAATACCTGCCCCTATATAAACCGCATGTCCATAAAATAATGTTCCAGTTATAGTATCGATTGTAAGCGTTGTATGTGTTGGATAAATTCAAAAGTAACTTAACAATTTTAAATAAACCCATTCGCAAGTACTGCTTTGTTATTTTCTCGCTTGCAGTGAGAAAGAATGGCTCTTTCCCCAATTAGTAGAAGGTGAACCTGTAATTGTTATTTGACAACAGGATGGAGACCCTCCTCATTTGAATATCATTGTACGAGAGTGGTTGAACGTCCAAGTCCCTGAACATTGATTGGTCGTAATGGTCGAGACGACAGAGCTCTTTTTCGCATGCCTCCACGACATCATTGTATACAATTTTCTAATGATTTAAAATGTTTTCTTTCTACTTCACGTACGTCATTACCGGACCCCTACATTTTTACGGTATCCTGTATTCTGAATTCGACCGACAAAATGTCGGTATGTAGGCTCATCACGACTACATAAGCTGAAAACATCAAATATAATAGTTAAGCTGTTACACTGAGCGTCTGGATTGTGTTTAATTGAATGAAATTCTACAACCACCGCGAATTTGTAGCTGTAGCAAAATTATTTCATTGAAATAATTGGAAGCAATACCTTTATTTTCTACGTCTTTTTATGTCATGTAAATACATCCAATACAAAATTCACGGTAGTTCTATAACTTCATTAAATTAAACATTATTCAAACGCTCAGTGATCTAGCTTAAATATTTCTCTATTATTTACAGTAAGAAAGTTGTTCAGTTCCAACTTCAAAAGCGTATTTTAGACCATAAGTCGTATATGTTTTCAACTTATTTTGCCGTGGTGAACTTGCAGCCGAAATTTGCTGGTAGAATTCAGACTCATCCTGTGTACATTGAAATATACTTTGGCATTAGGCTTCGTTGATAACATTGTTCCAATAGCGTTGAACACATACCACTAACCAGGAACTGGAGAAATTCGCGGGTAACAGTGGGATTTTTAGGATGGACTCCGCAGTGCGCTCTATACTTGGGTAAATATCACCTAGTCATTGACTGCTGACTTTGTGAGATGTCTTAAATGTGTAGCTTTTTAATACGATACTTCTTTGGTTGAGTTTTCATAATCGGCTCCAGCTCCAGAGTCAGAAATATAACATTTTTGCGCCAATAGCAAACGCAACACGAACGTACAAGTATTTGAATTTTAACCTATCGCGAAATGAATGGGTGAATTTTTACAGTCCGACATCTAACTCAACGCAAGTACAATGGGAAAGTAATTGCTAGACACCCCGGAAATTTCGCGGATAATTTTCGTCACACGGGAGACTCCAAACACTTATTACCTTCCATTGTTTTAATGATTGGATCACAACTGGTTGGACACTCCCCTCTACGGCTGTGGACCAGTCAACTACCAGTTAACAGCAAAGTGGTCTATCACATCTACTCACTCCGAAGAAAGGGTGGTTCTACAGTAAGGAACCAGCCAGCAGGAAACACATGTTTGTAGAGTTATATACAGGACTGTGTATTTTAGCCTGACGCTGTGTGAATACTCGAGATTTTCGGGTCTCTAGTAATCATCTACATGATTTTGGGAAACCGTAGGATTTTGACCCTGGGTCCTACCGAAATGTGAGCCCATATTTTTTTTTTTTTTACCACAGCGCGAAACTCGCTCGCTAAATTCCGGCTGAGGTTAGCCGGCTCGGTGGCGGGAAAGTCGTGGGTTCGGTTCTGGGTTGGAACAGGAAATCTTTTTGTTGCGTTTATTACGGACATTCCTACGAGCGGAACTGACCACCCAACCACCTGTCCAGCTCGAACATCAGACATAAATGAGATAATGACAAGGCCTAAGAGAGCTTACTGGCGCTGTCTTGTATCCAAACCATAGATTATTTCACGTTCGGCTAGATTCAACTTGCTTGTATGAAAAAAAAATCTTGCAATATTTAGAAAGCACGTAGGTCAATAACAAGGTCACACATGATTGGGTAACCACTTCTTCTCCTTGCTTATAACTAGGGACAACTGTATTTCGCGAATACATTTCGTGTCTAGGTAGATCGCAAAACACCGTAGTTTTTTTCTTGTAGTTATTGGCTGTGGTCGGCGAGAGGTGTTTTCCCGCACTTGACGGGGCCAATGGGAATGTGGATACCGTACTGCTGCACGCACACGATTCGCCATTACTCTAAGAAAAAGCTACTGTGTTTTGTGACATACATTGACACTAAATGTATTCGCGATATACAGGTGTCCCTACTTACTAGAGACCTGAAAAAATCGCAGATTCATTTCGCGATAGGCTAGAATCCAAATACGTTTGCCTTCTTGCTGCTTCAATAATTGGTCCACAGTTCATCCGAAGTACTCTGGGCCAAAGAAAATCCCCCATCACGAGCATCCCAGTTGACAGGTGTCACGAGCCAGTGTAGCCAATGAGCAGATGTAATTTGCCCGAGTGCATAGAGGATCATGGAGTCTATCCTATAGGTCATTGAAACTGCCAGTTTTTCCGGTATATAATTATAACTCATTGTCGTCAAGGGTTGTGTCAAGAGAAACATAGTCTAATAATCAACCGTGAAGAATATGTATATGTGCTTAAAGTCTACTTTGATAGCCAACTGATTCCCAAAATAATTGTGGCTCTACTTAATCACGCCTAATGGTCTTATATACTATGTTGTTAATCTGTAAGCTTGCAGCAATGGCCCGGCCTGGGATTAAAAACGCAACATTACAAGTTTTCTAAAAAAAAATAAACCGTTACGTGGTGAAATAAAATAAAACCTGGGTTGGTAATGTTATGGACGAGCTCCATTTTCAGCTTAATTGAAGCCCCGGGAAGGTCAAATCTAAGCCTGGCGACGTCCGCCATCTTGGCTTTCTTCCTCTCCCTGCAGGGTCTGGTTCGTTAGGGCACCGGCGAGTGGCGCCTTTTAGGAAAAGTCATAAGCTGTTCTTTCTCTAATAATTGTTTCTTGCAATTCCAATTGTATAAATTCTTCATGTGCCTTGACATTCAAATTTTTTCGCAGTATTTACCTCATTTAGTCTCGCAGTTGTGTCATCGTTAACTTTTTAAAAACTTTCAAAACTTTGTCAAAAAATTAGTTTACTATTTTCTGCACAAAATGTTATTTTTTTTTAAAAAAATTCAGATTGGTTAATGGGAGTGTGCAATATCCTCCCTCAAAGTAGGTGCGTAACCAGGAGTTAAACGTTCCAGAAACTTGCCTACTATTTGTGATGACATGTATATATACACACATTTTTTTTTACAATATTGCATGCGTGTACTAGAGACCGGAAAAATTCGTGGATTCATTTCACGACAGCTTAAAATTCATATAGTTATACCTCAGTGCTGCCTCTGCTATTGGCTCACAACTCACCTGTATGACTCTGGGCCGGTGAGAAACTCTCAACCGAAGCTGTGTCGAATCACAGGCCGCTACATTGGGACACCTTCACAAGACAGCGGCCAATGAGAGGGTGACATTTGACCGAGTGTACGTAGAACTATAAAGTTCATCCTAGATGTCATTGAACCCGCGAATTTTTCCGGTCCCTAGCGTGTACCATTACTAGAGATACGGAAATTTCGCGCATTTATTAAGTTGCGAGTTAGTATTCAAACCTTCACACTCTCGCACGGTGTTTCATGATTGGACCGCGCAGTTATTTGGGCACGCCCCTCTAAATGAATCGGCCACTTATTGTCGAATTAATGGCCGCCACTGTAGAATGAATGGTTCGCCGGCGGAGCGGGTTCGCGGAGCGGTTTACGGCGCTCGCATAAATTGAAGGGTGTAGCTGCACCACTTCCGCCGCCCCGGGTTTACGCCCTTGCGGCGCGCGCCCGACATCTGGGGCAAGCGTCTTGAGGCGCAGTTCCGTGGGAGGGATACTGCCTGCCCGACTCTTCAGTCTGCCTCACTCTCAGATTGCAGTTCAGAGCAGATGGCGACCACGGCTGCCTGATTGGTAGGGGCAGGCATTTTTCGCGAAAAGATCTGAACACTTAATAGACTGAAACAAGTTATACCCGCACCTGTGGTTTCTTCCTTGTGATTGGCGGCCGTCTGCAAGAGAAGTCGTTGCCTTATTTGATCGAGCCTATCAGGACGCGTTTACTTCCGCACTGAATCACTGCGATTGGCGTTGTTACAATCGGTATGTACCTGGGAGAAACTCACCCAATCACGAAACACAGGCGGTTCTACAGTGTTTTAACTTTCATCTATTCTCAAAAATTTTTCGCGAAATCTGCATGCCCCTACTGATTGGTACTACCCGGCTTGTTAACATTAAAAATGTAATTGTGTTACAATCTTTAACTATAATAAATTTTAATAACTCTGTACGAGTATACGATAATACAGTCCGTAAAGTAATAATATACTCTGTATAATATCAGTACTCTTTGAATGAGTGAGTAAAGTATTATTGTGTTCCTTGGTGTATAACAGTAGTGAACACTCTTTCAATCTCTATATAAATAATACAATAATACACATTCTAATTTAATAGAATTTTAAATTCTGTGTTGTCAAGCGCCATCTACATAACTCTGAGCTTGCAAAACTACAAATATGAATTATTATATATAGGGTCGACGTGCTTTGTTTATTGAATAACAACAAACAGTTTCTTATTCAAAAATAACAAGGTTTTATTAACTGTGAAATACTACTTAAAACTACGGGTTTCTTGCGATTAGGTACTTATTTTATTGGGAATTTATCATTGGCTTATGGTCTTCAATTATAGCATGAGCAGTACGACGGTAAAAGTGTTTGGACTGCAGCACTGAAATTATGTGTCGGACACGAAGAATCAGGAACCAACTGCAATAACTAGAGACATGCAAAATTCGCGGATTCATTTCGCGATAGGCTAGCATCAAAACAACTATACCTTTGTACCGCTTCTGCGATTGGCCCACATTTTATCCGGGGAACTGTGAGCCAATGGGAAACACTAAACCAAGAAAGTGCCGAATTACGGACAGCCTAGTTGAGATGTCTCACGCGTCAGTAGCCACTGAACAGGTGTCATTTCCGCGAGTATTTAAAGGACCGTGGAGTCTATCCTAGAGGTCAATGAATCCGCGAATTTTGCAGGTCTCTAGCAATAACACGTTCTTATTTCTGCAGTCATTTTCACATAGCCTTGCGAATAAAATTTTGCACCTATACGACTATACCTCACAGCAGGGTGTAGTCACGCCTGCATAAGATTATAATTCATACTTATTAACCATCATTAGACTTGGTTAAGCACCATTTTTTTTTGGTAGAACAATATGGCGTTGGAAAGGTAAAGAAAGTGGCTTAGCCTACGTCACACCATGATGCCGTCTCCTGACAATTTTTAACTCCATGTCTCACAGTCACATAATTTGTCATCATTAGAGACTGGAAAAATTCGCGGTTTCAATGGCCTTCAGAATGGACTGCACATTCCCCTGTACACTCGGGCAAATAACGCAAGTTCATTGGCTGCTGACTTTTAAGTCGTCTCAGTTGGTTTGTCTGTGATTCAATCCTTCTTTGGTTGAGGGTTTATAATTGGTTGAGATGCGTCCAGATGAACAGTAAGCCAATAGCAAAATTATCTAAGAGGTATATGTATTTGAATTCTAGCCTATCGCCTAGTGAATCCGCGAATTTTCCCGGTCTCTAGTCATCATTATTTCCCATGTTGATAATTTTTAAAAATCATTGACAAGAAATAAACGATTTTTTAAAACCAAGTTCTCGAATTTAGGCTATGTTAGTTTTTTCTCCTCGTTGCTAGAGACCGGAAATATTCACGGATCTATCTCGCAATAGGCTAAAATTCAAATAGTCATAGATCAGTGCTGCCTCTGTTATTGGCTCAAAACTCACCAAGATGACTCTGAACCAACGAGAAACACTCAACCAAAGCTGCAACGAATCACAGCCTGCTACGCTGGGACGTCTCACGAGACATCAGCCAATGAGTGGGTGACATTTTACCGAGTGTACTTAGAACTATGGAATTCATCATGTAGCTAATTGAACCCGCGAATTATTTTTTATCCCTACTCATTGCATAGCTGCGTCTAAATACGAAAGTCTTAACAACTACTGTGAATCAATGGAATTTCACTGTGAAACTGCTGAAATCTATCCATTTTCAATCTGCATTGAGAAGTTGAAACAGTTTTTATTTTCCAGCTAAATGCCACTAAAAGTGCGGTATCTAAAGTGAAGGCGACGCGGAAATCCAGCAAGAATTGTGGTGTTAACTCGTCGCGTGACGTGCACCCACGGACTCCTCGTCAGCACGGCAGGCAGTCCTGCCAACTGCCAAGTGACACAATGAAACAATGATCACTTACGCGACCGTCATCATTGGCTGGCTCCGTGGCTGCATACTGTGACCTTGATGGGCCAGATGGACGCACGGAATACCAAGTAACTCCCCCTGTGCTATCGCCCTCGAAGTTTACCTCTAGAAGTACACACATTTTCGCGGATTCATTTTGTCGCAAGCTAGAATGCAAACCTTCATACTCTTGGACTGTGTTTGTGATTGGACAGCAGTTATTTAACACGTCCTTCTACGACCGTGAGCCAACGATGTTCAGCTTGGAGAGAAGTAAGCAAACCAGGTAGTGCCGTGGAAAAAAATTATCACTAATAAATTAACCAATGGCTACAGTGAAAGAATATCTATTTTAAAATGTTTAATCACCGCTGACATCGAAAAAAAATGTATCGTCAAATTCAAGTAAATCCTCAAGACATATATTTGCAAAGAATTATCTGAAGAAAGGATTCGAAAGATCCACTCAAGGTTTACAGTCTGAACACTTGTCACTTAATGAAACTTCATGTGTTCCATCCCTTGCCTCACGACAAATTCAACATTTAGCAAGAAAGGAAGCAATAAACTTTCCCAAGGCATCAGAAGTTGCCAGTAGTACAAAAAGGGGCTTAGAGGACAGGGTGTAGAGTAAGTAGCCGCGGGCCTACCACCATATTGGATTGTGACGTAACGGCAGCCATTTTGGATGACCTTGACCTTTGAACGTTACCTTGACCTTGGGTCTCAATCATAAATGGCCTGGATCTCAACTGCAATTTTGGATGAACTTAACCCCAGCCATCAGCTTGGATTATTGGTTACAATTTATCCAGGAATCTTCGTAAGTTAACGAATACCTTTGTTAATCAAAATTGTCCACAGCAGTCTAAAATGCTCTGTGTTGACAAACTGTATCCGGTAAGACACTGAGTAGAGATCAGAAACAAAGGAATGATTTCAAAACCAATCTCCACTAATGGGCCACACCATCTTGGATTTTCAAAGATTTCACCACAGCTTGCAATGTAGCTTTCGTATTTAGGCTACGTATGTTACATGGATTGAGATGGCATAGATCCTAAATTTGGAGAGTTGGCGAAGTCTAAATTCGCAAACCGGGATGTTTATTATAATAGTTGTGCCGCTCGCGTGAAAAAAAAATATCTTCCTGCCAGCGGTAATACAGACTGCACTGTTAAAAATTTTAATCATAAATTTAATAACAACCCTGGTTACAAATTATGCAGGAATTTTCGCAGTCTTACGCATACTTTCTTTAATTTACGAGTAAAAAGCACGACTGCTCTGAACATGAATAAAAAGAATCGTCTCGGAGTGCTAAGAAAACCTTTAAAAACTGGTTAAGTCCACAGAAAACATTCTTCTTCCTTCTTCGTACCTGTTTACCTTGAATCATAATAGAACACAGAACTAGGAGGTCGGAATGTGGCGTAGCTTATACGAAGATCCAGGTGCCTGGAACTACGAGGAAGTCTACGTTTAACTGCGGTACAATCTTCGCTGAAACGTCTACGAATCTACTGCAATTTGTAGCATTGTGACGTTTGTTAATAAATATGGGATTACAACAAGTTATAAAGAAGTTTTGATAGATACGTGATTCATGTTTTTGTTACGAAAATAGTGTGTATAATAAATCGATATCTGACTTTAAATTATATCAAACCAATTAAATAAATTCATCATGAACAGGGCCATATGTTATTCGCGTAAATATACGATCGCTCATCGCCTGGAGTAGGGTATGCCCACGCTAGTGATTGTGTTCCCTTGTGATTGGCGGCCGTCTGCAATTGGCGGGGGCCATCCAGGACGCGTTTGCTTCCGCACTAGGTGGGCTGTGATTGGTGTGCTGACAGTAGACATGTTCCTGAAATAAACCCAGCCAACCACGAGCTACAGACGATGCTACAAATGTTTTAACACACAGTTGGTCTAAGGATGATCTTTTCGCGCGAGAAACACATGGTTGTAATCGTAACGGGCACTGAATCCCCTTAATGAACCGGGCAATGGGCGTGGCTTCCGAGCGGGCGACCTCCGTTGGGGGAAAAGCACCGGAGGGCCTTGTCACTGCCCGCTCCTGAATCACAGCCCAACAACCCCGACAACATCCGGGGGATGGGAAGGGGAGAAGTCGTCGTAAAATGCCCTGCTTGTGACCTCGCAACGTGATAAATCTGAAGCGCCCGCCGTAAACCCCTTCCTCGGAAAGGGGCTTATTCACTTTTAACGTCCTATCCCACGCAAGCACGAGGAATCCCTTCAGTTCCGAGCAGCTGGACGAAAAGGTTTCCGTGAAGCTCACGTGCAATGCCAAAGGTTATCTTCCGATAAGTTTTAAGCTGCTTTAACGGGCATACATAGTGTCATGCCTCCGAGGTACAGATACAATCAAGCTTTTTTTTTAAGTGTGCTCAGAGGTCGATAACAAGGTCACATTCTTTGGCGGGTTACACGCGACTGGTTAACCACTGTTCCTCCTTGTTCATAACTGGCTCACGGTCATCAAGGGCGTGTCAAGAGAGCACTGCGTTCCAATCAGCATCGTGAATCGTAGGCCTATGTGGTTCTAAACGTCAGCGCCCCGCCCGTCGCCTGCTTCCCGCGGGGCGTTGTGAACGCATCTGCTCTGCGAACACTCGGCCTCTCAGCCAATGGAGCGCTAGTCCCCTGAAGCCCGCCACATTCAAATTAGCGGCGCTGTTCGCGTCTGTAATTTTACAAGGTTTTAGTTTCCGCTCATACGTTCCTTAACAAAACTGGCTTGAAGTAGCTTGGCTTCTGGATTGTAGTCGCGTTCAAGGCGAATATATCACCGACGTTTCGGCCGACATTGCAGTCGCCATCATCAAGCGTAGTTACCTTCGAGGTTGTTACAAGTTCTTCTGCCTTTAATACTCTCGCCTGAGAGGAGTGTTTCCCGATTGGCTGCAGCTGTGTGCCAATCACAGCCTTCCTTTCGTCTAGCTGGACTGTTTGTTTGGCCAGTCGGAGCCGGCGAAAGCTTGCGATCATTGAAATCTGATCGTTGTGGCGTTTCCTGCCGCTTATTAAATTTATGCCACGCAACTTGCGAGCATCCTGTCTGAAGTGAATTATTACGAGTTAATTACCTCGGTTGAAAATATACCATTTCAACAAGTAGGGAAGCAATAAATTGTACTATACTGCTGCTAGCAACCCCGTGGCTCCAATGTTGCATACTATACACAATTCCCACCCCACATTAAAAAAAATGGTATCGATGTTTAATACCAAGAAAGTACAGCCATACTGTACACGTGTAGGCAACGTGTTCCAGCCTGGCTGGCTCAGTAGTTATATATTTCGACTTGTGAGCCAAAGATCCCTGGGTTCTATTTCTGACCAGGTCAAAATTCTTTACCTTTTGGGAGGGAAAAAAATTGTGCGCGTGGAGTTCACGTACGACAGAAGTGAAACTCTCTACTTTTCAGGTAAATATAGAGATAAATTATTTTCATTTTCGGTCAAACTATCCACATATAAATGAATGATATTTATACACTCACTTGCTCAAATCAATAACTCTTTTCCACACACAATAAATAAACTGTAGATTCTTAAAATAAAATAAAATAAATATGGCAGCATCAATCATCAGCCTTTACGAAAATTGAGGAGTAGACAAACACAAGCAGCGTTATAACAATTCCTTAGCGTCACTGCTGCGCCATTTCTACCTTTCCTTTGCAGACATCCCTTCCTGTCATTACAACCAGCATTTAGCATTTTACGCTACGTACCTATGCCCCCCTCTTCCTTGAAGTCTTCCCATTCGACCGCTAGTGCATGCGTTGGAGTGGCGTCGCCGCTGACGCACTCTCCTGCTCTCCCTGTTCCCCCACCACGTACCTAACTATTCCCCCTCGTGCGATCGGAATTTTCGTAACGCTCGAAAATTGATGCCCTCTAAGTAAAGAAGTTTCACTTAAAAAATCTCCATCCCGGGTACCGGGACTGGGTGCTGGGTTGTTCCTGCAGCGGAAGGCAGTGGTAAACCATTGCAGAATCACACCCTGTCGTGGAAACCTCAGGTGCGCAGCGGCGTCAACCAGGGGTCGCCGTGACCGGACACGAGTGCACGGCTCCGCAGCGAACGAAACGCAAAAAAAAATTACGACCACGACTACATTCGCAGAACTCACGCACTTTTAATACGAATTCATTTTTCAGCCTAACGTATTTTTTTTTCTTCCCAATACCACTGCAGCTTTTACGTCCCGACTCAAAGAGGTTGTTATTCCTTCCCGACCTTTGCGGTGCAGTAAACCGTACTCTGTGTTACTTGACAGGGGAGTGCATGAGAAGGGGGGGGGGGGGTTGTAAAAATCCCCTCCCCGTGACGCAAGGACTGAGAGTACTTCAACGATATGCCCTTTTGCTTTTTTTTTTTTTACCCTCCTTGTTTTGTCCCTTCCTTGTATTCCTCCCGCACGTTGTGCGCCTCGTTCGCGAAAATTAGAGGCGGCTGGAAGTCCGTTGTTGCGAGACCGATGGCTATCTCTCAGTCCCCTTCCCCCCCTCCCTCCATCCCTCCCCTATCCCACGAGTCCTCGACCCCAGCGCCATTTTACGACGGCTCCGGCGGATGCCATTAAACTGCAGTCAAATGGCTGCGCGCAACGTGTTATTAAGGCGGGAGGGCATGCGCGGGGCAGTAAAAACTTGGGCAAGGCCCCCTCTCTTTTGTCCTCCCTCGGGGTTGCATGATGCGTCGAGGCGGGCACTCAACCGCGTACTTGCTTCTCCAGGGATTCTCTCTCGTCTGCCTCTCTCTCTCTCTTCCTTCCGCTGACCCGACCCCGCGCGAGGAGTAAGGCGCGCATGTAGATGCAGCTGAGAGATCGTTAAAAAAAAAAAAGACGGGCATTGTTCCGCGACCTCTTGTCCATCCTAGGGGTAATGATGGGTCCCGACCCTTTTAGGACCTCACTTCGCCCTTCACTGTGCCGTTAGTTAATCACTAATCGCAGACACGCCAGCGACGAGCAGGATTCCCTCAGCGGTCCCCCCCCCCCCCCCTTTTTCCCCACCGCGACCTAGATGCTTTTATACTCGCGAGTCGCCGTAGCACGCAGATAATTGGAGAACAGGAAATTTCGCGGACACTTTTTGGCCACCAGTTAGCCTGCAAACATCTTTGATGCTAATACTGGGGGCATGCATTTCTTGTGAGATAGTGTGTTCTCTCAATAGACTGAAATGAGTAGGGACCGGAAAATTCGCGGATTCAATGATCTGTAGGATAGCCTCCATTATCCTCTGCACATCTCAAGTAAACACGCGTGTTCATTGGGTACTAAATTGTGAGGCGTCTCCACTGGGTAGCTTGTGATTCGAAGCTTCTTTGGTCGATAGTCTCTCATTGGCCCAGAGAGCTCCAGTTAAACTGCGAGCCAATAGCAGAACCAGCAGAATTGTATACGAGATTGAATTTCAGCCTATCACGAAATGAATCCGCGAATTTTTCCGGTCTCTAGCAATGAGACATGCCCGCGACAGTGACTGTTCCCTTGCAATTGGCGGTCGTCCGTAAGAGAAGCCATTGCTCTGTTCGTCGGGGCCATCCATAGGACGCGTTTGCTCTTGAGCTGGATGACTTGTGATTGGTTGAGCCGACATTTGACACGCGCCTGAAATGAACCCGGCGAACAAAGTAACACAGACAATGTTAAAAACAATTTTTAACACAGCTGGTATAGAAATATTTTCCGCGTAAAGTGCATGGCTAGAGACCTGCAAAATTCGCGGTTTCGATGGCCTTCAGGATAGACTGCACATACCCCTGTACACTCGGGAAAATAACGCAAGTTCATTGGCTGCCGACTTGTAAGTCGTCTCAGCTGGTTTGTCTGTGATTCGATCCTTCTTTGGTTGAGGGTTTATAACTGGTTGAGATTCGTCCAGATGAACAGTAAGCCAATAGCAAAATTATCTAAGAGGTATATGTGTTTGAATTCTAGCCTATCACCGAATGAATCCGCGAATTTTGTAGGTCTCTATGCATGGCCCTAATGTCAGCGATAGATTCAAAATTGTTGTTGCTGCAGGACCACACCGAATCACACCGTTCTGCTCACAATCACGGAAGTGTCCACACATGAGAAATCAGCCAATAGGCAAGCGTATGAGCTTACAGTAAACACAGGTCTGTGAAATTATCCTGTCACCAGATGAATCCGCGAAATTTCTCGGGCCACTGAAGATAATCAATGGGCGCAGGGAGGGAAAAAAAAATTAAATTTACTTTACTTTGAGGCTCCCATAAAAAAAATTCGTTAAAAAAATACTGCAAATCAGTGGAACGTCACCTGAAAAGATTCAAAACAGGATACTATTAATAGTTTCCCCATTATTTTTAACTGGCAGTAATGTTTTCTTATTATTTCTCAATTACACTGGTCTCAAGACCCACACCTTTAGCCTACCCGAAGAACTCTCTAACGATGGAAAATATTTCTCATTTAATTAAATGCCGAATCACAGGAAAAATTTTAAAGACGTTTTGCTTAACAGCCAATGAACAGGTAAAGTTTTACAGGGCATAAAGAGCAGCCTGCCTGTATAGTATATCCTAAAAGTAACTGAACAAAAAAATATATGTTTTTTTACTGCTCCTTGGTAACATGAAAATTCGCATTCTAGCTCGTACCAATTGAGGACATAACATGCATACGCTATAACTAGAGGCAAAATTACATGGCGAATAACTATAAAAACCTAAAAAACACCGAAATGCCAAACAACGCCATTTAAAGAAATTCCACTAAGTTACCTAATCTTGTATTTTAAAATGTAGAATTTAATTCGTAACCCGACAAGTTCAAGCATTTATTTAGAAAGTTTAAACGTTTTAGTAATTTATTGTGTATGGTTTTTGGAAGTATACTGGAAAAAATAGATAATGAACAATTATGTTACAGTTAAATCAATAAAGCGGTTCTTCCTTATTAATCAGAAGGAAAGGAGTAAGGAAATTTGGTCTCCAACATTGCAGATATGTAATCGAAATTAAAAAAATATTTTTTTTTTAAACTATATCAGCACCAGAAAGAAATAAAATACTCAATATAACATATGTTCCCCTTTGGGCCACTGCTTAAAAGGTTATGTAAATTATGTAAGATACCTGCAATAACACGGGGTCTTGATTTGATAGCCTATGTGAAATGTGATACACCCCAAATTTGAGTAATTTTTTAAAAAATATTTTTGGCCAATATTAGTGACAAGATCAGAATTCATAAAAATAACAAAATAACCAAAACATTGACAATTTTTACAACGAAATTATCAGAAAATAAAACCGCAAAACCTTGGCTCTATTCTATAGTCCTAACGGCCATGTTGAGGCTGGGCTAAGCTCCCAAAAGTCGTGCGCAACGAAGCCCACGTGCCGAGCGCAAGACACCGAGGAACGACAGACTGCAATATGGAAAGCGGGGGGAGGGGGAAGGTAAACGGTAGCAGCTCGGTGGAAACAACAAGGTGTTAGAAACTTCCATCACGTTGGCCATACGTCTGCCGAGCGCGCGGTTAAGCACATATTAAATCATATTTTTACGTTTTAAAAAAAAAGTTACTTCAATGCTAAAAGTGAAATAATATTACATAATCATGTGACCACAATGCTTGCTTGTTCAGATAAACTACTTGTTCTCATTACTAAAGCCATTGTTAGAGACCTGTAAAATTCGCGGATTCATTTCGCGATAGAATAGAGTCCAAATACTTTTGACATTATTTTGCTTCAGTGATTGGGCCACAGTTTATCTGAAGGACTCTGGGCCAATGAAAAATCTTTAACAGAAGAATTAGCGAATCACGATCATTCCAGTCAACAGGTTTTACGAGTCGGTAACCAATCAGCAGATGTAATTTGCACAAGTGCATAGAGTATCATGGAGTCTATCCTTTAGGAATTTGAAATCGCGAATTTTACAGGTCTCTATCCATTATTATACTACGGAATCGTTTCTTTCCAGGCTAGACTCAACTATATATCCTTACTAATATTATAAATTCGAAAGTAACTGTCTGTCTGTCTGTCTGTTTGTTACCTTTTCCCGGCTGAACGGCTGAACGGATCGTAATGAAATTTGGCAAGGAGATAGATTATACCCTGGGGATGGACATAGGCTATCTTTTGTTTAAAAAAATTAATTTTAAACGGGTTAAAAAAATATATCATAATTTTATGTAACGTGTGTCATAGATATACAAACTGTTAGTGTCATTCCTCTATGTCTGCCGAGCAATAGCTTTCAAGCCATTACGTTACGTTTTGCTATTGTAAGGAACTAAGTAGAGAGTAAGAAAAAAAAAATATCTTGACAGTTTGTAGTGTCGCCATATTTTTTTCAGTTTTCAATACCGTTTTTGTATATTACAATTTAAATTATTTTTTTTACAGTACCTACTTATAACTTATTTGCAAGGAGTTTGGTTTAGTGTTTATAATTTATCTGCTGAGCGTCAAGAGTCTTAGGGTTACTGAGACCGAAGACCAGAAATATTTATCAATTATGTAAAATATTGTTGAAAAATTTGAATTTTACTATTTCAGGTAGGTCAATTTTTTTTATTTATTATAATAGTTACGTGTAATTGTCATCTTCCTTTATTTCATATTAAGCATTATGTTTGGTTGAGTGTGAGATAATTTTATTTATGTATGTTTTAATTTCATTTACCTACCTACTTCTATTAAATTTCAGGTGGATGTTAACATTGTCATTCCAGTTGAATAAATTTTTTTGTCAAATTAGTTGTTATTTATACTTTTTGTTTCATTTTGGACTATGTTATTTTTTACTTAATTCAAAGATTTGTGGTGTGTACAGGGAGTGATATCTCTATTAATTTCTATACTCCTTTGGATAAGCGGAATATGGCAACCACAGTTTTACATATCAACAAATCCTACAAATGTTTTAAACATTATGACAAATAAAAAATAGTTTCACAAACATCCTTAGTTTTTTTTTTTTGGTGTGTATAGTTTGAAGTTTAATATTATGTATGTACGTAAATTCTTAAACATAGAGTTATTTATTAATTTATTTAGAAAATTATTCATAGGTAGGTAATAAGTTTTCCTTTATATCTCTTTCGATTTGGAGTGTTTCTGAGGCATTCGGGGTCCTCAACATCACCCCCTCCCCCCCCCAGGTGGTTAAAGCCCCAAAATTTCGAAAGTTTAAATATTTTAAAAAATCTTTTTCGATTTTAAGCGTTTTCGAGCCATTCAGGGTCCTAGAACCACCCGCCCCCCTCTGGGAAGAAGCCCCAAAATTTCGATAATTTTAGGAATTTCAAATATCTATTCTTTCGAGATGGAGTGTTCCGAAACATTCGAGGTCTTGAACCTCCACCCCCCTCCCTTTTCTCAAAAGTGAAAGCCACAAAATTTCGAAAAATTGGAGGAAATTGTATTAAAATTAAGTCATTACTAACTAAAGTGTCCGGGGGATGGCGGAACGTTTACCCAAAGACGTGTTCTCCAACAAATTTGTGGTAAGGGTATTGGGGGAATGCAAAACCCCAAAATTTCGAAAAATTTCTTAAATTTAAGAATACTTTTTTTACTATTTGGAGTGTTTCCGAGCCATTCGGGGTCCTCAAACTACCCTCCCCCCACAAGGAGTCAAAGACCCAATAATTAAAAAAATTCCCAAAATTTCCAAAAACCTATTCTTTTTCGATTTGGAGTGTTTACGAGCCATTCGGGGTCCTCAACATCAAAACCCCAAAATTTAAAAAATTTCAAATATCATTCTTTCGATTTTTATTGTTTCCCAGCCATTCAGGGTCCTCAAAATCACCCCTCCCTCTCTGGGGACAAAGCCCCAAAATTTCGACAATTTCAGGAATTTCAAATATAATTTCTTTCAAAATGGAGTGTTCCAAACCATTCGAGGTCCTGAACATCCACTTTTCGCAAAAGTGAAAGCCCCAAAATTTCGAAATATAAGAATATATATACCTAATTGGATTTTGGTATGTATGACGTCGATAAACTCTTACACCGTTTGACCGATCGCCATGAAAGTTGGCACATCGAAGTGTTTTTACCATCCATTTTTTTTGTAACTCGCCGCTAGATGGCGCTGTAGCGCATCAACTTCTAAACCATTCAACCGATCGCCCTGGGTAAACAGAAAATCATAGGTCACAGATAC